>NC_066618.1:296274527-296574527 GCF_025201925.1 Gopherus flavomarginatus
GAGGTAGGAATCAACTCCAGAACTCCTGGCGTCTAGTTTAGTATCTTAACCACAAGACCAGCCTTCCTCTCTGGGTTTGTCTAGACTTATTCTAGTAGAAGCTAAGGTGTATACTGGTACTACTCACTGTATGGACATGCCTATTCTGGAATTAGTGGGAAGGCATACTTACCTAGATATTTTGGTTTAACTTTACCAGTGGCACTTTCCTGTGTAGACAAGCCCTTGGTCTTTGTGGCCCATTCAGTCTCTGACCTCTGTTAAGATGGACAGCAAGAGGGCAAATTAGCATTTTGTAGCCATGTGCATTGCTGTGTGTTAGGAACCAAAGCAGAGAGCACTTGTCAATTGTACCTAGCTCTCAATGGGAGCTTTTTCTCATGACCAACCTGCACTGGATTTAATCTGGTGACCTAGCAGTGAGAGACTTCATACCCCATTACCAATGCCCTCGAGAGTCCACCACACCCAGTCCTGAGGTGCTCAGCTGGGGTAGACACTGGGTGAATAAGGACTCATAGACTTTAAGGTCAGAAGTGACCTTTATGGTCATCTAGTCTGATCTCCTGCACATCGCAGGTCATAGAACTTCACCCACCCACTCCTGTAATAGACCCTCTAAGCTCTGGCTGAGTTACTGATGTCCTCAGATCATGATTTAAAAACTTCAAGTTACAGAGAGCCCACCATTTACACTAGTTCAGACCAACAAGTGACCTGTGCCCCACGCTGCAGAGAAAGGTGAAAAAACCTGAGGGTCTCTGTCAATCTGACCTATGGAAAATTCCTTCCCGACCCCAAATATGGCAATCAACTAGACCCTGAACATGTGGGCAAGACCCACCAGCCAGACACATGTGTCATAAACAGATAGTTAAGGGTTAATGTCTCTTTTACCTGTAAAGGGTTAACAAACAGGGAACCAAACACCTGACCAGGGGACCAATCATGAGACAAGATACTTTCAAATCTCAGTGGAGGGAAGCCTTTGTTTGTGTTTTTTGGGTTTTGCTTTGTTCTCTCTGGGTCCTGGAAGGGGCTAGACGTGCAACCAGGTTTCTTGCCAATCTCCCTGCTACAGTCTCTTATATATTCAGAATAGTGAGTATCTAGTAAGGATCAGGCGGTTATAGTCTTTTTAATTGGTTTTCTTTATTTGCAAATGTGTACCTGGCTGGTAGAGTTTTAATGCGTATTTGGCTGAAAGTATTTTAAATTGCATTTCTGCTGGAGGAGGCTTTTTCTCCAGTTTCTAGAAGCTGACAGACCCTGTAATATTCCATCTTGAATTTACAGTGATTTTCTTTATTCTTTTTTTCTTTTATTAAAAGTTTTGCTTTTAAGACCTGTCTGATTTTCCCCCTTGTTGAGGCTCAAGGGAATTGAGTCTGTACTTAACAGGGAAGGAGAAGGGAGGGGGGAAGGGTGGAATCCCTTTGTTTTAGATTCACGGAGCGTGAATCTGTCTATCTCTCCAGGAGACCTAATTTCTCTGTGTTGTGATTCAAGGAGTTTGAATCACAGTGATCTTCCAGGGTAACCCAGGGAGGGGAAGGCTGGGAAAGGCAATGGTGAGGAAAGGGGTTTACTTTCCTTGTGTTAAGATCCAGGGGGTCTGGGTCTTGGGGGTCCCCAGGGAAGATTTTGGAGGGACCAGAGTGTATCAGGCACTGGAATTCCTGATTGGTGGCAGCTTATCAGATCTAAGCTGGTAATTAAGCTTAGAGGAATTCATGCTGGTACCCCAACTTTTAGACTCTAAGGTTCAGATTGGGGAAATATACCATGACAACATGGGAAAGAATTCTCTGTAGTAACTCAGAGCTCTTCCCGTCTAGTGTCCCACTACCGTCTGTTGGAGATATTTGCTGCTAGCAGTCGCAGATCTGCTACATGCCATTGTAGGCAGTCTTGTCATACCATCCCCTCCATAAACTTAGCCAGCTCAGTCTTGAAGCCAGTTAGGTTTCTTGCCCCTACTGCTCCCCTTGGGAGGCTGTTCTAGAACTTCACTCCTCTGGTGGTTAGAAACCTTCATCTAATTTCAAGCCTAAACGTGTTGATGGCCAGTTTATATCCATTTGTTCTTGTGTCCACATTGGAGCTTCACTTAAATACCTCCTTTCTCTCCCTGGTATTTATCCCTCTGACATATTTATAGAGAGCAGTCGTCCCTAACCTCTTCCTTCTTTTGGTTAGGCTAAACAAGCTGAGCTCTTTGAGTCTCCTCTCGTAAGGTAGGTTCTCCATTCCTCTGATCATCCTAGGAGCCCTTCTCTGCACCTGTTCCAGTTTGAATTCATCTTTGTTAAACATGAGAGACCAGAACTGCCCAAGAACAGCTCCTAGTAAAGAGGGGACTGGGGAAGTGCTTTATGCTGTGCAGGGTATGTGCTCAGTTGGGCTACTCTTCTCCCCTGCACCATTGGTTTGTTGTGGGATTGGTTCATGAATGCTAGTGGGTTGCTTTGTTATTGTAGGGTTGCTCACAAGCCCTTGGGCTATACATGCTGATTTGTGATGGCTGGGTCACTCTGAACTGGCAGATATTGTTATTTTATTGGGATAGGGAAAGGGGCACCATCACTGAAGCTTTTATTTTGAAGGGAACAAAGAACATAATAAAGTATGTGTGTTTTGGAAGCTGAGGAGAGAGGGGAAAGAGTAGGTCCGATTGTAGATACATTCCATTTAACAGCTCCATGTGTATTACTTAGTGGCCAAACCCCAAGCACTGGCTAGAGTTTACAGATCTCTTGATGGATTTTCCCCTGCCCTGGCAGCCCCTCTCTCCAGTTCACATCTGTCTGCCTCCCAGGCAGAAGGGGAAACCCATACAAATGAAGGAGTGTCTGAAAGCACCAGCTCTGCTGTCACTTTCCATGATGAAACATCACCCGAGCCTTCTCAGAATAAATACAACCCTCCCTCCTTAGATCCTTCATCTTCATCAAGGTTATGTGCTGACAGCTAACTAACCCCAGTCCCACTCCAGCACATTCTTAATACTGCACAAATCACTCAATAACATCTGCTGACATCGTCTGTGATTAAAGAAGCCCCAGAAAGCACCCTTTGCCTCTCCTCCCAGCTAGCCCCTTCTCCCTGACCCGTCCAGCCCCAACTCCATCTCTCAAGGGCTCTGCAGAGGAGAAAATGGTTGAAATAAACGGGGACCTTTCTGCATCACTCTCCTTTACGCAAATCCCAGTGTTGCTGCTTCTCAGAGTTGATTGCTGGGGTGTGATTCATGCAGGAAATCATTCAAACTCATTTGTTCTTGTGCTGTGCTTGTGCCCCCACATGCGTGTGTGCATCTGGGTGTGAGCCTGCCTGTGTATCACTGCAGTAGTGCCTAAGGGCCCCAGTATGCCAGGCATTGCCCAGTCACTGATTAAAAGATAGTCTCTGCCCAGAAAGATTTGCAGCCTGAGAAAGTCCCTGCTCCCTCCAAATCAAGGGAACAGATAGAAGTGGTTCTGTGAAAGAAGAGGGATTGTCTTGTGGCTCATTCACCATGAGCACCTTGGTCTCTTTGCGACTCAGCTGCTCATCTGTAAAGTGGAGCTGACAGCTCTGCCCCACCTCAAAGGATGGTTGTGAAGGTAAATGCATTAAAGATTGTGGGGCACTTATGGATATGGGGGGCAAATTAAGTACCTAAGATGGATAAGAGCCCTGTGCCTTGACCCCCAGACCAGATATCGGGTAATTAACATTCTCTGTGGAGAAACGTCAGTCTCCAGGTCTGTAAAACCAGTATCTTTCATCTGGGCTAAATCTGCATACAATAAAGCATTGCACAAAGGTGCCCCATTTTACAGATGGGGAACTGAGGCACGGAGCGGGGAAGTGACTTAGCCAAGGTCCCACAGCAAGTCAGTGGCAAAACTGGGACTAAATCCCAGGTTTCTTGAATTCCTAATCCCATGCCCTGCCTGCTGGTTGAGGTTAAATGAAGGACTCTGCCTACTGTTTTCTTTTTTTTAAAAATGAGGTTTGGCAGGTACTCCGCATCCCCACTTGTGTGGTTACAATCCTCTCGCCGGATTTTGATCTGATCTGTGGCTAACTTATGCATCGCAGCACATTCTCTCTTCCCTACTCCGCTCTCCACTGTCTGAAGTTGAAGTGAGGCTGCACACAGGCAGCTGGAATCCAGAGCTGTAGACTCAGATTGACCCTGGGGCTTGGGTTAGCTTGGAAGCAGCTTTTTGGCCTTGGGGAAATGCAGTGCAAGAGCTGGAGTCTGGGACTCTGCCTCTGATCGGTTTCCCCAGCTCTCGGGGTGGATTCAGCTCCATCTCTCGCACAGCTACGGCCCATGATCATTTTGCACATGATCCTTTGCGTACTTCCCCCCTGCCCCACCTCCTGACCCAGGGCTCCCCCTCTCCAGTGGGTTTGCCCCTTCATGTCTCCCTGAGCTTCCGAGGGTTCCCTTTGCCCCATGGTGCAAAGTGTGTCTCTTTGTGTTACAAACTGGCTCTCCTGCATCCAGGCTCTGTATCCGTCTGTGTTGATCCATAAGGGGTATGGGTCAGCTGAAGTGCAGCCTGATGTGCCACATCTGGCTATGACCCCATCAGGTCTCCTGAGCTCTGCGGGGCAAAGCCTATTTAATGTGGGGCTAGGAGAGCTTCAGTGGAGAGCCCAATGTTGTAGGAAGTGGTGATGGTGATCCAACGCTGACAGGTAGCACCTTTTCCTGTGAGCCGATGCCCAGGGGTCACTTTACACAGCCTAATGTTAGCAGGACAGCCTGTCTTGTCAATGATAGAAACTGCAGCATTGGCCACTGGTAACCATTAAAGATCCTGCAGCACTTTTGCAAGAGCTGGGTGTATTAATGCTAATCATCTGCTATGATTGATTACAGTCCGCTTTCCCTAAGTCCCCGGCAGGTTCCGTTGTATTTAACGTTCTCCTTCACTTTCTCTTCTTGACTGTTGCGTGCTGTTCCTGGGAGCTGTTTAGCTGCGGCTGCAATTCATCCCTGAGGCTGGATGCCCTTTGCTGTGGATTTCAAAGCACTTGGGGATGAAAGATGCTGCTGGATATAAATACAAGTAATTACTATAACTGGCGGATCTGGAACAAGCTTTCCTGGGACTCCTCTGTTCATGCCCACCCCTATACACACATCTGGAGAATCTGAATGCATAGAGTTTAGAGGCAGTAGGTGGGTCTCTGGGATGGGAAGACACGGGGGAGCCCATCCATGATGGCAAAGGGCATTTAAAGTGCAATTCAGGCAGCAAAATGCGAGAGGAAGACTAGAGAATCTTGGCAAGCAGAGTGTCTCATCTACCGTTCTGTCAGCATGGGATTGTTTCTTCTTCAGTGGCGACTTCCATTCAAACATCTCCAGGCACTTTGTCGGTGTAAGTCAAGCCCCTACGTGTTACCCATATGTAGATGAGTAGCAATATCCCCATGTTACACCTCAGGAGTAGGGCCGGGGACCCACCGGACACCAAGTGCCTTACTCAGTCCATCTTCTATTGATTTTCTGAGTCTAGATCTCATGACTCGTTCCAAAGGGATCAAGTGGCTCCTTGTCTACCTAGCGCATTGAAATAGCTCTTATCACCACATAGCCAGATCCTCAGCTGGCCTACGCTGGAGTAGTTCTACTGAACTCAATGGACTGTGCTGATTTACACCACCTGAGGATCTGGCCGGTAGGATCTAAGAGTTGAATTGTCATCCAGGAAGAGCCAGGGAGTTTCCCTCATCCCTTGCCCAGAGATCCTCCTTCTTCTCTTTGTGATACACCTCGTCCTTTGACTTTTGTCAGACTCCTATATCTGAGTGAAGCTGCCGTGGCTTCTTATGGACAAAGTGCTGCTGGAAAGGGTCAGAGTGAGCTCATGGGCGGTGGGTGTGAAGCTTCCTCTTGAGGAGACTAGCCCCCTGCTTCGCCTCTTCCGGCCGAGGCCTCACTCTGACTTGCTGCTCTCAGCCACCCGTGTCCCCGGCTGGGGTGGAGGGTGGGGGGCCGAGAGCTTGACCCCACCTGGAGTCAAGCTCTCAGCCTCAGCTAGGAGCACGTTGGAGCTCTCTGTCTTGGACCTGGCTGGAGCTTGGTGCCCCTTCCCTGTTCCACTCAGGGCCCCGCCCAGGGCCCCACTCTATTCCACCCCTTCCCCCACAGCCCTGCCCATGGCCCTGTCCCCATTCTGCCCCTTCCCTTGCAGCCCCACCCCTGTTCCGCCCCCACTCCATCTCTTCCCCCCTGAGGCCCTGCCCCCCCCCATTGAGGCCCGGAGACCAGAGCGAGGTTTGGGGTGGCTTAATCTCTCCCAGCCTCTATTACGCGCTGCCTATGAGTGAACTCATCTTCTCCAGGAGGAAAGTCAGAGGGAAAGCAAAAAATAAGGAAACGAGGACCATAAAAAAGAAAAGGAACCAAAACCTCCAATAGCTGCTACCCCTTGAGATTGCTGGTGAGTTGATGGGCTTCACAAAGACGACTCCGTTCAGGCGTAGCTCCAAGATCAGTAGCAGGGGTGCTCTGGCTCAGTGTCTCTCTAGCTGGCGTTCCTGGTCTAGGAAACTGACACAAATGCACCCCAGCCTCATGCTCAGTTCCCTTCCATGCCTGGCGCTTTCCGTGTACCGCCGGGTGACAGATGCCATGTCGTTACTCTAGGCATTTCCACTGTGCATTGGCTGTTCGCTTCAGCAGAAAGAAGAAAATTCCCAGCTGGTTACAGCCTTCTCTGCTCTCAGTTCACCACAGATAAGGGCATGAATGTGTTTCTCAGACATTAAGACACTGAACCTTTAAGGGCTGTGCCATGAGAAAAGAGGGCTGATTGATACTGGGGAATTTCTTTGAAGAAACTGGAGGTCCCAAGGAAGATTTAGCATTCTGTGATTTGAGTTGTATCCCTGTAGGATGTTAGCCATGTTCCAAGAGGGGAGGGGCATATGGGGAATTAGAATCCTGTCATGTGGCACATTTAAGCTGGTAAGTGGAGCTGAAGGGGTGGAAATGGGGAAGCAGGAAGCCCCTGGAGTCCTGCAGGACATATCTGAGCTGTGGGGTAGAAGAGCAGTGGGTGCAGCGGAGTTTTTCCTTTATGGGAAGGTCCCGTGGAACGTGTTACAAAAAGAGACCCTTTCTGCAGTTATTTAACTGTAAGAGACACTGATAATGGTAGCCTACCATGTAGCTAACACTGAGGTAGCACTGCCCTCTGCTGGTCAGAATGAGAACTGCGAAACTATGAGTCATAAACCCTGATTCGGGCCCATCCAGAGAAAGATTCCCCATTAGCTTGTGTGGTCGTAACCTGTCCTTCCGAGGCAGGGCTACCTGAACTCAGTCCCTGCTTAGACACTGTTATTAATATTGGGATTAAAGGGCTGAATGTCTGTGAGGTGACATCTGTGGAGTGCTAGGTGGACATGGATGTGTTACTGTCTCATCGGGAAGGCAAGAGAGAGTGGTAGCAAAAGCACAGGGCTAGAACCTCATGTTAGTGCAAACAGGGAGAGAAGCTAGGTGCAGGCCACCAGAGAGAGTTCCTAGAGGAGCAACAGCAGTGATCCCAGGGCTGGAAGGACTTGATTTCCCAGGAAAGATGAAAAGAACTAATTGACTCTCCCAAGGGGAGAATTTGAATGTCTGTAAGAATGTGTCTGTAAGAATTTGAATGTCTGCAGACATTGCACACTCAGGGCACTAGGGGCTCCTGGGGAACAAAAGGCTATTTTCCTTAGAGAGCCTCTTTCAGTCTCTGTCACAACCTGTGTCCAGAAGGCAGACTGGAGAGGAAGGGTCTTGTGGTTAAGCTTCAGGAGCAAGACTTGGATGATCTCGTTTCAGTTCAGTGCTGTCACAGACTCTCTATGGGAGTGAGCAAGGCACATAGTCTCCCTGCGCCTGTAAAATGACAAGAGGAATACATCCTGTCTTCCTAGTGCCTCTCCGGTTAGACTGTAATGTGTTCAAGGGCTGTTTGTTACTGTGTTCGTACAGCACCTTGCACAGAGGGGCCCAGACTCTGGTGGGGGCTGCTAGGGGCTACTAGAATACAGATGACTAAAAAGTGGAGAGAGAAACAACCCAAGGTGGCTACTTTGCCCTGGCTCCTGCAGTACCCTTGTGCCAGGCTGATTGCATAAGCAATTGGAGCCAAGGTCTTTTCTAGCTCTGTCTGCCTAGCTCTCTGCTTTAGCTCTGTTACACACACAGTTAAACCAGGGACGGTACTTTCACTCTGAACTTGCCAGACTCTTTCTTGCCTTTAGACTGTCAGGAATAAATTCTGACTCATGTGGGGGCAAAAATCTGTTCCTCTTCGAATGTTTATCCTTGCCGAGGTGAGGGAGCCAGCTGTCACCATTCTGTGGTTGCTTTTCTGTCACAGTCGCTGCAGAGGTAGAGCTCGGGTCTTGTGTTTCACGCAAGCTAAAGAGGAGCCAGTGTCAGTGACAGATCCCGCTGTGATGGAAGATTGGATGGGTTGTGTCTGCTGTAGGCTGAAGTCAGGGGAATGGCATATTATGGTGTGTCTACATTGCATACTAATCCTGGGTTTGTGAAATCCGGGGCATATTATGGTGTGTCTACATTGCATACTAATCCTGGGTTTGTGAAATCTGGGTTTGGAGACTCAGTGTTTCCAAATCCATGCTTGAGTGTCCACACTGCATTGTAAACCTGGACCCAGGTCTCACAACTGTGCTAAAGTGTCCGTACTGCACTATATACACAGACCTCTTGGTTCGGGTCAGCGGCTTGACTTGTATCTACACTGCAAAACAAGAAGGTTTTGACTCGAATCACAGCAGGGCGGACTCAGGCTCTGACCCTGCCCCCTAGCAGGGTCCAAGGACGCAGGTCCTGAGCGCTTACTGATCTGAGTCAGACTGCTTTGTGTGTGGACGGAAGTGGGAACTTGGACTCAAACCTGAGTCAGAGCCCGGATGCTGTGTGCATTGTAGACACATCCACAATACTTGAGCAGTCTGTCTTTCTGTGTAATTAGAAGGCAGATCGGTACTTCCACGGGCATATTCAGCCAAACTGCTATTGACTTCACTTGAAGTTTGGCCTGTGTAAAGCTTGCGGGATTGGGCCCTTAGCCAGTACATTGCAGTATGCCGGTCTGCCCACACACTGCTGGGTTTATAGCGCATTGTGCTGGAGATCCAGGTGTTCGTGCATTTATTTTTTCTCTTAACATTTCCCACTTGAGCAAGGATGAGTTGAAGGAGAAAAAAATATGTTTCTATTTCTTATGGTAAACCCTTCCAGATGGGAAGATGGGACTACGTGCAGAGGAAATCAATCCTGAGGCCTAACAGCTGTAACGCAGTGTCCCATTAACGGGTCTGTTTAGTTAAAGTTTGTTGGCTTTTACAACATGAATCCTGGAGCGTCTGAGGCAGTTAGAGGCTGGCAAATGTTATTTATTATTTACCTGGGCCAGGCTGCCCCTTATGCAGGAAAACCTGCTTTGCAGGGGACAGGAGACTGGGGGAGTTCCAACTTGTAGAATCTCTTTGGGGTTCGGCCTTTAAATTACTGGATCTCAGGACACCTGTCACTGTACCTACCCCTGTTCCTGGCCCTCTTGCCCTGCCACATTGACGTGGCATCTCTGCCAGTGACCACTTCCAAAACCATGTATAGGGAGTATTTCACTGTGAGAGAGACCAGATATTCCTAGCTGTGTCAGCATTACCTCACCAGGGGGTTCTCCACAGAAATAAAGCATGGCATGATGTCATGGACCATGGCTTTCCCCCTCACAAGCAGCATGGCTTGATTCCCATGGAGGGGCTTCCTTAGGGTCAAAGAAAAGGGAGAATTGCTGGGGAATCTCTTCATCCTTTCTTCTTTGCTCCTTTGGAATCAGACACTTAAGCAGGGCTCCCACTGCTCACTGAAGCAGAGGAGATGATAGAAAGCCTTAGCCTTAGCAATTGTGAATCATGGTGACCTGTCTTGGTGCTCATGGGGTCCCTGGCTGATGCGTGCAAGTTGCATTATAATTAAACATCTCTTCCTGTCCCCACCCTGGTCTGTTTCCTGAAATCTGGTTCTGGAGAGTGGCATGGTTTAAAGCATGTTAGAAATCTGGTTAAGCTGTGGAGTTTGTCATAGAGAAATCTGGGCTATCAAGTTTGGCAAGACTATCAGCTGGTGTCCTGGGATTCAGATTTCTGACAGATTAAAGTACAGATGGATTCAATTTCCATGCCAATTAGTGTCTGAGCTAACAGAATGCTAGGACACCTAGCACTCTGCTTGCATAGAGTTTTCACAGCGACTTTAAGTGGAGATAAACCCAGGCTGCAGAAGTCAGATCTACCTTTTGAACCTTCTCAAAGCTCAGAGATGTTCAGATTGTGATTTTGGTTTGCCCTGTAACACTGCCTGCAGTGACTCAAGAGCATGAGGACCAACCTCAGGGCAGACTGACAGGAAGCAGGGTACCAACCCCAAATTGGTTGCGAGTTGTATATTTAGATTTCATTGACTGATTATCATGTGTAAACTCCTGAGGCACTGTAACAGGCTAAACACGGAGTCACAGGCTTCTTGGGTACTCAGATCTATCTTGTCTCCCAGATAAGTTTACTTTTATGCTAGATGGTCCCTTCCACCAAGAATCATAGCTATATCCAGGTTACTCCCAGTCCCAAAGGACCAGTCACTTACCCCAGGTCAATTGCACTTTAGATCTTACACCAAAGACAACCTTGTAGCCAATCCTATAATAAACTATATAAACATTTATTAAGTAAGAAAAGGAGATGAGAGTTATTTACAAGGTTGAAGTAGGTAAACATATATACACAAATCAGTTAGGGTTTTAGTAACAGAAACATCTGTAATAAGCAAGCTGTATAAGTCCTTTAGAGCTAACCCAGGCTGAACACTGGGGATCTCTTGCTTATGCCTAGGAAACTTTCCTCCCCCGCCCCCAGTCCAAGAAGCATAGAGATACAGCTCCTTCTTGTTAGGGGTTTTTATCCCCTTCCTCCCATGTGTTTTCATCTGTGAACTCAGCTGATAGGAAGAATCCATGTGCCTAATTCATAGTCATGGGCAGGGGAAGGGGGGAGGAAGGCAGAAAACAATGTATTTTGTCCTCTTTAATGTTCCACAACAGTCCATCTAGGGGATGGACCTTCCCCGTTGGGCAGGATGTAACACCTTTTGCTGGAGATCAGCACTTCACGCTAATCAATGTCTTTCTCTTGTCTGGTGATTTACACAGTCACAGAGCCTCATAATACAACCACTCAAATTGCACCTTACAATACTGGTTACAGATGCTGTGAGATTAGCGCATGCAACAATTTACAAGAATTCAATAAGGTCTTAACACTAACCACATTCTTATCATCCTAATACCTATTTGAACAGTACCAACACACAGGTGAGCCGGGCTGATTCCAGCCACGTATTTCTCAGTGTTTAGCAGAGACGTGGGGACCTTGGCATGAGCTGACACCGGGCCTGCCTGTGTCATAGACCCTTATAGAGCTGGGAATCAAGCACAAAATTAGGCTCTGGAGTGTGGATGTTGGACTAGGGTTTACGGGGATTGGGCCCATCTCTATTTGTATGGTGTCTGATGGTGAGAGAGCTCAACTGAGTGAATTCGAGATCTGCTGGAAAATTGGGTGTATAGCTCGACATGGAAAATTCCTGATGTGTCAGAAATCTGACTGTACAGAGCCCTCTTACAGGCTAGCAATGAACTGACTGGCTGCAGGAACATAGGTCAGTGGAAACTGAGTGCATTTGAGTAACTGATGTGTCCTGCTGTGAACTGTGCTCTGAGCACATATATGCCCATAACTGGCCTAAGGCAGGAGTTCTCAAATGTTTCCTAGCGTGAACAACATTGTTAGAGAGAGTGTTGTACAAAGCATATCCCTTTTCCCCTTGGCGATCATGTATCATTCCTGTAGGAACTACACCAAGAGCTTACAGGGCTAATTCACATTAGGGGAGTATTTATATATTTTTAAACTTTCTTGTAATGCAGATTTTTAACAGAGAGCGCGATTAAGCAGTGGAATAGCTCACCCAGGGCTGTGGTGGATTTTCCATCGCTTGTAGTCTTTTAATCGAGAAGGCACAGCTTTCAGAAAGATCTGCTCTACTTTGACCAGAAGTTAAGGGCTAGGTGTGGGAATCTCTGGTTGGGTTCTCCGGCCTGTGTGATGCAAGGGGTCAGGCTAGATGATCATAATAATTCCTTTTGGCTTTAAAATCTGAGGAGCTGGCACCATGGGACCAGCCTGTGCTGTCTGGACCACAGTTGGAGAATCATTGCCATCAGACAATGGCAACCATCTGCATATGAGACAAGGATGCTGGCAGGTCCCCCATGCGCTGCTGTGCCATCTGCCAGGCCTAAAGATGGGGTGACCTGCTTTAATCTGCCCTCTCTCAAGGGAGCGCATGGCACCATTCCCTCTCTCATGACCAGGCCTCCAGTTTGCAGTCACCCTGACTGGAGCATGGGGACCCCTGGTGCATCCTGGGGGAACATCAGATAGATAGAGGGGCTGAAGAGGTTTGGTTTGGTGATGATGTAATCCCACTCACCCCCCTCGCCCAATGAGGGCATGGGCTGGCAATGCAATCAGCTCCCCCCAAGGGGGTCAGTGCCTGTATCTCCCCACCCTGCCCTTAAGGTGATAGGGTCTCCTAAAAATGTTGGAGTGCCCCTCTTCCAGCTCCCTGTGGGTTCCCTGTGCCTCAGTATCTCCAAAGGCTTCAGAGCAGGCTCTGCACTGATCTGCCTGCTGTGGCTACTCCTCAGCTGGTGGGGAGCTCCAGGAGGACTCTGTCCCCAGATCCCAGAGTCAGGCGAAGAGACTTCAGTTTATCTTGACACCCCCCACCCTTTTCTCCCTTTTCCCAACTAGCCCCAGCAAGAACTTTGTGTGTGGGTGGGTGGGGTAGGGGATGGAGTGGCTGAAGGGGCAGAGGGGAAGGTGTCCTGTGGGCAGTGGGGGGCACAGGAGCAGGAGTCTCTTAGGTAGTGGAGGAGCCCTCTGGGAAGTGGTGAAAAGGAAGGAAGGGGCCCATTGGGCTGTGTGGGGAAGAAAGGTGGGTGGGAGGTTAGAATCCTTGGGCAGTGCTGGAGGTTTATGGGGGGCATAGACCCTTGGGCATGTGGGGGCTCAGGGGGAAAGGTTATGACCTTTGGGCAGTTTGGAGGTACACAGGCGAGAAGGGCCATTGGGCAGTGTGGAGGGCACATGTGGGGGGAAGGACCCTTGGGCATTGGGGGAGCCCACAGAAGGGGTTAGGACCCTAGGGTAGTGGGGGGGGGGCACATAGAGGAGAGGACCCTGGGACAGCAATGGGGGATGCCCGGGGGCGGAAAGGATCCCTGGGAAGTGGTGGTGGGCGTGGTGGGGGACCCTAGGATAGTGAGGGGGATGCAGGGAGGGAAGGGGAAGGATCCTTGGAGCAGTGGAGGGGGGGCCCACGGTGGGGGGAGGATCCTGGGGCAGTGGCATGGGGGCCATGGGAGAGACTGGGACCTTAGGATAGTGTGGGGGATGCACGAGGAGAAGGATCCTGGGGCAGCGCTGGGGGACGCCCGCGGGGGGGGGGGAATAATTCAGGGGCGGGGGGGGGCCACGGGAGAGGTTAGGACCATAGGATAGTGTGGGGGATGGATGGGTGGGGGAAGGATCCTGGGGCAGCGCCGCTGGGGGACGCACGGGGGCGAAGGATCCTTGGGGCAGCGGTGGGAGGTGCACGGGGAGGGGAGGATTCCGGGGCAGCGGTGGGAGGTGCACGGGGGAGGGGAGGATCCCCGGGGCAGCGGTGGGGGGCGCACGGGGAGGGGAGGATTCCGGGGCAGCGGTGGGGGGCGCACGGTGGGGGGAGGATCCTGGGGCAGTGGCATGGGGGCCATGGGAGAGACTGGGACCTTAGGATAGTGTGGGGGATGCACGAGGAGAAGGATCCTGGGGCAGCGCTGGGGGACGCCCGCGGGGGGGGGGAATAATTCAGGGGCGGGGGGGGCCACGGGAGAGGTTAGGACCATAGGATAGTGTGGGGGATGGATTGGGGGGGGGAAGGATCCTGGGGCAGCGCCGCTGGGGGACGCACGGGGGCGAAGGATCCTTGGGGCAGCGGTGGGGGGCGCACGGGGGAGGGGAGGATTCCGGGGCAGTGGTGGGGGGCGCACGAGGAGGGGAGGATCCCCGGGGCAGCGCGGGGAGTGCACGGGGGGAAGGATCTCGGGGCAGCGCGGGGGGCGCACGGGGAGGGGGAAAGGATCTCGGGGCAGTGGTGGGGGAGAGGAGGAGAAGGGGTTGGGGGTAGAGCGCCCTGGCCGGCGGGGCTTGGAGCGCAGCGCTGGGCACAGGTTGCTGGCTGCGCCCCTCTCCATCCTGCGGGGGCGCAGCGCAGCGCAGGGGCGGCTCGGGCGTGGGCGGCCGCGGGGCTGTGCGGGGCGCGGGGAGGGGGGCGCTGAGGAGCTCGCTGGCTGCCACTGGAAGCAGGGCTGCGGGCTCCGTGGGTATCAGGACGGGCAGCGGCCGGGGCTCCCCGCCGCGGGACCGAGCTCCCCAAGTCGGCGCGGGGACTAAGGGGCAGCCTCCGCCACGGGACCCACCCCTGCCCCGCCGCCGGGCCCCGCGGGGCGCCCCGCATGGCTAGGGGGCGAGGCGCGGGGCTGGGTCCCCGGGCGCCACGGGCGAGCGGGAGGGGAAGGACGGAGAGAGGCGCACAGGGTGGAGGGGGGACGCCGCAGCCCGCCTGGAGTGGCAGAGCCCCGCTGACCGCGGCGTGCAATGCAGCCGGAGCTCCGCGGCGGAGCAGGAGCCCCTGGCCGCTGGGCAGGCGAGGGCTCCGGCTGGGCTTTGTCCGGGCAGCTGGGGTCAGGGGCTTCCGCGGACTAAATCCAAACTCCCTGCCCCTCTCCCCCGCAGCCCGGGCTCCGCAGAGCGGGAGGTCTGCGTGCGGGGCCGGTCACCGCGCAGGGGGAGGCGCCGCTGAGATCCGCTTAGCTGAGAACATCGAGCGACCTCGATCCTGTGCTGGAGGCTGCCCAGCATCGTCCCCGGGACAACTTCCTGCCTGGGAGGGGGCCGGCGCGTCTCTCGCAGCCGTGCCGGGGGCGGGCAGGGGTGTGGGGAGAAAACTGATGCTCCCCCGAGTCTCAGCGCCGGTCTGTGTTACTGAGAATGAATAAACTCCCCCTCTTCTCTTTCTTTTCTTTCCCAGGCGTTGCTTATGGCCACAAGGGGGAGCCCAAGTCCGAACATGGGAAGATCGGATTGATTTCGCATAGAGTCTCATAAACTCTCTCTTTTCCTCTAAGCTTGCACCTGTTATGTCCAAGATCTGGCACCTGCCTGACAATTACTTTGAGTTCCATAGGACCAGAGACCTAGGATGAGGAGCACTGGCTTTGCCCTGAACCTGCTTTTGATATCACCACTCTTCTTAGTGTGGACAGTGGTCGCCCTCGACCTAGGACAAACTCCTTGCACCACCCTGGTCCAGGGGAAATTCTTCGGGTATTTCTCTTCCTTTGCTGTCTTCCCATTGAACTCCTCTCTGTGCTCTTGGATTATCCAGAATCCGGACCCTAGGAGGTACACCTTGTACATGAAGGTCTTGAAACCCACTGGCATATGTGACCACCAGCCGATACGCACCTACCAGTTCGACTCTTTCCTGGAGTCCACCCGCACTTACCTGGGCATGGAGAGCTTCGACGATGTGCTAAAACTGTGTGACAGTTCCACTAGGTACTCCTTCCTCCAGTCCAACAAGCAGTTCCTCCAGATGAAGCAGACCATGTCCCCGGCAGAAGATGGGCACGTGCGACGGAAGCCCACCAAGGCTCAGGAGCGGGACTTCTCAGTGGAGTACCTGGTGGTGGGCAACAGGAGCCCTAGCAAAGCTGCCTGCCAGATGCTCTGCCAGTGGCTGGACACCTGCCTGTCCACCAGCAGCAGCTCCCACCCCTGTGGCATCATGCAGACTCCTTGCTCTTGCTCCGGAGGGGAGGTGCTGGATCAGCCCAGTGAGATGTTGGGGCTACCCAAGAAGAAGGAAGATTGTTTTAAGGATGGGATTTATTTGGAAAACTGCCTGAGCAGCCCGAAAGACAGCAGCCAGGTGGAGTTCCTAGGTAAGTGCTGAAAGCTGTTTGTGGTTTGGGTGGAAGCGGGAGCATGCACAGTGGATCTCTCCTGGCCTATTTTGTTTTTGAGACTGCGCCCATCTCCATGGTGTCTGAGCCTCCTGCTCCCTCATCTTAAAGCCGTTATCCATCCTAAGCAGGATCAGTAATTCCAGTGGCAGTTGATTAGCATGTAACTGAAATGGGGAACAGATTAACAGGGATAAGCTCAGGTTGCTTTCATTGTTTCTCAGGCTTCGTGCCTTATTTATTTGTTTCTAATGGAGCCTCAGTGATGATTTGAGATTCTTATCCATTAAGAAGCAGGTTTCAAAAGCCCCCTAACCCCACAATAAACCATGGCCTGAAGGGACCATGACTCAAGTCACCTCTCACGTCAGGTTCCACTGTGCAGCCTCATCCCCATTTAGTGTAGAGGAAATATGTAATCTGAAGTGACTTCCAGGGCTGGATAGGACTGACACCAAACCGAAACAACATGAATGGAGATTTTGATCACGGTCCCATCTATAACTGTAAAAGCTCTTCAGTACTGTAGCTGAGGGCAGGTGATACATGTTTTCTCCCTCTTTCTTTGCTGTGTTTCTTTCTCTAGCGATTCCTGGAGTCCACAGCATGTGCTTTGCATGGGAATAGATAAAAATAGGAGCCTGTGAGGCAGATGGGGATGGGATGTAATGGACTGAACACAAGACTGAAAGCTGGGGACTCCTGCTCCTAATCTCAGCTCTTGTGCTGATACCTGCTTGTGTCAAAGTCGCTTAACCTTTCTGCATTGTTGACATGAAGGGAATGGTTTTGTACTTTCAGAAGCAGCGTATGTTTGTGGTGCTGTCTGAAGATAGATCCCATTAATCTCCTAGAACTAGACAGGAATGAGGAGTCTCAGACTCTCCAGCTTCAAAACAGGGCTTCTTGCCTCTATTTTTGTGTCTGCATAAACCATTTTGGTTTGTTTATTCCTTCTCAGTTCCTGACCAAGCTGTCAGCAAGGAGCTGGTTCAAAACTGAGACGTGATACTAGAAATGGGTCTGACCCAAACACCCCCACACCTTGGAGCACTTCTGATCTGCACCTGAATTTCACAGCTGTCTCTTTAAAACCCCAGAGTCAAACAGCCTTCCAGATCATGGGAAAGTTTGGATCTAGATTTGAAATGTGTGGCTCATGCTTGGCTCTATACAATATCCAGCTCAGGAGTGGCCCCAGGCTAACCCTTGTGGTAGAGAAAGAGGCAGGACTTGGTTATAATGAATTTAAAGGAGGTTTTCCAATGAGGCTGCTGAACACAGATGAACCTTATAATGCCCAGTATTCTCACACAGGGTATCTTTTTAGTCCTGGCTTGGCTCTAGCTATTGCAGAAGGATTACACTAGAAGTGCTTCAGTGTTGATTCTGTGGGAGCTTTTGTATCTCAGGTGAGTTTTGAATCAATATGCTCAATATTGGAGCTGAGCAAATAAATCCTAAGAAGGCAGTCACTTGTCTCTTTTCCTGTTTATGAGCAGCTTGTGAAATTTGGTATTCAAGAATTTCCACAAATTTCTTTGTGAGATGTTTTTTCTCTACACGAAGAATTTGCAAAGAGTTCCATGTGACTGGTTTTGTGTAGCGCTGGTTAGTTCCATAAATCACGCCATTCCCTTATAGGATGATTTATGCATTCAACCAACACATCATGACCTTTTCTTTATTTTATTATTACAACTGAAGGTGAAATTCAAAATTAGCTTTTTGGCAAATACTGGAGCATTAAAGCTTTATATTGGCTTTTTGTGAGGCTCTCTGGTAAAGTTTGAGCACTTGAATGTTCCTGGAAGACAAATATGAACGAGTCTCTGATGTGGAATGAATCAAAGCTCTTTATGGATGTCAAATATTTGTGGATTTTTTTTGGCCCCTATTCATATCTGCACAATATTAAAGATAAAGAACTAGCAGTTTCATTGACTGAATCCCACCGATGTGAAACTAATTAACACTTGCTAAATATCCCGTGTCTGCATGCAATGGCCTGCCTGAGTCCCTGGTCAATTTTGGTTGCTGCAAAAGCTGGGTGAGGAAAATATAGGGTTCCACCTCAGATATTGAACCAATAATTTCTGCCAGTATTTTTCAGGCTGAACCTTTGACTCCGGCTCCTTAATTATTGGTGGTGGTTCTTGTTTTGCATTACTAACCTTTTTCCTTTCCCAAAGTCATGTTTTCTTCATGGTTTCTCACTGCAGAGCCTTCAAAGCCAATGGGTTTGAGCCATATAAATGTAGCTGAGTGATCTGGGGCAAGTAGGAAATGCTCGTTAGTGGTCTCGGGGATTTTTCCATGGATTTCTAGATGTCACCCCCAAAGAGAGCAGACAGACCTGTCCTCCAGCTCTCGTTTGGACATGGGACATTTCAACAGCAAGTGGGGACCTGCGGTGTCCTTGAGCCCAAGGTATTAGGTAGCCTCCAGAATTCCCTCCAACATGAGCTGGTGCGGTTCGGAAGATGGACTAGATGTTTTCAAAGGGGCCAGATCCTCAGCTGGTCAGCCCAGTTTTCACCTGCTGAGAGTATATGTCACCATCAGTCAGGGTTAGATGTTACCCTCTCCCCATTTCATAATCTCTAACAGGAATAGCTATGAAAGGCTCCAGGTGCATTCTCTTGGTGGATTACCTTTGTCTGGAAGCATCTGAAGGATGGCTTTGTGGCAGAAGAATAGGACTAAGAAACCTTGAGGTCGGCCACCAATTCCCTTGGAGACCTTCGGCAAGTAACTTAAACTCCTCGATCACAGCTTTGCTTTCCCCATCTATGAAGCTGACACAGTGACACTTACCTCTTAAGGTCATGAGAGGCTTAATTCATAATATGTTTGTGATTTGAGACCTCAGACAGAAAGGAGTAGTGAGGAGCAAAATTAGCCTCTGACCATGGTACCTCTCCTGCTTGTCGCTTACCATGGTACCTAGCATAAACACTAGGGTGACAAGCTGAGCGTGGTTGTCATTTGACCATATTCTCTGCTCCACTCCATAGGTCTTCTGCAGCAGGCAGTATCTCTGAGAGCAGGAAACTCATCTGTATGGATGATGCTGCGTTTATTGAGTGCAAACATCAAGGTGACTGAGAGGCTGTTTAGGACGAGGGGATAACTAGGAGTAATAGGATGCAAAGTGAACACTGGGTAAAACCTGCAGACAGTGAGATCTGTTGCTATAGGATAGCTCCCTGCAGGAAGAGGTGAGAAACCAGCACTTGAGACCTTAAAACTAGACTGGGCAAGGTTGAGAATGTTCTTCAGAGAACAAGGCAGCACTGAAATGTGCAGAGGACAGACAAAAAGGCATCTAATGGGTCTTTTCCATCCCTATGTTTGCATCTTCATATGTCATGATTTGGGGCTGACAGCTGAACTGATCATGCTTAGAGGCAGGATCCTATGTGAGTTGAGAGCTAATGCCATCTTCTTGCAAAGCGCTTCCACTGAAGTCACTGAGGGTTCAGGGTGTTCAGGACTGGGCACTAAATTTTACCTGCCTTTTGTATTCAGGAAGGGATCAAACTGAAGGTGCATTCCCCCTCATCCATCTCCCAGCAGCAACAACTGTTGGGCAAATGGGCTATTATGACATTTCCAAATGCAGGATTAATTTTACTGGATGAAAGAAACTGTTTTGGAGAGGCTACACTGGGCTATGGGAGAAAAAAAAAACTCTGGCAGGTTCCAGAGATGGCATTAGCTATGAAGATAGTTCTGCTTGTTGCTGCCCGTGGAGCTTATCCTGGTGATCAGCAGCAATTTGACGTGCGCTGGCAGCTGCAGCTTGCCTGTCATCTCCAATTTTGTAGCTTTGGGTACCTCGAGAGCTATTCAGGATTATACTGTTGCTGATGGACTGCACTGGTCGGAGAGAAGACTAGTGAGAATTAGTTAGGAGGGGAAGGATTACATTAGCTCACAGTGAAGAAAAATCAAATGTTACCCTCCCAGAATGACATGAGCAATGTGGGACAAAGGTTACCAGGTGGCGTGGCTGTGGAGGTTGTGCCTGAAATACAGTGTTTATGGGCGTGCTGTGTAGGTGGAGACTGTATTAGTGGGTGGAAAAGGTATTTGCACCTGGGGAATGGGGAAATTCCATGAACAAACTGCAATTTATGAGACAGACTCACAAATAGAGTGTAGACGAGAGGGAACAGCAATAGGAAATAAACATACATGTTGGGAGATTTTCAAAGACACAAAAGGCAGTCAGGTACCCGGCTCTCAAGTGAAATGCCAGGGCAGTTGGGTGCCTGACTCCAGTAAGTCTCCTCTGATAATCCCAGATATCAACTGGATTTACTGTAAACAGTAGGGCAGGTGTGAAACTTTCAGAACGACTCCAGCATGACAAGGTAATAAAATAAGGTTAAGTGGGTGCTTAAGTGTTTTGCTGAATTGGGCACTTAATTAGTACATAGCTAATTCTGTCCCAAGTTTATCTGCACCAGGAAAGAAGAATGGAAATCAAAGAACATTTAAAATACATGGAAGGGCAAAATGACTGGTAGCAGCAGCTATACCTACCATCTGCATAGTCTCCCTCCAGTGTGTACATGATGCTTACTCAGAGCTTCTGATTTCTAAAACCTGTTTAGCTGCTGTATGATCCTGAAATCCAGCATTTGTGCCTTCATCAGATGCTTTTAAAATACATGGGTTATAAAGCCAGAAGGGACCATTGTGATCATCTAGCCTCAACTGCAGCGTAACACAAGCCATAACATTTCACCAAAGAGTCCTGCATTGAGCCCAGTAACTTGTGGCTGAACCAGAGCATATCTTTTAGAAAGACACTGAATCTTGATTTCAAAATGCCCATGTGAAGGAGAATTTATGACATGCCTTGGTAATCTGTTCCAATGATTAATTATCCCCAATGCTAAGAAATTATGGCTTATTTCCATTTTGAGGTAGTCTACCTTCAACTTCCAGCTATGGGGCCTTTTTATGCCTTTGTCTGTTAGATCCGAGAGCCATCTAGTATCTGATCTCTTCTATCCATCTAGGCATTATAGGTCATGACCAAGTTGCCACTTAACTTTCTGTTGGATAAGGTCAATAGACTTTGCTTCTTAAGTGTCTTATTGTAGGTCACGTTTTTCAGGCCTTGAATCATTCTTGTATCTCTTCTCTCAGGCCTGGTCTACACTACGCGTTTAAACTGAATTTAGCAGCGTTAAACCGATTTAACCCTGCACCCGTCCACACAACGAGGCCCTTTATATTGATATAAAGGGCTCTTTAAACCAGTTTCTGTACTCCTCCCCGACGAGAGGAGTAGCGCTGAAATCGGTATTGCCGTGTTGGATTAGGGTTAGTGTGGCCGCAAATCGACGGTATTGGCCTCCGGGCGGTATTCCACAATGCGCCATTGTGACCGCTCTGGAAAGCAATCTGGACTTGGATGCACTGGCCAGGTAGACAGCAAAAGCCCAGCAAACTTTTGAATTTCATTTCCTATTTGCCCAGCGTGGAGCTCTGATCAGCACGGGTGGCAATGCAGTCCCAAATCCAAAAAGAGCTCCAGCATGGACCGTACGGGAGATACTGAATCTGATCGCTGTATGAGGAGACAAATCTGTTCTATCAGAGCTCCGTTACAGAAGACGAAATGACAAAGCATTTGAAAAAATCTCCAGGCTATGATAGACAGAGGCCACAGCCCAGTGCTGTGTGACAAGCGTAACGGAAAGCCAAAGAATGAAATGGATGCTCATGGAGGGAGGGAGGGGGTACTGAGGACTGCAGCTATCCCACAGTCCCCGCAGTCTCCGAAAAGCATTTGCATTCTTGGCTGAGCTCCCAATGCCTGAAGGGTCAAAAACATTTTCTTGGGTGTTTCAGGGTATATGTCGTCAATGTACAACCCTCCCCCCCCCGAAAGAAAAGGGAAAAAAGACGTTTCTCGCCTTTTTTCAATGCCACTCTATGTCTACTGCATGCTGCTGGTAGACAGGGTGCTGCAGTGCTGAACACCAGCATCCCCTTCCCGGTGGCAGACGGTACAATATGACTGCTGTCCATCATCATCATCAGCCTGTGAGTGCTGCTGGCTGGTCTTGGTGAGGTTGGCCGGGGGTGCCTGGGTAAAAATGGGAATGACTCCCGGTCATTCCCGGCAGATAGTACAGAAAGGCTGGTAACCGTCTTCATCATAGCAACTGGAGGCTGAGTTCCATCAGCTCCCTCCCACCCTTTCATGTCTAAAGAAAAGATTCTGTACTGCCTGGACTATCATAGCAGCGGGAGGCTGGGCTCCTCTCCCACGTCACCCTTTAATGTCCTGCCTGGACTATCATAGCAGCGGGAGGCTGGGCTCCTCTGCCCCGCCACCCTCTAATGGCCTGCCTGGACTATCATAGCAGCTGGAGGCTTCCTCCCCCTCATTTTATCTCACTAAAAAGTCAGTGTTTCTTATTCCTGCATTCTTTATTACTTCATCACACAAATGGGGGGACACTGCCACGGTAGCCCAGGAGGGTTGGGGGAGGAGGGAAGCAATGCATGGGGTTGTTGCAAGGGTACCCCCTAGAATGGCATGCAGCTCATCATTTCTGCAGGATCTCTGGGGCTCTGACACGGAGCGGCTGTGCTCTCTGGTTCTCTAGTACAGTTGCCCCATATTCTAGGCAGGACTGACTCTATTTTTAGACAAAACATAAAGAAGGGAATGACCCGGGGAGTCATTCCCATTTTTGTCCATGCGCCCCCGGCCGACCCCAGCGAGGCCAGTTGGGAGCACCCATGACAGCAGCAGATGGTACAAAACGACTGATAACCGTCATCTCATCGCCAGTTTACAATGGCAGACGGTGCAATAGGGATGGTAATCGTCTCTGCTACCTTGCAAAGGCAAATGAATGCTGCTGTGTAGCATTGCAGTACCGCGTCTGTCAGCAGCCTCCAGTACACATACGGTGACAGTGACAAAAGGCAAAACGGGCTCCATGGTTGCCATACTATGGCGTCTGCCAGGGCAATCCAGGGAAAAAGGGCGCAAAATGATTGTCTGCCATTGCTTTCATGGAGGAAGGATTGAGTGACGACATTTACCCAGAATCACCCGTGAAACTGTTTTTGCACTGGGATCTCAACCCAGAATTCCAATGGGCGGGGGAAACTGCGGGAACTATGGGATAGCTACAGGATAGCTACCCACAGTGCAACGCTCCGGAAATCGACATTAGCCTTGGTACATGGACGCACACCACCGAATTAATGTGCTTAGTGTGGCCGGGTGCACTTGACTTTATACAATCTGTTTTACAAAACTGGTTTATGTAAAATCGAATAATCCCGTAGTGTAGACATACCCAAAAAGTGTAGGCAGTAAAAGTGGACACCAAATAAAATCCTCTTTACTACTCTCTATTCGTCTGGCAGAACTCTGAGCTAACCTCTTGCCTTTTGTTGCAAGATAGAGGAGAAAGAGCAGCAAAAAAAAAAAAGTACCTACTCCCAGAAAATATTTCCTTTTTTAATCCTTGCTGCTTGCAAACTCTCATTCCTCATGCACACAAAACTGCTACTGAAGTGTCTGGGTACCTCCCATTAGAGTGAGAAGCTGTGATACTTTTCAGGGTTATCCAATTTGTGCTGGGTTAATCACTACCACCCTCTCACAGTGGGAGGGTGCCCTGTCTGTGCCCACCAAGGGAAACTCTCCCCAGCTGCTGGTTGATTGGCAATATACTGGACTCCATGAGCCCTGCTCTGTCCCAGTGCAACCTAGCAATTTACACACCCCACTTTGTTGCACGCAAGTGCCCAGTCTCCTATCTTCTGGACATCTGCAGTGTTCATTGATCCACTGCCTCTGTGGAGAAGTGCTCCCCAGTTCACCAGTTTCATCTCAGTTCAGTGCTGTCCTTAGCACAAGGCAGTCAGACATATGTATAGCAAAACCAAATTAATGTTTATTTAATAGAGCTTGAGATGAAAATTTAAAATAAAAGCAACTAAAATGATTTGGCAACAGGTTAAAAAAATATACAACACAGTCTGTAGCCTATACTTATTAACAAGTTACTTTCCTGTCTAATAAGGTATTTCTTACCCAAATGGTTAGTCTTTCCAGTGATTGTCCAGCCCATAAAGCTGGGGTCCGCTGCTCATGAGACCTCCCCTTCTGACTGACAGTTCTATCCTGTAATGGATAACCACTTGGGCCAATTCTTCTTGTACACAGTCCCAGGCTATTGTTTCGTAGCCCAGACCCCCCTCCTTTTCTCAGAACACTTCTTGGGTTCTTTGTCTTTGTAAATCTCCAGCCTGCTTAGACTCCGTATGGTCAACATAGGCTGTGTCCGTGGGTGTCCTTTGTTCTCATGTTGATTGGGTCAGCACTCGGACTCACTCTCCTTCAGTGGTAGGTTTCATTCCACGTAGGGTTGTAGATATCCTGCAGGTTGCATAAATGTAAAATTGTTTCCCAGACAAACATCTATTAGTCAGTTGTCAACGGTTATTCAGTTGGCTAGCCATTCCCTCCAACAGTTACTCAATTCTTAGCCCCTCCCTCCAATGGTTATTTAGTTGTTAACTCCTCCCTCCAACGGTTATTCAGTTGTTAACTCCTTCCTCCAATGGTTATTCAGTTGCTAGCCCCTCCCTCCAATGGTTAGTCAGTTGTTAGCTACTCCCTCCAATGGTTAGTCAGTTGTCAATGGCTAGTCAGTTGCTAAACCCTTCCTCCAATGGTTATTCAGTTGCAAGCCCCTCCTTCCAATGGTTATTCAGTTTTAGCCCCTCCCTCCAATGGTTATTTAGTTGCTAGCCCCTCCCTCCAGCAGTTATTCACTTACTAACCTCTCCCTCCAGTGGTTAGTCAGTTACTAACACCAATTTTGCTTCTCATGGGATTGAAATGCAATGCTGTTGCCATAAGGCTTTCCTGCAATGTTACATGCAGAGGCTGGAGCTTAGCCCCTCCTTCAACCTAAGCTCTGCTCCTCTGAGTGCAACATCAGAGATGGCCTCAGCATTCCACTTCCACCCCCTGTGGTGCGAAGAAGTCATGGCCTCGTGAAATCGTGATCCACCTTCATGCCACAGTTTGTTGAAACTTCTACTTCACTGTGCAGCAGAAATAACGCTTTTGGTGTCCCCGCTGTTCATCTCTGAGACCCTGTGATGGGGTCTGAGGCATTAATAGAGTGCTAGAGAGGCTGTGTAGGAAGCAACCAATCACAGATGGGCTTATAGGAGCAGCCAATCAGGGCCAGGCAGGCCCATATAAGAAGAGCTGCAGTGCAAAGCAGTTGCAGTCACTCTCTGGAGCTTGAAGAGTGAGGTAGACTGGCTGCCTTGCAGGTGGAGGGCAGCAAGCACCCTGGGCAGAGCAGTGCTGCAGGCTGAGGCCCTGAGGCTAGGGCAAAGAGGGTGCTGGGGCCATGAGGAAGTGGCTCAGGGAGATCCACAGAGGAATCGGAGGGGATGCAGTAAGTGGCTGCCATCGATAGGGTCTCTCTCTTGCATGTTCAGCATTTGAAAGCAAAGGGCCTGGATGGAGGATGCTGTGCAACCTCGGCTCCTACCGACCGCTGTGTGTGTTGAGGGTGCTCCGCGTCTTGCAGGGTCAGTTTAAAACAGCTCTGCAGGAGAACCTAAAAAGGCATAGTGAATGGTCTAGTGGTTAATGCACTGGGCTAGGACTTGGGAGATCTGATTTCAGTTCTGGCCTTTCCACAGACTCTGTGTGACCTTGAGCAAGTCATTTAATCTCTCTGGGTCTAAATTCCCCATCTGTAAAACAGAGATGCAAATAGTCCCTTTTTCTGTCTTGACTATTTAGTTTGTAGGAGCTTCAGGGCAGGCACTAATGACATGGTGCCTAGCACAGTATGGCCCCGTTTTCAGGTGCTACCTAATAATAATAGAGTCAAGGGATTTTGTTTTCCATCACTGGCATAAATCCAACCGAGGGTCAGCGCTGACCAAAACCTAACGTCAGCTGATGTCTGTGTGGTGAAGTGAATTGGGTTTAGTGCAGTACCTAGTCTTCCTGTTTGCCCACAAAGACCCATCTCTGTTGGCGTGCATTGCTGGCATTTCCAGAGGGCAGGCCCGGGAAATAAGAATAGAGGATGCTCACAACCTGCAGGACTGGATTAATCTTTTGTGGACCCTGACATCCAGAGTGTGGTCTCGACCCTTGCTCTGCCCCGAGACCCTGCCCCTGCTCAGCCTCTTCCCCGAGGCTCTGCTCGCACTCCACCCTGAGGCCCTGCTCCCGCTCGGCCTCTTCCTTCCGAGGCCCCACCCACCACTCGCACAGGGGTGTGGGGCAGAGAGGAACACCCAGCAGCAAAACCAAAAGTCAGCACCTGTGGACTGTCGTGCTGGCCTGACAGCCTGATCAGTGGAGTACACAGATCCTGCAAACCCTTATGCAGACGCTTCACTTTAAGAACATGAGTAGTCCAGTTGACTTGGTTTTCAGGTTCAGATCCAAAAGGCAGAGCATGGACGATGGCAGTGATATGTCCCACTAACATGTCTCAGCTGTGAGCGTCTCTACCAGTGTTTGCTTCAGTCCCGGAGCACTCACCGAGTCGGTGCCTATGCGACAGTCACTAGAACATTTTAAGATATAGGGGAGGAAAGATAGAAAAATGACAGGCTCTGTTCCAATCTCAGCTGAACAGCTTGTGGACATGATCACAATGCAGAAAGATCAGCAATTACCTTCAGGAAGTGCCACTGTTATATCAAAGAGACTAAAGGTGGAATTTACATCTAGTTGTTCAGGGAATTTTACAGGCAACTATTCCCATTATTGCTATGAGGGGACTTTTATGTGTCATTTAATGAGCAGAGCCATCGTGAAAACGCAGCCTTTTGGTTATGCATCATTTTTGTTAGTTCATCATTATTTAACATCCTCCCATATTCAGGCTGTATTGCAAATGCCCCAAAGTGTTTTGCATGAGAATACACTGGAATTTAGATGCAAAGAGATGCCAAATGCTGGATTCAAAATCCTCACATATTTGGGATGTAGATTTACACACCTAACCCCCGGCACATCCAAATGAAGATATTACTCCAGTAGAAAAAAATATGCACGTATCCATTCACAGCCCTTTTTACTGTTCACCTGGTGTACGGAGACTATAGGCAGAGTGGAAAATGGAGTCTGAAATGCCTTCCCAGCACTAGAGATTTGTACTTCTAGGGCCATTGAGACACTGTGGCAGGGACAGTGTCAGAGAGGTTTCCCCTTTTATGATGATTATGTATTTCTATTACAGCAGTGTCCAGAGGCACCAAAAAAGATCATGGCCCTGTTGTGCTAGGGGCTGTACAGACCCATACTAAGAAACAGTCTCAATTGCCCTAAAGAGCTTTCAATCTAAATAGACAAGACAAACAAGGAGTGGGAGAAAGGTAGGTGTTACTATCCCCGTTCGATGGATGGGAAATCGAGGAACAGAGAGATGGAGTGACTTGCCCCATGTCACATAGGGAGCTTGTAGCAGCACCAGGAACTAATCCAAGCTCTCCTGAGTCCCAGCCCAGTGCCTCAACGGTGAGATTCCTTCATCCCTTTCTGTTCCCCATGTTGGGTCTGTTGTGTGGATCAGTCCAGGACATTGTTCTTCAGGAATCTCAGTCTTGACCTTGCATCTTCATCCCCATTTTATTTTTTTAATCACCCATAATCAGTGAAATTCTAGGTTCTGTGGCTCCTCCCACATCTAAAGGGTGGGTGGGCCTTTCATTGCTTTGCTGGACTCCACCCATTGTCTCAGGATTTAAATATGTGCTTTGGATGAACCCATGCAGAATACATTTCAAAAATTATCAGCCAAACCCCAGCTGATAGAAATTGCTGTAGCACTATTGAGGCCAGCAAAGATAAGGCAATTGACACTGGCTGAGGATCTGGCCCTAGATGAGTTATTCACTGAGTGTTTTTTCCCTCCATGTGGTCAGCCTGTCGGTGTCCCTCAGATCAGAAAGTGCTGTGTATGTGCATGGCAAACCTTGGCCTTGCATTTGCCAAAGACTTTGGGCCCCACACTACAAGAAGGATGTGGAAAAATTGGAAAGAGTCCAGTGGAGGGCAACAAAAATGATTAGGGGGCTGAAGCACATGATTAATGAGGAGAGCCTGAGGAAACTGGGATTATTTAGTCTGAAGAAGAGAAGAATGAGGGGGGGTTTGATAGCTGCTTTCAACCACCTGAAAGGGGGTTCCCAAGAGGATGGATCTAGATTGTTCTCAGTAGTAGCAGATGACAGAAGAAGAAGTAATGGTCTCAGGTTGCAGTGGGGGAGGTCTAGGTTGGATATTAGGAAAAACTGTTTCACTAGGAGGGTGGTGAAGCACTGGAATGGGTTACCTAGGGAGGTGGTGGAATCTCCATCCTTAGAGGTTTTTAAGCCCGGCTTGACAAAGCCCTGGCTGAGATGATTTAGTTGGGAATTGGTCCTGCTTTGAGCAGGGGGTTGGACTAGATAACTCCTGAGGTCCCTTCCAACTCTGATATTCTATTCTATGATTCAAAGTGAGCTACACAAGATCGTGCAACCTATTTAAATATCCTGCTCGTCAGCCTTTCTGGATGTGATGGCATTATAATGCAGTCTAATAGGATGGGATGTCCTTTAACACAATGTCATAATCACATATATATTGTGTTTGAATTTTTGCTCCAGTTTCAGCAGTGCAATAACACTATATTACAGCACAGCTCATTACGCCAAATGTTCACTTTGGACCCTGAGTGCCATATACAGTCAAATGAACCATTATGGACCTGTGATACCCAAATGGCTAGAAAGTAATAATAAAGGGCTGAGCCTGGCTCAGTCCGCATAGCTGGGAGCTGTAAAATGTGCAGCCTCACTCCTTATAACGAACTACGCAGCGTCAGCTGGTCAGCTCCCCTTCGTGCCGTAGTCAAGATGTTTATGCGTGATACATGCAGCGTTGGCTACAAATGAACACCAGTGGTGGTCGGAAGAGAAGTGGCTGGCTTTTGCCGCAGCTGATTCCAAATGCTAGAATGCAATGACAGCTTGTGTATGTTGGATGGGAGTGGGGGGGATGTGTAGAAAAGGGAGCGTTGGGGGGGAGGATATGGGAATGATGCTGTTATTGGCACGTCCCCTTCACTCTGTAGCCCTGGGTAATGCCCTGGCACATGTTTCTGGCTGGAAAGTGATACCCTGTCAGCTTCTAATGTGTAAACGGGAGAGTCCCAGTGTTGTTTTTTCTTATGACAGCAAACAGGTGTTTTCCTGGGCTCTTGTGTTTTTTCTACATTTTTCTGGAATCACTCTCTCTCCAAGCTGCCCGAGTTATTGGTACGCAGCTAAGTTCTGCAAATTGTGCTCAGTGGGAGCATTTGAAGCACCAGAGAGTTAACATGGTTTTCGTTATTTAATGGAAGGAGTTGCTTATAACCCCCTTAGTCTAATAGCATAGGTCCTTCTAAAGAGCACTCGTATGAAGTATTGTCCTCTGCCTCCAGGTTCCTGATCAGGTCTTTGGAACTAGCAGCAAAGAGGCTACTCCTAAAGAATCTGTTCCAGGTTTGACACTGAGCCCAGGGCTGTATGGGGCAGGACTTGGGGGGTTCAGGTGAAGGTCAGCCCTGTGCAGAAGGCCAATTCGAGGTGAATGCATCACTTAAATACCCCTTGTAAATCCTGGGGAAAAAAACACGGCTTAACTGGGACTTAAATGGTGCATAGGTCTGGCGCATGTCTGCCCGGTCTCCCATGCAATGCAGGCATGATCAAGAAAGCTGGTAGTCTGTGGCCTGGGACGCAGCACCCAGCTCTGTGGACCATCAGCCCACCACTAACCTTCCAGCGAAATCAGCCACAGCCTGAGGAAAATGACAGGCAACCGTGGGTCCTGTGCTGCGCTACGCAAACCCTCCTGCCCAGCCACAGTGTCGCTTGTTTACTGCTCGGCCAGGATTCCCAGGAGAGGAGGAGTAGTCACAAAGGGGCAGATGCCGGATGGGGCTTGAAGCCATCTCTGAGGGAAATAACTGTGGGCACTGGGCTACCTTTGAAAGCTTTGGAGGTGCAGTTCAGCAATGAACCCCTCTCAGATTGGAAGATTATGGAAACCACCTTGGTCTCATAATGTATTATTATTGTGTATTGGTTATTATTGTGGAAGCACCTAGGAGCCCTATCCTGGGCCAGGCCCCCATGGTGCTCGGCACAATAAAAACGCAGAACAAGAAGACGGGGCCTGCCTCAATGAGCTCATGACCTAAATAATCAGGCTGATAATGACGTGATCTTCTGAGCATTCCTTGCTCCAGTGGATCCAAAATACCCAGAAAGCTGCCTCTGTTTTGTTTGCTTTTGTTTTCCCATTCTGGTCCTAGGGGAGAGCCAAGAAAATTAAACCACAGACCCCAACTTTTTCCCCTCTCCAAAAACAGTTAATCAGATGTTTCCATACGCCAGCCTGGGGTCTGAAGTGCTGGCTTGAGCTGAGTTTAGGGCAAAAGGTTGAAGTTTGATTATCCAATTGTGTGTTGATTGTTCTTATTAATTGATTGTACAGTTCCTGTGTGTTCTGCATGGCCTGCTAAACCCAGAGTTGTGAGATTAACTGTTGAGGGACCATTCAGGCATCTGGGGCAAAAATCTGTCTGGAGATTGGTCTGGCTTTGAGCAGGGGGTTGGACTAGATGGCTTCCTGAGGTCCCTTCTAATCCTGATATTCTATATTTTTGAGAATTCAAAAAAAATTTCTGTCTCAAATCAGGATGAAAAGTCAAAATTTTGAAAATATTCCCCAACCATAAGAACATTTCCCCCTGCTGCCATTTTGAGTCAGTTGAAACATATGTTTTGATTTTGCCTTTTTTTCTTTTTTAACTTTCTTTTCAGTCTAATTAGCCCAAATTTTGAAGTGAAAAGTTGTTTGTTTCAAACCAAAACACCAGAATGTTTTGTTTAAAGAATGTTGAAATGAGGCATTTTGACAGTTTTTAAACTTTTTTCCTCAACTTTCTTTGGAGTTGGGATAATTACTCTCGGGGCTAGCCTGCTCTGAAGCATGTGTTGCTGTGGCTTCTCTGCTCCAGTATCCAAGCTAGCTAGATTAATGCTACCTTGTATATGTCTCCTAAATCTGCAATCACACCCTGTGCATGCAGTGTAGGCATATCCAATTACAGTACTGATCAGCATGATAAGCAGGGGGTCACACTACACCAGCTGCCTAACCATTGTCAAGTTTTTTGTAGGCATCACATTCATAGCAAAGAAGAGTTGTAAGGAGGCAGTTAGCATATAACACACAGTTTGGAAATTTGAAGAGGGCAGTGATGTACATACATGCTAACAAATAGATTACAATTTTATTATGGTTTAATTTGGCTTCTGGTACCAGCTGCGATAACTATGAATCACAAAGGCTCTTGCTGATTATAACAAGGAAACACAAAATGAAGTGCTTATTGCCAGTGTCCAAAACAGGCTTGCATGTTGGAAAAGGACAAGCTTGGGTCTTATTTTATCTGGTGTAGTTTGCTTGCACCTGATTTTCATGTCTTGAGCAATGTGAGTTCTCTTTTTGCTGGACACATACTGTGTGTTCTGTGCATCCCAGGGCTTCCAGAGAGAGGCTAGTTAATACTTTAGTAGGCAAAAGCCATGAAAGGACAGGAAGGAGAGCAGGAAATGGGAGCTATGAAATATACACTTGTTTCTATTTCCTCAGTTTGGTCGAGGCTGAGGGTGTTTGGAGATAGCATGCTCCTTGTGAGAGGAGAAGAAAGCAGCAGGAGAGACTGTGTCCTTCTGTGGGAAGCTGCAGAGGAAGTAACTTAGCTATTAGGGAATTTTGAGGTATATGGTCCGGGAAAAAACTTTTTTTAAAGGGGGGGGGCTCAGTGGTTTGAGCAATGACCTGCTAAACCCAGGGCTGTGAATTTCCACCTTGAGCGGGGCATTTAGGCATCCAGGGCGAAAATCTGTCTGGGGATTGGTCCTGCTTTGAGCAGTGGGTTGGACTAGATGACCCCCTGAGGTCTCTTCCAACCCTGATATTCTATGATTCTATCCTGACCGAGGGGGTGGTCACCATCTTGCTGGAAAATAGTATGGCAAGAAGCTTACCTTGAACCAAAGCTGTTGTTTTGTTAAGTCTTAGGCATTAGAAAGTGTTTTCCAATTTATTTGCTGGTAATCACTTCAGCCTCTGTTCTTTGTCCTTTAGCTCTCCTAAAATCCTCTCTTCCTTTTGTTAATAAAGTCATTTTACTTTTATGCTAAACCAGCCAGTGCTGTGTTTGCACTGAAGTGATAGTTAACTCCAGTTCAAGTGATACACTGTAAGGTCTCTTTACAGGCGCAAACAAATGATCCTTATTATTCCTCTGAAGGGTCCAGGAAAAGGCTGGACATTGCAGAGCGCACAGTTTTGGGAACATTTGGATCTGGGCAATGTTGAGGTCATCTTGCCAGGTGTAGCCAAGGCAGGTGGGGGCAGGAGTGTGGTGGTAGTGGAACAAGCAGGCTGCTGCAGTCAGAGCTGTACATCCAGAGCTGCCTTACATGCAGACACTCAGTCCATGCTTGTGTGTTGGCTGGGAGCATCCAGACCTGGGAGCTACAGCAGCAGAGCATTTTAAGGCCCCCAGGTGATGACCCAAGCTGGGCAGGTGATGACCCAAGCCATCTCTGGTCTGGATTGCACCCAAGAATGTGACACGCTCCATGAAGAGGTGTCCTCACATCTGCAGCTCTTCCTGCGCTGTGACACAGCTGCTGAAAGTTGACCTGATCTGAGAGAGGGAGCTTTGGGCTGGTTTGGTTGTTTGCTATAGGAGATTTTCTCCCCTATTTCTCTTCAATCTTTACCTATTGTTTATAGAGAACAGAAAAAGCTGCTCCATCCTTTCTCCACTGCAGGTGTATCCCTGGGCTATTGAAAGGCTGTGCCCATCTTCTGCTTTCACTTTCAGTTTGTAACTCTGCCGCTGTGGTGCTGTGTTTGTTGGCGTGTGAGCACGCACCCTGGAAAAAACACAAATATACACACACACGTGCGGGCACACACAACACCTGGCTATCTATACTCATGGCACACAGAGACAGGCAGAGGTTCAAACACATGGCATGCATTCACAAAACACACACACGTACACCAACAGATATCTTAACACACACCCATTCAAGACGCTATCAACCCAGGAGAACACAACGTGTGTAAAAACTCCTTTCCAGTATGGATCTGACTCATGCAAATTCTTTCCCTGCTAGCAGGTGACCACAGGGATTGGGGTCACTGGTTGGATGGGGGAAGTCCCCTGCTAGCTGCTGAATTGATTTTCTAAACAGGCATTTTGCGGCATTTCAGAACATGCTCCTTTGGTTTGTGCTTGTGGGATTTTTCCAGGAATAGTTTAACTGAGAGCCCTAGAAAGTTAATGGTCACCCTAGACCAGGGGTTGGCAACCTTTGGCATGTGGCCCGTCAGGGAAATCTGCTGGTGGACCAGGACGGTTTGTTTACCTGCAGCATCCACAGGTTCGGCCGATCGCAGCTCCCACTGGCCGTGATTCACTGCTCCAGGCCACTGGGGACTGTGGGAAGCAGTGGCCAGCACATCCCTCGGCCGATGCTGTTTCCTGCAGCCCCAATTAGCCTGGAAAGGTGAACCACAGCCATTGGGAGCTGCAATCAGCTGAACCTGTGGATGCTGCAGGTAAACAAACTGTCCTGGCCCCCCAGCGGATTTCCCTGACGGGCCACACGCCAAAGGTTGCCGATCCCTGCCCTAGTCCATCTCTTATACATTACTTTGTGGGAGTAAAGAGCCTGAATCGTTAGTGTTTGAGTGCTCTTGGAAGACTGGAATGAATTGTTCTGAGGATGCCAGGTACTCATAAAAATCTGTTTGGAAAAGACTTCTGGCCAAATTCTTTCCTTCTGAGACTCCACAGAATTGAGTGGAGGTGTGCTAGGCACGGATTTCCACAGTTTAAAATTGCCTGGTTTTCAGAGCCCTCTGTGGACTACCCCTGTCTGCTTGATGGAACTTATCTCTATCTGCTTTCTCGCCTGCCTCCTAGTTCAGCAAAGCGTTTAAGCACATGCTTAAATCCCTTCATGGTCAGCACAGCAGGGGAGCATGCTTCTAATTCAGCCTGTGCTGAAGTGCTTTGCTGAATAGCGATGGGCACAGTCTCGTCTTCCTTAATGCTGCTACTGCTGATGCAAAAGCCTTCTTTCCTACAGCTGTAGATGTCTGACATGTCTCTAGGTATGTCCCCTCGACCTTCTAAAGGCCCAAGACTTGGCTGGGCCCAGGCAGGGATGGCTCAGGATAACCCCTTGCTGTTCAAAGATGAATCTGTTCCTGTTGAAACCCCGTGTGGAAACAGAGCTCAAAGTGAGTTCTTGGGGAACTAAACCAAAGTCTATATCCCACCCCTAGAAACTTCTCAGCTCACTTCAGTGCCCAGGATGTGAGGCTGGGTCAGAGAAAAAGAAAACTCTCTCTTGGGAATAGAACAGGGACAGGAGTGTCAAAGAGCAGTCACGGGAGAGACAGCAAAGGATTCTGGATGAGCCAGCAATGGCACTGATTCAGCATCCAGCAGGCACTCGGGCAGAATAGAGAGATGCACACCTCTTGCCAGTGCTCAGCTGTGAAAGACAGACGAGAGCTAGCAAGGCAGAATGTCTGAGAGGAAGGCAAAGTTAGGACTCTGGACCAGAACCTGAGAACCACCCTGTCGTGAGAGATCTGTTCAAACCAGGAGAGCTGCGATCGCTTGCAGCTGGTCGGAGTTCTGCCCTGCGGACATTGGTGTCAATGCTTCTGTCTCTGAGGTCGGAGTTTCCTGCCCCTGGCCTGTGCAGTATATTCTTCCTCGAGGAGCCCTTTGGGAATTCATCTCCCATCTCCACTTTTCTGCTTTATCTTCTTCACCCTCCCAGAGGATATTTGGAACACACACAACCACACTCATACACAGTATACGAGCACACACGTGTGCCCATACACAGGTACACATGCACACACACTGAATGCACACAGAAACCCATTTATGTACACTCACACACAGATTTGTACACCCAATCTATCGTGCACAGATAGGCACCACTGTGCCCCCACACGCATGTGCATCCGGACATAGAAATTCATTTATGTGCACTCACATGCACAGATTTGTACACACTATCGTGCACAGATATGCACGCCTGTGCATGCACATATGCCTGAAAGTGGGTGCAAATGTAATTCGCTTCCACTTTGAGAGACCATCTCAATGAGGCTTCATTGTAAATAAGCACCAGGCCCACTGCATCTGCATGCATCAACCCACAGACACAGCCACAACTTTGAAATGCAACTCTACCAAAAATGATAACTTAGCCCTCATAAAATTTTAATTAAAATTCTACACATTCCCCCACCCTTCCCTCCCCCTCCCATACCTTCCCCCTTCCTCCTGTGAGGCATAAATGAACATCTAATGTCTGATGGGAAAATATACTCATTCAGCAATTAAATAATTGAAATGCTCTTCTTGCAAAAAGAACTCGCCTGCCTTCCTCGTGCATTACAACTTTTTGTGTGTGTGATTATTTTTTTTTCCCTTTTCCCCTTCTTCTCTCTCGCTTCTTCCCTCTGGTGAGATGAGGCCGCTGCTCTTGAAAGCCATTTTAAATATTCATGTTTTAATTAACGGACTTTATTGCATGAACTCTATGTTAGATAATAAAAGGACTGCTGGCGGCACAGCGTATTTTTTGTTTGTTCTTGTAAGGGGACCGGGAAGTAAAAGGCCTAATATGTTTCCTCCATAAACATTTGAAAGATAGACAGAAGTACAGGGAAGGCAACAGTGCGTCCTCAAAGTTCCTCAAAAGGAGGTGCCTAAATACCTTTGGGAAGCTGGATCTTAGCCAAAGATCCCTCCATGGGTGATGCGTTCCTAAACCTGATCACTCAGTGGATCTGTCTACATGCCGGCAGCTACAGCAGCACATGTATGGCACTGCAATTGTGCTGCTGTCGCCTAGGTGCTTCCTACAGTGATGAAAGGGATTTTTCTACCTCTCTGAGAAGTGGGAGCTGAGTTGATGGAAGAATTCTTCTGTCAGTCTTCCTGCGTCTACTGTGGGGGTTAGGTTGTCTTAAGGGCCTTGCACAGAGTATGACATTTTTCATAGCCCTTAGCAATGTAGCTAGGCTGATCTGAGTTTTAGGTGTAGACCAGGCCTGAGTCACATTCACGTCTCAGTATAACAGTGGAGTAGATCGTTTGGGCCTGACTCCATTGGAGTTATGAACTGGTGCAACTGAGTGGAGTATTGGATCCCAAGACCACAGTGGTTTTTGTGTGGAGTTACACCTCGGGGCAGTTTTATCTATTGGTCAGAGCACTGGACTGTGAGTCAAGATACCTGGGTTCTATTCCTTGGGCAAATCAGTTCACTTCCTTGTGCCTCTGTTTACCCTTCCACATTGGTCTGCATAGGCTGTAAGTTCTGAGGGTCAAGAACCATCTCTTACTGTGTGCACAATTCCCTGATACCGGGACCGAGGAAGAGGGAGTTCACCTCTTAATTCTACTGGAATGTAAATAATAATAATAGTCTGTTGGTGTAACTGGTATTCCAATCTATCCCTGTAGCTACCTCTCCAGAGCTTCAAAATTTCTTCAGGAAAGGGAGTGTCTCTTCCGGGAACTCAGAGTCATCCACTGATTAGGGGTATAGAACAGCTTCCTTATGAGGAGAGATTAATAAGACTGGGAATTTTCAACTTGGAAAAGAGGTGACTAAGGGGGATATGACAGAGGTCTATAAAATCATGAGTGGCATAGAGAAAGTAAATAAGGAAGTGTTATGTACTCCTTCTCTCAATACAAGAACAAGGGGCCACCAAAGGAAATTAATAGGAGGTTTAAAACAAACACAAGAAAGTATTTTTTTTACTCAACGGACTATCAACCTCTGGAACTCCTTGCCAGAGCATGTTGTGAAGGCCAGTACTATAACAGGGTTAAAAAGGGAGCTAGATAGATTCATGGAACATAGGTTCATCAGTGGCTATTAGCCAGGATGGGCAGGAATGGTGACCCTAGCCTCTGTTTGCCAGAAGCTGGGATTGGGTGACAAGGCATGGATCACTTGATGATAACCTGTCTGTTCATTCCCTTTGGGGCACCTGCCATTGGCCACTGTCAGAGGACAGGATACTGGGCTTGATGGACCTTTAGTCTGACCCAGTATGGCCATTCTTACTGGAAGGGAGGTCTCATGGTAGGGAGAATGTTAATGTCCTAGGACTGTGTTCTGCTAGGCTGTTCCAACTTTAAACTGGGGCAGGGGACAGCGGAGAGAGAGAGAGAATGTTGTTAATTACATCCATATGATTTTTTCAGCGCTTTAATGATAAATTTATACCCTGCCCTGAGGATACCACTATCTTATGTACCGTTTGTTCAGCTGTATTTCTGACAAGCATCTAAAGCTGAATTGTTCAACCTGTCCCCCTCCCTAGTTTTACAGGGTGAGATAAAGGGCCAAAGTTTGCTCTCAGCTACATTGGTGTAAACATGGGGCAGCTTTGCCGACTTAGGTGGAGTTACTCTGGATTGACTCCAGGGTGAGTGAAGAGCACTGTCAGACCAATAGTATCTTAAGACCCCTGGAGAGAGTATCCTTCACTCTCTCTTCTGATGCTCTTGTGTAGTGTTGCTGTGCACCATTAAATGGTTTATAGAGGCTAAAGATGGGAAAGATCTAGTCCCTACCCCAAGGACCAAGGCAAGACTTTTCCCTGTAGTATATTCCTCTGTCCAGTTTTTAATGTCTCAACTGATGGAGCTTCCACCACTTCTCTTGGGTGATCATACCGTGGTCTACCAAACTTCGCTGATAGACAGATTTGCATCGTATTCAGGCTAAAATTATCGTAGTTTAACTTCATCTCTTTCCTCCTGGTTACCACTCTAACGCTCCCCTCTCATGGCATTTTCAGATATTTGTAGATGGTTATTACTGTCTGGCTCCCAGTCACTTAGTCATCAGTTGACCAAGCTACACATTCAGGCCTGATTCAGATCTCATGTACACAGGTGTAAAATAGGAATAACTCAGTGAAGTCAGCATAGTTACACCAGTGGAAATCAGGAGTAGCCTAACACAGAGTGAGGTTTCTCTCAAACTACACAATGAACTGAGGTGAGAATATGGTCCGTAGTTCTGTTCCTTCCTTCATAAACCAATCCATCCTGCGCTTTTAGAGTTTTTCTTTTGTTGTCATATGAGATGGCTGCATCTCAGTGCTAGGGTAAGTGATTCCCTTCTCTCTAGTGTCTGATTTAGATCTCCCATCAGTTTTATGCCAGATAACTTCATTGGGGCTGATTCTACTATTGGTTAGACTGGTTTAATGAAATATACGTCCACTGAAGTAGTGGGACCAGATCCCTAGCTGGTGTGAACCAGTGTAGCTCCATTGACTTTGCACACTGATAAGTTACAACACAAGGTGCGAGGGGCAGTGGAGAACCAGTCTCAAAGTCTATCACTGTGGGATATATGGATGCCCTGTGGCACTCTTGTAAGTCACATGCTAATAAAGTAATGGGGCAAAGAAAATATAGACAAGGAGAAGGGTCTAATGATATGAATGGGCCAAATCCTGAAGTCCTTGCTCAGGCAAGACTCCCATTGATTTAGCTGAGAGCAGTGCCTGAGAAAGGAATGGAAACTGCAGGACCGAGCCCAGTGATAATTAAATCAATTGCACCTAGATAGCAGTAATGTTTTCTGATCAAGGGTCTCAAAACACTTTCCAAACCTGAATTACCAATCACCACTACTATTTGATTTGTTATTATTATTACGCCTAAGTGTGTCAGACAATCCGAGGAGAAAGACAGAACTAGAACCCCGGAATCCTGTCCGAAATCCCTGCTTTAGTTCAGCTGTCTGTTTCAGGGGATCTCATGCCTTTGGCTCAGTGAAGTAGAAGGCTGTAGCTAGACTTTCAAAGCATGCGAACTTTTTGATGACCCTGCTCATGTCACTAGAACGGGAGCTCTTGGAGTAGGGAGGACATCCCAATGTCAGGGCTTTGTCTTGTACAGGACCCTATTAGCCCCCCTCCTGTCCCAATTTTTCACACTTGCAGTCTAGTCACCCTATTTTGGAGTAACAAAGCAAAACTTGACCAACTTGCCCTGAGGAATGGAGATGTTCTCTACAGTAATAATCCCAGGTATCTAGGGCATTGCTCTAGTGTTGGGACTTCCCTTAGCTGCTGATTCACTCTGGAGTAGAACTGAGTTGCCTGTTTCTTCACCCGAGCTAGATATCAGTGTCCACTTCAAGTGCACTTGTGTTTACACCTTGTCGGAAGCTGTACCAATTTGACCTTAACTCCTCTGCCTTGCATAAATTAACATGGTTGTGCCACTGCAATGAAGTACATCATGTCTCCAGCAGGGGGACTGGATGGATATCACAGGGAAATAACAATGGGTTGTAGGAGAATGTGGCTGGCCTTTCACCTCTATATCACTGGTTTGCCTCTGGCGCAGGTTAGCACTGGCAGAAAGCTGATACAGCTTCCTGGCTGTTCAGTGGCCTATGTGAAACGAGCTGCTGGTCTCAGTCCAGATCTTAGCAGTCCTATCAGAAAAGCTACTTGTCCTAAGTGGCAGGCTCAGCAGAGTATCTGATGGAGAATGAATGCCCTTGTCACCTGGAGAGGCAGTTCCTTTAGATCAGCTCTGAGGCATTGTAGCAGAAGCACAGGGTCGGTCCTGGGGCCGATTTTGTTCAACATGTTCATTAATGATCTGGAGGATGGTGTGGACTGCACTCTCAGCAAGTTTGCAGATGAAAACTAAACTGGGAGAATTGGTAGATACGCTGGAGGGTAGGGATAGGATACAGAGGGACCTAGACAAATTAGAGGACTGGGCCAAAAGAAACCTGATGAGGTTCAACAAGAACAAGTGCAGAGTCCTGCACTTAGGGAGGAAGAATCCCAGCACTGCTACAGTTGGGGACCGACTGGCTAAGCAGCAGTTCTGCAGAAAAGGACCTGGGGATTACAGTGGGTGAGAAGCTGGATATGAGTCAGCAGCATGCCCTTGTTGCCAAGAAGGCTAACAGCATTTTGTGCTGTATAAGTAGGGGCTGTATAAGTAGGGGCATTGCCAGCAGATCGAGGGACGTGATCATTCCCTCTATTCCACTATTCAGCATTGGTGCTTCATCTGGAGCACTGTGTCCAGTATGACTTATGAGGAAAGGCTGAGGGAACTGGGATTATTTAGTCTGCAGAAGAGAAGAATGAGGGGGGATTTGATATCTGCTTTCAGCTGCCTGAAAGGGGGTTCCAAAGAGGATGGATCTCGACTGTTCTCTGTGGTACCTGATGACAGAACAAGGAGTAATGATGTCAAGTTGCAGTGGGAGAAGTTTAGGTTGGATATTAGGAAAAAACTTTTTCACTAGGAAGGTGGTGAAACACTGGAATGGGTTACCGAGGGAGGTGGTGGAATCTCCTTCCTTAGAGGTTTTTAAGGTCAGGCTTGTCAAAGCCCTGGCTGGGATGATTTAGTTGGGGTTGGTCCTGCTTTGAGCAGGGGGTTGGACTAGATGACCTCCTGAGGTCTTTTCCAAGCCAGATATTCTATGATTCTATGTTTGTGGGGGAAGCTTATAGGCACCTTCTACTTGTGCTGTGAACTGGTTTGTTTAACTCTCTGAAGCTGTTAACTTGCAGAAATTAAAAAAAAAATAGAGAGAGGCCTCCAGTGAGTATAAACTGCAGCCCAGGCTCTTTGGAAGACTTCCCGTTTCCCAGTCGCTGAGCTCTGCTGTTATTCTATCCTCCTCTTCCATTAAGCCTGAGAAATGTCATTCTCCTGCCTGCCACCATCTTGACGATTGCCTCTTCCCCTGCCAAGAGACAACCTTCCGCTGATTGTCCTTTTCATTTCCAGCATGGTCTTCTGATTGAAACCTTGCCAGGGGCCGGCTCGGAAACTGTTCTGTGGCTTCCCCTTGCTCAGGTGCCGGCTTGCTGGCCACGAGGATGTCTCAGCTTCTCCCAGGACGTCCTGGAGTGCTGTCCTTGGCAGATTTTCATTTCCTTTGCCCTCATTACCAGTCCTTACCCTAATGGAAACCATTCCATTTCCCAGGTGGGTCAGTGCAGGGCAGTAAAATTTCCAGTGGGGCTGAGTTTGGCCCTGGGTAATTGGGATGGAAGCAGGTTTGTGATCTCCTTGTCTCCAAGTCCTAGTTTTAAAAGGTGTGGTGGACTCGCCTCTCACTTCTGCCAGTGCAAATCAGGAGTCACTCAGTTGAAATCAATGGGTCCAGGTCTAACCAAACGACGCTCCAAGGGGGTGAGGAGGTAAAGGTACCTGCGCAGCATCCTTAAACTTCTGAATCCTCCAGTTTATCCCTCAGTGCAAGTTAGAGCAGCCTGGTGCTGTTCTATGTCCCTTCAGCTGGTAACAGCCCTCAAGAGACAACGATGCTAGCTGGAGATTGACGGAGTGCAGTAGTGCTCTTGCTCCTTGCCACACCTCCAACATCTCCACCCACCCCACCGGTGTGGAGCTGGGTCAGGAAGGGTGTTGTATAGCTACCTAAGAATTCCTCTGGGTAAGGGGAGTTCTCAGATGTCTGGTTAGCACAGCTTTAGAGCCCCTTTGGGCCTCCAGACATGGTACATCAGAGCTGAAATCTGGCCCAGTGGATTTACACTTGCAAAACTGGTGTAAGTGAGAGCACATTCAGGCTCACCGTATCTTAAAGATGACCAGTCACAACACAGTACAACGCCAATTTGCGTTCTGATTCTGTGAGATGCTCAGCAATCTTCAGTTATCATTGACATCGATGGAGTGACTCCCGGTAGTGACAGTCCCAATTTTGGGGTGTTTTTCTTATATAGGCTCCTATTATCCCCCACCCCCTATCCCGATTTTTCACACTTGCTGTCTGGTCACCCTAATCTGGAGTAGCTCCGCTGACTGAAAGCGGTCACTCCAGCTTTACTCTGGTGGAACGGAGAGCAGGACTCAGCTGCGATGCAAATGGAATTAAATCCATAGTGTAAAAAGTCTGGAGTCAGCTAGTCAGAAAATGGGCGGGAGGGGCAAAGTAGCGCAACTTGAAGCCACCTAGAGTTCACTGTGCTTGCAAGACAAGTGGACACCATTGCCAACCCCAGACATTCAAAAATCATGGCTCAGGCCCTTCCAAATCAGGAGATTGGCTTAAAAATCATGAGACTTAAAAATGGTGGGACCTTTCCATTTGCCCAGATATTTGGTTGTACTGTGGTCAGATTAACAAGCTTTTCTCTGCCACTACAAGGGCTAGAAACTTAGTTTTTTTAATACATATGAAAGTTGAGAGTCTCCCAAATTCACATGACTGCAGGCGCTGGGCCATTACACCAAATATTGCCGGATTCATAATAAAATTACGAGAGTTGGCAATGCTGAGCAGCTCTTGCATTGCTTGGCTATCCTGGGGGCCCTAATATAAAAGAAGGGCAGATCCTGCTGACGTCCTTGATGCCTGCGCTTTGTACCAGTTCTCGGGGGGAGAAGCTGGAGTTCAGGGCCTGGGAAATGACTCTTGTTTCTGATACACTGATTTGGTGTGGACGCTAGCCCACTTACCCCCATGGCTGCTGTCCTGAGGCCAGGTTTTAAGGCAGAATAGGAGCAAACTATGGGCTTGGATTCTCTCCTGGACCCCACCGCTGCATCATTCCACTGACTGTGGTTTCCTTGGGTTTGTATTTAGCATAGCTCTCATTAATGGGCTCATGCCTCTAATTAGATGTAAATGAGGAGAGAGCACAGTGGGTCATTAAGCAGTGCTGGGGAATCTTAGCTGCTTTCTGGGTTCCGGCCAGGGCCTGCTAGGCAGCTGAAGAGGGATGGTGTGGGGTGGATTCTCTCATGCATGCTGCTTGTCAGGCCCAATCCTCTGCTGGTGTAAATGAGCATAGTCCCATTGCAGTCAGTGGAGCAACGCTGATCTCCACCAGCTGGGGACCCAGCCCGTTGTGTGTTTGGGGCACCTCAAACAAGTTTTGGTGGGAGCGGCTCCGGGAACGAGATAGGATCAGTGAGCCAAAAACAGAGGCAAAGCTGCAACCTCAGATGGTGTCTCTTGGGAGCGATCCACACCCTTATCGGAGATTCTGCACATGCCAAATGTTTTACAGAACATCTGTTTCAAAAGGATTTTGAAGCTTTTCTCAGGACAGCATTTTTGCATCCCTCCACCTGGGTCTGTCTAGGCTTTCATGTCCTATCAGGCACACTGGTCTCAGAATGCCCTGCTGTGAAGCCATGCTGCTTTAACACCATAACGCCAACTGCACGGGCCTCTGAAGGGGAGAAAATGACAAATGAGACTTTGTAAAAGCCTCTCCACAATATAACATACGTAACAATGCAGTGACGCTAAGGGGCATTGCTATTGGATCTACTAGGGACAGAAGAAAGTGTGGTTTGCTCCGTTGGAAAGCTAATCTCCCCTACCCAACTGTCTCAAGCTCTGGTTTCTATCTACTGGGGCTTAACTGTGTCACAGATGCAAGTCTGAATATTGCACTGCTATTGTGTACTTTAGAACAGTGTAATCTGGGGAGGGGGCAGAGGCGGAGGGTGATAGAAATTCCACATTCAGTAAGAAAGAGGGAACATTTTCTCCGGTAGGTTGATCAGTTTTGCAAAGTGGCAGCTGCTTGAGGCTGCTCAGGGATTTAGATGGCTTTGGTTGCAGTTCTTGGCAAGGGTTGAGCTTATATTGTTCATGAACAGAGAGTGGCCTGAGCCAGACCTCAAGGAAGCTTGGATCTGAATTCAGAAACTGGCCCTTCAGTCAGTAATGGTCCAAACTGAATCCTCAGCTCTAAACACCCGTGAACTTTGAGGGAGTGTAGACCCAGATCCAAATCACAGAATATCAGGATTGGAAGGGACCTCAGGAGGTCATCTAGTCCAACCCCCTGCTCAAAGCAGGACCAACCCCAACTAAATCATCCCAGCCAGGGCTTTGACAAGCCTGACCTTAAAAACCGCTAAGATAACCACCTCCCTAGGTAACCCATTGCAGTGCTTTATCATCCTCCTAGAGAAAAAGTTTTTCCTAATATCCAACCTAAACCTCTCCTACTGCAACTTGAGACCATTACTCCTTGTTCTGTCATGTGTCATTCTGTCAAGTTTGAGCCTGTTTCCAATTGGAGCCTCTGGTCCAGTTGCCTCTCGAGAACTGGCTCTACAAAATGCTGAGAGGCTGACTGCATAAATCAGATTGAGATTTTGGGAGTTTGCTGAGTCTCATGAGATTAACCTGTGAAGTCCAAGTGTGATGGGAGAAGGTCACATGCATCCCCCTTACTCCCGCAACCTGGCGAGAGAGGATCCCATTAGTTAAACACATGCAACCAGGCTCTGAAATCAAACCTGCTATTACAAACAAGTGCCACAGGGGAAACAAATAACCCCAGTGACTGCAAGGGGCCTGTTTAATATTTCATTGTGGGCCTAGCAATTTGTCACCCCCAAAGAAGCATTCCCGAGATCAGGAGGATAAGCTTGTCCTGAATGCAGCCAGGCCCAGGACAAGAAGTGAAAGTGACCAGCTGGATTTCCATTTCTTTGTGAGATTAGTTCTAGAGGGTTGTGGGCAACTTTCCACCCTCTGCCTCTCCCCTCTTCTCTTGTTAACTAGATGCAGGCCTGAAGGGCTCCCGTCCTTTGCAACCTCATGTGGCTGCATCTAACATTTATGAACTGAAACAAAAAAGCCCACAGAAGCATTGCATTGACATGCGTTGTGAGCCCTGCTTCCAACCTGGAGCAGAGCTTTAGAGAAGCGGTTGACCTTTTTTGCTGCTTGGCTGTTCAGTGCTCCACAAAGCAGATGCTGCTCTCTGTCTGGGAGAGGCAGGCAACCAGTAGCTGAACAGCTGAATCATGGCTCTGCAGAGGCAGCCTTTTCAAGTCAACCACTGATGGAGCTGACATATGCCTCCTTCAGTGTGAGCCTGGATTTCTTCTCACTTCACTCCTCACCACCAACTTCTCCCATTTGATTGAGCAGGACTAGTGGTTAGAACAGGGGACTCTTGGGTTCTAGTCTCAGTTCTGCTACTGACTCTTGGTGTGACCTTGGGCAAGTCATTTAACCCCTTTGAGCCTCAGTTTCCCCATTTTTAAAAAGGGTATAAATATGCTTTCCTCAAAGGGGATTAAGGTTAGTTTTGTAAAGCACATTTAGATCCTCAGATGAAGGGTGCTATGGATGATATTCTTTCTTCTTTTCTTTAATATAAAACCCGTCAAATTAAACATGGAAAAGACCTATTTGGTCACATCTACTACATTAGTCAGGGACCAGTGCAGAATTGTATGTTTACGAACGTTTTGAGACACAGAAAGAGAACAGGCAGAATTAACCCACAGCCTGGCAACTTCAGGAAACTAGTGGTGTGGAATATGCTTGCCCAGTCTCCAAGGAAGATAAGCTCTGCTTTCTTCACCTTCTTAGGGTCCCAGCTGATACAAAAGGAGGGAATATTACCTTCTGACCCCCCAATCTGGCATCTGTTTTCTCCTTTGCATGTTGTAGCAAGATTCACTATATAAGGAATAGAACTGGTTGAAAATTGTGTGTGTGGAGGGGGAAGTGTTAAAAAGACATACCCCTTTTTCCTGAAATTTCTTGCAAAAATGTTTTGGTTTTCCTAAAACCACAAAAAAGTCATTAAACAAAATCAGTTTTAGGTTTTCAAGTACCAATTTTTTTTTTACTGAAAATTGAAATTTTATACACATTAAAAAAATATTGATTTTTCTTTCATTGTAAAACTGGAAAGTTACAACCAAATTGCTTTGGTCAAAAAGCCATATTTGGCTGTTATTGGAAAAAAAATTGTTTGGATGAAAAAAATTCGGGCCAGTTCTAATATTGAAGCATGTCATTTGCTGCTTGTGATCCACTAGGTGACACTTGTTCTGCTCAGTCTCCGCTGGACCAATGCCCCAGCAGGTTAGGGCAAAGTACTGCTGGAGATGAGGCATCAGAGGCCTTGATTGTGTGTGGTTATTAAAGATCCTGGGGGGCTACTGTTTGTAGGATGGGGGGTGTTAGCCTCCATGACCTGCTGAAATGAGTTGGGCAGCGATTCGCTCTTCATAATTTCCTTCTGCTGTTTCAATACATGGAGCCATGTCCTTAGTGGGTGTAAATAGGAGTAGCTCCATGGGATCATTCCATCCCTGTACTGATTTACAGAATGGCAGGATCTCTCCTGAATTGTTGCACAGCTGTTGCCTTCCTCTTCAGAGGTTGCTGCATTTTGATGCTGGGTGGTCTTTAGATGGAGAGAGCTATGAAAGGGCCACATGCTATTTTTATTAGTAATCACAACCCCTCATATACACCAAGATACTCCTGGAGTCCAGGTCACTGACCCATTGTTTTCCTTTAATGCTGCCATGGTGGATTCTTCTAGTACAACTGGGGAAACTGCAGGGTGGCCAGCAGGGCGAGGGCGGGCAGGTCTTGGGCATCTGGCATCACAGGCTGTGTCAGTCAGTCTGGGATCCAGCTAGCCAAGGAGAATTACAGGTTTGCACCAGACCTGCCTATACTGGGCACTGAGATGCCTGGGAACTCATTTGCATAAAATTAGCATCGATATTTGCATAACAGTTATAGAATTAAGCAAAGTCTCCTCCCTCAGTGGCGTCTGACCCACACAATCAACTCCCCAACCCCCAGAAATCAACCCTCCTCACTCCCCCAAAAAGAATAAGCCCTTCCTGCTAATCCCTCTTAGGGATCAGGCTCCTCTTCCCTGGGTCAATGGGCTGAATTCTCTATGTAGCAGCCAGACTCACCTCCCGTCCCACAGTCCTGCTTCCTGGCAAGGAGCAAGGAGGCTGCTCTGCCGATGCCCCTTAGCTCTCATTGTGCAGCCTCAGCTAGGCAAGGGGTGGGTGGAGATGGCAGGCCAGGAGTCAGCAGCCCAGGGGCAAGCAGGGGGCAGAGAAGCCGAAAGTGCCAGGGCCGTAGGCAGAAGAGTGGAGAGGAAAGACAGAGATTCCTCCATAGACAAGATGTGGGTTCAGATCCTGATTCGGAGCCCCTGCGAATGGTATTGGCTTTGAAGGGAGCTGCTAGGGCTCAGCATCGGCCAGGATCAGGCCTAAATCACATGGCAAGAGGAGGCTAATTTGGCCGGGAATCTCCTGGGAGTCCTACACTTCTTGGCCGGCACCGCCAGCAGGAGGTGCTGCTGCTTCGAACTGAGGTGGATTGGAAGTGCCGGGCATGCTCCCTGGAGGTGGGATGGGCTTGAGGGAGGGGATAGCTCCCTCTCTTGTGCCTACTCCATGGCTTGGGAAAGCTATGACCCGGAGTACTTAAGCTGCTGTATAGAAACAGCTCCTGGATAGTTCAGCCCCTTCCCTATGCCCCGGGGCTGTCACACCCAGTGTGTGGATTTCCTCCTGGGAAATCCACAGCTTCTCGCTACCACAGGACCATCTCTCAACAGCTCGCAGGTCCATCTGTATCGCTCTCCTCTGGCTCACGCAGTGTCCTTAGCTCTGCCCAAGGTGTGTGTTCACCAGTGAGGCATGTGGCAAGAGGATTGCCTGCTCTGGGCAGGGGAAATAAATTAACCTTGTAAACTCACTGCCACAGGATATTATTGAGGCAGGTATCCTAGTATGGCTATAAAATGGTTAGATCGGTGCCAACCAAAACATCTGCTGTAGCACCAGGATGAGATCCTTCAACGCTATTCAGCACGTATCTCTCTGTTCTCATGTTTGGGGTCATAATTTGATCACCAGATGAGGGGTCAGAAATCCATCCCTCCATTCATCCCAACCAGGCGTCTGTCCCACGAGTTATACAAGCTCTGGCGCTGTATTACAGAATTAGATTCATGATGGCAGTTTATATTTTGCTTCGCAGCATCCAACGTTGAAATCCATCAGAGGCATGGCACCAGACTGCAGGGGCTGATGGTCTCTTCTAGCCCGTCAATTTCTGTGCTCTCTTTTACTCCCGTGTGCGATGCAAATGCCCAGTGGTGAGGGGAACAAGCAGCGGGCAGTGCGACAGCGGAGACGACCCTCTGCAGCTGCTTTCGCTCGCCAAGTCTTTGCTGTTTATTTTTGTTGCCTCCTTTGAATTAAGCACATCTGAAATGTGACATTAGGGGAGCACATTTTCTGTTCCATTAAATCATTGCTGGGGATCGTCACTGCTCCAACGTATTAGCTGCAGAACTTAAAAGGCATGTAATAACCTTAGTCCCAGTTCTGGACCTTAGCGTCCAAAATATGGGGGTTAGCATGAAAACCTCCAAGCTTAGCCACCAGCCTGGACCTGGTACCTGCTGCCACCACCCAAAAAATTAGAGTGTTTTGGGGCACTCTGGTCCCTCTGAAAAACCTTCCCTGGGGACCCCAAGACCCAAATCCCTTGAGTCTCACAACAAAGGGAAATAATCCTTTTTCCCTTCCCCCCTCCAGATGCTCCTGGAGAGATACACAGACACAAGCTCTGTGAAACTACACGGAGTGACTCCCCCTCTCTGCTTCCAGTCCTGGAAACAAAAAGTACTTTCCTATTCCCCCAGAGGGAATGCAAAGTCAGGCTAGCAATCCAACACACAAATCTCCCCTTGATTTCTTCCTCCCACCAATTCCCTGGTGAGTACAGACTCAATTTCCCTGAAGTAAAGAAAAACTCCAACAGGTCTTAAAAGAAAGCTTTATATAAAAAAGAAAGAAAAAATACAAATAGTCTCTCTGTATCAAGATGACACAATACAGGGCAATTGCTTAAAAGAATATTGAATAAACAGCCTTATTCAAAAAGAATACAAATCAAAGCACTCCAGCACTTATATTCATGCAAATACCAAAGAAAAGAAACCATAGAACTTACTATCTGATCTCTTTGTCCTTACACTTAGAAACAGAAGACTAGAAAATAGAACTACTTCTCCAAAGCTCAGAGCAAGCAGGCAGCCAGAAAACAAAGACAAAAGACAAAGACACAGACACTCAATTCCCTCCACCCAAAGTTGAAAAAATCCGGTTTCCTGATTGGTCCTCTGGTCAGGTGCTTCAGGTGAAAGAGACATTAACCCTTAGCTATCTGTTTATGACACGCCCCCCAAATTGCAGACAGTGGGGAAGCTCACTGGCGGCGATTTCCTTCTAGAACTTGAAAATAAACAGATTAATACAACACATACACCTTTACATATACTCCTAAGTATATAACTAACAGACTTCTACATTTTAAGAACACTTTTTAACTACTGAATTCTGGGAAACTCTCACGGGAGAGTGCATCAGCTACTTTGTTAGAAGCTCCTGTGATGTGTTGAATTTCAAAATCAAAATCTTGGAGAGCCAAACTCCAACGAAGAAGTTTCTTGTTGTTCCCCTTGGCAGTATGAAGCCACTGTAGTGCAGCATGGTCAGTTTGTAGTTGGAACCGCCGTCCCCAAACATATGGGCGTAGCTTTTCCAGGGCGTACACAATGGCATAGCATTCCTTTTCACTGACTGACCAGTGACTTTCCCTCTCAGACAGTTTCTTGCTGAGAAACACGACAGGATGGAAGTTGTGATCTGTTGCTTCCTGCATGAGCACTGCTCCTATACCACGCTCAGATGCATCGGTGGTTACTAGGAATGGCTTGTCAAAATCCGGGGCCCTGAGCACAGGGTCAGACATGAGCGTTGCCTTAAGTTGGGTAAAGGCCTTTTGACACTCATCAGTCCACTTAACTGCATTTGGCTGGGTCTTTTTGGTCAGGTCGGTCAGTGGGGCAGCGATTTGGCTGTAGTGTGGTACAAATCGCCTGTAGTATCCGGCCAAGCCTAAGAAGGATTGGACCTGTTTCTTTGACCTTGGGACAGGCCACTTTTGGATAGCATCCACCTTGGCCTGTAGGGGGTTTATGGTTCCTCGACCCACCTGGTGCCCCAGGTAAGTCACTCTGTTTTGGCCTATTTGACACTTTTTGGCCTTAACAGTTAGTCCTGCCTGCCTGATGCGCTCAAAGACCTTTTCCAGGTGTAGTAGGTGTTCGGGCCAGGAGTCAGAAAAAATGGCCACATCATCGAGGTAGGCAACTGCAAATTCTCCCAGTCCAGCTAGTAGACCATCTACCAGCCTTTGGAAGGTGGCGGGTGCATTTCGAAGGCCGAAAGGAAGGACAGTGAATTCATACACCCCCGCATGGGTGACGAATGCTGACCTCTCCTTGGCAGGTTCATCTAGCGGTACTTGCCAGTACCCCTTGGTTAAGTCTATTGTAGAGATGAACTGGGCACGTCCCAACTTTTCCAATAGCTCATCAGTGCGTGGCATTGGATAGTTGTCCGGACGAGTTACAGCATTTAGCTTACGGTAGTCCACGCAAAAGCGTATTTCCCCATCTGGTTTGGGTACCAGAACCACTGGAGATGCCCATGCACTGGTAGATGGGCGGATTACACCCATCTGTAGCATGTTCTGGATCTCCCGTTCTATAGCAGCTTGGGCATGAGGAGACACTCGGTAAGGTGGGGTTCTGATTGGGTGAGCATTACCTGTATCAATGGAGTGGTATGCCCGTTCAGTCCGTCCTGGGGTGGCTGAGAACAATGGGGCGAAGCTAGTGCACAGCTCCTTGATTTGTTGCCGCTGCAGACGTTCCAGGGTGGTTGAGAGGTTCACCTCTTCCACGCCACCGTCTTTTTTCCCGTCGTAGTAGACACCGTCAGGCCACTCAGCATCATCTCCCTGGACTGTAAACTGACAAACCTGTAAGTCTCTGGAATAGAAAGGCTTGAGAGAATTAACATGGTACACTTTAGGCTTTAGTGAGGAATTGGGAAATGCTATGAGGTAGTTTACAGCTCCCAGGCGCTCTTGGACCGTGAAGGGCCCTTCCCATGATGCTTCCATCTTATGGGCCTGTTGCGCCTTCAAGACCATAACCTGGTCTCCTACCTTGAAGGACCGATCTCTGGCATGTCTGTCATACCAGGCCTTTTGCTCTTACTGAGCATCCTTTAGATTCTCTCTAGCAAGGGCTAAAGAGTGTCGGAGGGTGCTTTGTAGGTTGCTTACAAAGTCCAGAATGTTAGTTCCTGGAGAAGGCGTAAACCCCTCCCATTGCTGCTTCACCAACTGTAATGGCCCCTTAACCTCGTGACCATACACAAGTTCAAACGGTGAAAACCCTAAACTGGGATGTGGTACAGCCCTGTAGGCAAACAGTAACTGCTGCAACACTAGGTCCCAATTATTGGAGAATTCGTTGATAAATTTTCGTATCATGGCCCCCAATGTTCCATTGAACCTTTCCACCAGGCCATTGGTTTGATGGTGGTACGGGGTGGCAACCAAGTGATTCACCCCATGAGTTTCCCACAGTTTTTCCATGGTCCCTGCCAGGAAATTAGACCCTGAATCTGTAAGGATGTCAGAGGGCCAACCTACCCTGGCAAAGATGTCTGTTAGGGCCAGGCACACAGTGTTAGCCCTGGTGTTGCCTAGAGCGACTGCTTCTGGCCATCGGGTAGCAAAGTCCACTAAAGTCAGTACGTACTGCTTTCCTCTGGGTGTCTTTTTTGGGAAAGGACCCAGAATATCCACAGCTACTCGCTGAAATGGGACCTCAATTATGGGGAGTGGCTGGAGAGGGGCCTTGACCTGGTCTTGAGGCTTTCCCACTCTTTGGCATACCTCACAAGACCGGACATACTTGGCAACGTCCTTGCCCATCCCCTCCCAGTGGAAGGACTTCCCCAACCGGTCCTTGGTTCTGTTCACCCCAGCATGGCCACTGGGATGATCATGGGCTAAGCTTAAGAGCTTCCCCCGGTACTTAGTTGGAACCACCAACTGTTTTTGCGGCTGCCATTCTTCCCGGTGTCCACCAGAAAGAATTTCCTTGTACAAAAGTCCTTGGTCTATAACAAACCGGGATCGATTAGAAGAGCTGAGAGGCGGTGGGGTGCTCCGTGCCGCCGCCCAAGCTTTCTGAAGGCTGTCATCCGCTTCCTGCTCAGCCTGGAACTGTTCCCTTGAGGCTGGGGTCACCAGTTCTTCCTCAGACTGTGGACTTGGGCTTGGTCCCTCTGGAAGCGATGTAGGTGATGGGGTTGTTTCCGTTTCTGGTGAACCGCTTTCCGCTGGTGCACCTGAGGGTATTTCAGGCTCTGGCTGAGCCTTTTGGGTATGGCTGTCTTTTGCTTCTGCCAGTTCTGGCTCGCTGGCGCCCTCTGGCGTTGAGTTTGAAGATGGGGTTGCACTTGCTGGTGCTGGTTGCTGTTCCAGTTCCGGGCCTGGGACTGGAGATGCTGTGGCTGTTTCAGTGGTAGGCATGGAATCCGGGTCCTCTACCTCTGTCTGGGTCTCTGGTAACACAGACGGGGCCTCTGTGGACGGTTCAGGAACAGGAATGGGTCTGGAAGCTTGCCTGGTTTGGCTACGTGTAACCATTCCCACTCTCTTGGCCCGCCTCACCTGGTTGGCCAAGTCTTCCCCCAGTAGCATGGGGATAGGATAATTGTCATAGACTGCAAAAGTCCACATTCCTGACCAGCCTTTGTACTGGACAGGCAGTTGAGCTGTAGGCAAGTCTACAGCTTGTGACATGAAGGGGTAAATTGTAACTTTGGCCTTTGGGTTGATGAATTTGGGGTCAACGAAGGATTGGTGGATAGCTGACACTTGTGCCCCCGTGTCTCTCCACGCAGTAACCTTCTTTCCGCCCACTCTCAAATTTTCCCTTCGCTCCAAGGGTATTTGAGAGGCATCCGGGCCTGGGGATCTTTGGTGTGATGGTGGTGTAATGAATTGCACTCGCATGGTGTTCTTGGGACAGTTGGCCTTGATATGTCCCAGTTCATTACACTTAAAGCATCTTCCATCTGATGGGTCACTGGGCCGAGGTGAGTTACTGGAGACTGGTGAGGTTGAAGGGTAGGGTATCTGTGGCTTTACTTGGGTGGTATGTGGGGTCTTTGGCTGTCCTCGGTTGTAGGGTTTATGGTCTGTGTGCCCCCTGGGGTAATCGTTCCCCTTGACAGTAGCTTTCTTGCTTTCTGCCAGTTCCATCCATTTGGCTCCAATCTCCCCCGCCTCAGCGATATTCTTGGGGTTTCCATCTTGTATGTACCGCGTGATGTCTTCAGGAACACCATCCAAGAACTGCTCCATTTGTATGAGGAGGTTCAGTTCTTCCAAGGTTTGAATGTTGTTTCCTGTTAGCCAGGCCTCATAGTTTTTTGCAATGTAGTAGGCGTGTTTGGGAAATGACACCTCTGGTTTCCACTTTTGGGTTCTGAAACGCCGACGGGCATGATCTGGGGTTATCCCCATCCTGTATCTGGCCTTGGTTAGAAAAAGTTTATAGTCATTCATTTGGTGCTTAGGCATTTCAGCTGCCACCTCTGCTAAAGGTCCACTGAGCTGTGACCTCAATTCTACCATGTACTGGTCTTCGGGAATGCTGTACCCAAGACAGGCTCTTTCAAAATTTTCCAAGAAGGCCTCGGTGTCATCACCTGCCTTGTAGGTGGGAAATTTCCTGTGCTGCGGAGCAATAATGGGCGCCGGGTTGTTAGGGTTGGCTGGCACATGCAGCCCAGCTTTTGCCAACTCCAGTTCATGTTTTCTCTGTTTTTCCTTCTCTTCATGTTGTTTTTCCATTTCTTTTTGTTGTTTTTCCATTTCTTTTTGGTGTTTTTCCATGTCTCGGCGGTGGGCCGCCTCCTCTTCTTCTTGCTTCCTTCTGTGGGCCAACTCATCTTCTGCTTGTTTCCTTCGGTAGGCCATCTCTTCTTCTTCTAGTTTTCTTTTGTGTGCTGCCTCTTTGATCTGTTCTTCTCTTTCTTTCATCTCCATCTGTCGCCTGTGTTCAGCTTCTTTGATTTGTTCTTTGGCCGCAATTTTTGCCTTAGAAGTCATGATTCCTGTTTTCTTGTGTTGGGGTGCCCTCCGGTGTTTATCTTCTGAACTGCAGGTTCTCTGTTGCCTCCTGAAGTCTGCCTAGCAACAGTGCTTTTTTCCTTTTCTCTCTCTAGCTAATCTTCAATGTCAAGTAAACCTGAAAAACCACTTTATTTGCATTCATATAGTGCTGGTATGACTCTCAATGGGAGTGCTATTGTGTGACAAAAGACTGTTAATAGTCCTTAACGACTTCTGCTTAACATGCAAGCCACAAACTGCCAGAGAGAGCAGAAAAAAAAATTCTCTCTGGTTCCCTTTTAAAACCAAACTGTTTCTCTCTGCTAAAAAGCCCTTAGCAGAGAAAAGAAAAATATAATATTTCTACTGGCTTCTGGATTCTGTCTATATCCCACCACTGCTACACCATGTAATAACCTTAGTCCCAGTTCTGGACCTTAGCGTCCAAAATATGGGGGTTAGCATGAAAACCTCCAAGCTTAGCCACCAGCCTGGACCTGGTACCTGCTGCCACCACCCAAAAAATTAGAGTGTTTTGGGGCACTCTGGTCCCTCTGAAAAACCTTCCCTGGGGACCCCAAGACCCAAATCCCTTGAGTCTCACAACAAAGGGAAATAATCCTTTTTCCCTTCCCCCCTCCAGATGCTCCTGGAGAGATACACAGACACAAGCTCTGTGAAACTACACGGAGTGACTCCCCCTCTCTGCTTCCAGTCCTGGAAACAAAAAGTACTTTCCTATTCCCCCAGAGGGAATGCAAAGTCAGGCTAGCAATCCAACACACAAATCTCCCCTTGATTTCTTCCTCCCACCAATTCCCTGGTGAGTACAGACTCAATTTCCCTGAAGTAAAGAAAAACTCCAACAGGTCTTAAAAGAAAGCTTTATATAAAAAAGAAAGAAAAAATACAAATAGTCTCTCTGTATCAAGATGACACAATACAGGGCAATTGCTTAAAAGAATATTGAATAAACAGCCTTATTCAAAAAGAATACAAATCAAAGCACTCCAGCACTTATATTCATGCAAATACCAAAGAAAAGAAACCATAGAACTTACTATCTGATCTCTTTGTCCTTACACTTAGAAACAGAAGACTAGAAAATAGAACTACTTCTCCAAAGCTCAGAGCAAGCAGGCAGCCAGAAAACAAAGACAAAAGACAAAGACACAGACACTCAATTCCCTCCACCCAAAGTTGAAAAAATCCGGTTTCCTGATTGGTCCTCTGGTCAGGTGCTTCAGGTGAAAGAGACATTAACCCTTAGCTATCTGTTTATGACAGGAGGAAAGGAGTTATTTGCAAAATACACATTGAAAGGAGATTAAAGCTGACATTTTGGCTACTATGGAGTCTTCCTGGGGCTATGGGAATATATAACTGAATAGAACTAAAATATGCTTCCCCTCTTCCCCATCTTTGCCTGGGGAAGAACCCACCAACGGGTTATTGTTTTTAATCTTCTCTTCTGTATGCTTTATAAACAATCTCTCTCTTTCTGTTCTCTCATTCCCTAGTTAACAAGGGCCTTCAGTCCTTATCTTTGGGGCCATAATCTGATCATCATGGGGGGTCAGGAAGAAATAGCCTATCCATCTCTTTCACCCTCAGCCAGTCTTTCTTAACTGTTTGCTATGCCAGGGGAGAAAAGGAGAGTTCTGTTGGCTCACTGCTTTTCTCCAACTGATGGAGAGTGATTCTTAAAGACAACTAGACACAGTCGTTTATGTGGCTCATAGGGGCTTGAGGACATTTCATTTTCCAAAAATCATTTAGGTGGGCGTTTTGGGGGACTTGAGACTCTTGTTCTGAGAAGAACTGCCCCTTATGGGGTTTGGCCTGTCTAATGTAGCTAAGTGTCACCAAATATGTGGGCAGAGTAACCATCCCTTAAAATATGGTATTCCAGGGCACTTGATAAATTACTAGTTCAGATTTAGACCAGACCAGTAGGAACTGAGGACCCACTTGTCAGATTTGAGTTTCTAAAATTGGGGGCTGTGTTCATTCACTGAATGTTACTAGTGATTCTTATGGACTGCAGGTGCCCAGCACCTCTTCAAATTAGCCCACCTATGTAGGTGCATGAATATGCATTTAAGTGCCTAATTTAGCTGCCCAGGTGTGATGGAGTGTCCACCCCACACAACCCCTACTGGCTTAATGTGTGTTAAAAGGGGCCAATTAACCTGTGCTGCACCTGGAAGGGAAGTAGGGACTGTCAGGGGCTAATGGCAGATGAAGCCCAGTGTGTGGAGGAGCCAGGATAGGATGATAAAGCCAGGAAGTGAGAGCAGAAGGGGCTGGAGGGAGGAGCTCTGCAGCCATCCTTAGAGGGAAGGGGAGTTGGCCAGGGACAAGGAGGAGGTCCAGGGTAGAGTAAGCCCTGGAGTCCAGCAAGAGGCTCAGAGGAGTGAAGTAACCCTGGGGAGCAGAGGAATCTCTGGAGGCAAACTCAGAGATAGGTGATAGAGGGTAGGAAGGAGCCCAGGGAAACAGCAACAGGATCTGAGACTGCGTAGATCTGGATTGCTACTCAGAGGATCCCTGGGCTGGAACCTGGAATACTGGGGGGGAGAGGAGGCTGGCTTCCCACCCCCAGCCACTGGAAAAGCAGCACAGACCATGGAGACTTGGAATGGCAGGCTGCCTGGGAAAGCGTTCCAACAGCTTGTCTGGTGGTACTTTGTTAACCTGGAACGGGGGGGTCTGTCATGAAGAGGGAGCACCCTGAGTTCTGTGGAGAGAGGGGGCCCCAGCGTGAGCAATCAGTGGAAGGGGGTGCCAGATGGAATGAGAGCTAATCCCCACACCAACCACAAGGAGGCGCACCTGTGGTGAGTGGAACCCCTTAGCACCAAGTCTGAAAATTTGGGCCTAAGTTGCTTGCCCGAGGTCACCCAGGAGTTCGGTAACAGAACTGGAAATAGAACCAAGCCTCCTCCCATCAGAGAACCACAAGCCTTTGTCCTCAACCTCCACAAAAAGGCTGAAGTCTGGCTAGGCCATGAGAACGGGACAGCACTCTTAGCTTTGCGGGGGAGAGATGAGGAGCACCACGGGGGAAACTTGCACTACGGCTGCCAGACCTGTGTATGAACAGAGGGCTGGGTTCTCTCAAGGCTGTCGATCCAACACCGTTCACCTGCGCTACACACACGTGGGGGGAACAATGCCTATTTCATCCTCCATTGCAAGGACTGAAAGTGGCTCTCACTTGTGCTATATTCAGTCTGCAACTGTTGCCACCAGTGATTGATCTAATCATGGACCACCAGGGCTAGAAACAATAGATTTCCATCTTCTGTAAGCCAGGATTCCCAGCCATCGGGCTGCATGGACATCCAGTTTATGTCCCAGCTGCTCGGGAGATATCAGAAAGAGAGGATGGTTTTTAGGTCATGTACATTGCAACATACCAGGGACACATCCGCAGGACCAACAAACTTTCGCAAGCTCGGGCTCTGGAACAAGTCGATCCCTGAATGGTCTAAATTGATTGTATTCTGCTCTTGTGGCTGTCCCTAAGCTCTGCGCTTATAAATCATTGTCCTCGTTGTAACTAAAGCACACTAAATGTAAACAGGCAGGGAGAGACCTTGAACAAACAACAGATCCTTAACACTGAGAGAGGATGTGAAGTCTGTGATGGCAGGATGTGGGCTAATGTTTTGCTGGCTTAAGAAGGACTGTGGAGCTCCCTGTATTTGGTTTTGCATGGGTGTTTGGATGGCTGTATGCATGGCTGGAAGTGCAGTGTGTGTCACGCTAACACACACACACATTTTGTACCTGGTCTGTGGCAGGAACCTTTTACTAAAGCAACCCAGATTGGGTTAAGTGGTGCCCAGCTCCCAAGCCATGTGCCAGAGAGAACTGCCACCTGCTAGGTCCCAACCCCTCTTAGAGAGGCAGGAATTAATGCCAGAATCCTCCGCTTGCCACACTGGGAATGACCCACGGCCCTTAGGAGTCTTGGGTAACCCTGCATCTTTGCTTCAGGTGCAAATGGAGCCATGACTGTGGGGAATTGTGGCCCACTGGTTTTAATCCTAACTTTATATGGCCAGCCCTGGTGGATGCTCAATGGTCCAAGCAGCAGCAAAAATGGCTCATCGTTAAAACCAGGGAAAGAATCAGACAATGATCTGGTGGGTGGACGTGCATCTCTGTGCATGTAGGTCATGGTATTTCGGTGCGGAACCCGGGTTGGACTGGCCGTGTCTCTCTGTGTTAGTTTGAACCTGGGACATGGAGGACAACAGCCCACAGCTGTGTGTCTCTTGCCGCTCTCTGCTCAGTGATACGTACATCCTCTCCCTTGTTCCTGCTGCCGACATTTCCACCCATGGGCAGTCTGCGCCTTCACAAGGGAGCCCCATGGTCAGAGCGGTGCGTGGAGCAGATACTATCAAAAGGTTTCTGCTGTGAGAGTGCGCACATCACTGTGGTTGGACTTTCAGTGTTTTCCAAAATGGGGGGCAGTGGCAGATGGACAGTAAACCCCCACCTGCCAGGCCCCTGCTCCTGGGTGAAAGGCAGGGGAGTGACAATTAGTTTGCGACTAGAGCAGGGAGTGTGTGTGTATGTGTGTCTCTCTCTCTTCATGGCATTGGTGTGACTCTGTGTAACCTGTGGGCCTGTATGAGTGTGTCCGTGTGCATCTGTAACAGGAGCTGGGCGAGTCTGTGTTCACCTCTTTGTGGCTACCTGTGTTGCCTTGCCTGCATCTCTGGGTTCACATGTGAGAATTCCTAGATGTTTTGGGGGGTGATTAGTGGAACAGGGAACCCGCCAGCCCTTTCTCAGGCAGTTCTGAGGGAGTGCACGCACTGTCCTTTGGCATCTTCTGACCCAAAGCTCAGCCTGGGGTGAGGAAAAGAGGCTGCCAGAGACCCTGCAGCAGAGAGCAGAGAAAGGAACACGCTGTGCCGTTCCGCTCAGGACTCCGTGTAGCTCTATTATTAGCTGCCGCAGCTAGACCGAACTCTGTTCATCCCTAAGGATCTGGTTTTGATGTTGCCCTGTTTCCTCCCTGTCCTCCTTCTTCTTATTATTAATACAGTAGCTCTTAGCACAGCAGGCTCGCCAACCAAGATCAGAGCCACATTGTGCTGGGCATTGTAGAAAGACAACCCCTGCCCTGGAGGCAATACCATCAAACTGGACAAACAGGAGGGGGAAGAGAGACTTGCGCGAGGTCATACAGCACGGTAATGGCAGAATTGGGAATAGAATTGGCATCTCCTGCCGGCCAGTCTGAGGATCTCTCCACTGTCTTCCACTGTTTCTCTCTTTCCTAACTCTGCCTTTCTCACTTTTCCTTCTCCCACGTCTTTCCTTCCCCTCACTCACTCTCTTTTGCATTCATATTCTGTCTCTTGCTCTCTGTGTAGTACCGGAATTAATTGCCCGTCTCTGCACCCATTGAAGGCAATGACAAAACTTCCGTTGAGTTCAGCGGTGTAAGATGAAACCCTAAGCGTCCATCTTTGCCTGTATTGGAGCTTTTGGTCGACATTCTAACTTGGTAATAATCTACATGACAACCAGAACCCAAAGCCTGACCCCTTTTGATACAGTTCAATTTAAAAAATATTGGTTGTACTTCTGTATGTATGTCATTAGAAGAGTATTTTCCCTCCAGTGCCAGGCAGAAAGTCAACATTTGCATTTAAATGGAGCTTTCTCTACACAACAGAGGCATGTTTCAGAATTGCTGCCCAGAGATTCCTTTTAACAAAACCAAACCAAACCCAACAACAACCCTGTGTGCTGTCAGTAGTGGAGGTGTTATTTATGCATGCAAGAGTGTACCCATTGAGATGTGATCTCATGCTCACAGGAGCCTCTGCTTGTCAGAGGTGGAATTATAAGAATTAAATATTACAAGCATACAACAAGCCCACTCTATAGTGAAATATAACCGAGCAGGTGTAAATAATGGATGGGTAAAAAGTACCCCACGGATCAGTCATCCTCAGTAGGAACAGGGGGACCTGTCAGGAATGTGTTTGCAAACTGCTGTGACCCTGAGAAAGGTCAGTAGAGTGAGTCTCTCCTGGGCTGGTTTTAAAGCAAGGCCCAGCTCGCATGGTGCACTGAGTGACTCAGTGATTCCTGCCAGTAGGGGGACGTGAGTGAGTGCCTTGACAGAGGAGAGGTAATACCCAGAGAGTTTGCCCCAGCAAAGGGAGCAGTGGGAGGATGAGGATTGTGTTCAGGGGGATTTTAGGGGTGTTGGTGGGAGTGGAAATTCAACCTGGCCCAGCGCCCAAGGGTGTGAGATCAGCAGTGTCAGGACAGGATACTTGCTGTGTTGTGACATGAGGTGGGTGAATGTTTTTAGCCAAAGTTTCTTTCTGTTGAAAAACACGGATTCGGTGACATCAAAGCCTTTCATGAATTTGTGTCGATTCCGCCAAATTGTTCACTTAAAACAAACACTTGAAAAAGTGCAGAGTTTCATTCTGACCTTTCCAAAATCAAACACGGTTTGAAATTTCTTCACTGTGAAATGTCTTTTAAGTATCTTAAAAAATTCAAAAAGTTTTAAAAATGGTCAAAATAGACATGAAATGTCAGATACTCAGGTGATATAGGCTCCTGTGTGAACAGAATGCTATCAAATTGAATGGTGTGTTCAACCTGCAACCAAACATGTTCAATTTTTTGCTTTGCCAAAAATTGAAAATTAAAAATCAGTTTGACCCAAAATGATTTTTTCCCACCTTTTGAAGTTACCAACAAACCAAAAAATCTGTTACTCACTGTTACTGTTAACTGTGCTTTGCCCAGACACTGTAGTGACAGCACCTCCAGCTGTACCTCACCCCAGCCGCCATGTTGGCGCATTGGCTCATACTGACTCAGGTGGCTGCATGACAGCTGCTGAATTTCAAACCCGCTCACTGCAGTATCTCCCTGTTATTTACGTCAAGGCTGGGATCTGATCCTGAAAGCGGCGGTTATTCAACCTTTTCATTCTAAGAACAGTGTGTTCAGAGAAACCTTTTTGCTATCAATTGTTAAGTTAGGTTAAGAACAGTGTTGCAATGAGACGTCCCTCCCGATGCTTGGCTCTCAAAAGAGCACGTACAGGGTTGTACAGACCATCTGTAATCCAGGGACAACCCCACCAGTTCTTTAAATGTCTTCCATCCTTGGTAGATGGCTACCATTCCTGCCCTTTGCATCAGCATGTGGCTCCGGTAGGAACCTGTTGGCCTGGCTGTCCACTGTGCACTACAAAGGTCCTTCAGGGGCATTTTGCAATGTCTCTAGTCTCGAAATGCACCATACGCTTGTGGCAGATGAAGGAGCAGGTCTGTAAACATATCAGCTGTCTGCTGGCTGGCTGCATGCACCTCTGTTCAGATGAATTCCCATGGAGCTGGGAATTCAAGTGCAGGAGATCTGGATGAATGGTGGCTTTCTGTGTATGACAGAGAGAGAAACCATCAGGGAGATGAGCTGGTCAGGGATGTAAAGGAGCGACTTTAAAGAAGGAGAGTGAAGTCTGGGGTCTGGATGCCTTGATGGTGTAAATTGGCTGACTTCAGTGGAGTTATGCTGATTTACATCAGCTGAGGATCTGGCCAATGGGTATTGACTCTGGAGAGCAGCACGGCTCAGGGCCCCACTGTGCTAGGTGTCACACAAACACAGAACACAAAGACAGGCCCTGCCCATGAAGGGGTTCAGGGGACTCAGAAGGGGCCAATTAACCATGTAGGCTGCACCTCCAGGAGTGTCAGGGCTGATGGGCTTCATCATCCATCAGAGCTTTACTGAGCAGGGACAGACTGAGCTGGTGTAACCCAGGAAGCGGAGAGCAAGCCGAGGGCTGCAGGAAGGAGCTCTGCAATCACTCCCTAGAGAGGAGAAGACTTGGCTAGATACAAGGAGGAGTTCTAGGGCAGTTGTGGGGAAGATAGAGAAGAGGGTAGGAAAGAGCCCAGGGAAACAGCAACGGAGTTGGAGCTAGAACAGATGATGGTTGCTGGGCATAGGGTCCCTGGGCTGGAATCCAGAGTAGAGGGCGGGTCTGGGTTCACCTACCAGCCACTGGGGAAGTGGCATAGTCTGGGCAGAGGATCAGAAGATGGCCTGAGACAAATTGTCCAGAGGGACCTTGATACCTCAGAAGGGGAAAACTTTAGTGACCTGGCAAGAGGGCCACAGTGGTGAATAGTATACCCCAGGACACTTCCCCAAGAGTTTATAATTTGGGTATTGACTACTAGAGAGAGTAGATTAAACAATGTGCTGCGATACGCTGTTCCAGATCCCTAAACCATCACTGCACCTCCCAATAGGACCAAACCCCAGCCACAGGCAACACCTCACCAATGGCCACTTCTCAAGGATAGGACCTGGCCCATATGAATTAAACTGGTAAGTCTTTGCCAGCAGTGCGGTAGTGGAGAGAACGAAAGAGCAGCATGACACTCGCTGCTCTGCAAAAGGACGACGAGGAGAGATTTTCTGAAAATAACAGACTTTGTGCTAAAAGATGGAGGAGAAAAACTAGTTAGCAACTAAAAGAAAGGAGAGAAGTAGCAGAACTGTGCTGCAGTTTGCCACCAGGTTAGAAATATGCTGTAAATGCAGCAATCAATGCCTCTCTGTCAATGGCTGCTCTGCGTCCACCCTCCCTACCCACCATATGTTCACCGTGCTTGTGGAACTTGCCATGTCAGTAAAGTGATCTGAATTTGAACTTGAGTGGCGTCGAGGGTATGGGGAGAGAGAGGGATGGAGTTATTAGTAGAGTGAGTTGAGAAAAGAAAAGAGGGACCGGAGTAAGAGAGGGAGTGAAAAGAGAAAGGGAGAGAAAAGAAGAGATTAACAGAGGAGGAGAGAGATTGTTTTAAAAGAAGGGACATAGAGCATATGCTCTTCTGACTCCTAGAGCTTACTATTAGGAGACTTGAAGTGCTAAGCTGGGAAAATATCACACAGCGATCACACGTCGTTTTAAGGACAGGCCCCTAGACATGATCCTCATTGGCTGGCATAAGCCATCTCTCCTCCCTGCAATGTCGCTAACGTGCACTTAAGTGCAATAGGATGTTTCGGGCTAATTGAGATTCTGCGCCACAGTCAGGAGACATTTACTTCAAGTAGCATTTTAATTGTCTGCTCCCTAGGCTGGTAACAGAATATTTCACTCCTTGCATTATTCAGGCAGACATGAGAGCTCAACCTGTCCCTTTCGGTTTACGCCTCTCTCTTCTCTGGGTCTGTGCTCCCCATCCCTTTAGCTGGGGCAACGTGGTACCTGCACCCACACTTACCCATGTGCGCTGCTGGGGAGTGGAAAATCCTACATTTCATGCTGTTTGGATGCAAAGGGTTGGTTTGACCCATTAGGGAAATAGGGACCGGCTTGGGACTGCAAGACTGAATCCAGATTCAAATGCCTCCACAGTCTTAATTCCTCCCGTAAACTTTCTATTAAACACAAGGGACCCTCCCCCCGATGCATTCACAGACACAGACACAGATACAGATACAGACATAGACACACACACACACACACACACACCGTCCTGAAACCTCCCAACCATGCTGCAATGACTTCCGCAATGAGAGGGAGCCAGGGTTGAGTGAGGAGGGCCTGATTCTGCCCTCAGTTTAAATGCAATAGAGCCCTACTGAAGTCAGTAGAGTCACATCCATATAAACTCAGGGTGAGATCAGAATGGGGTCCATAAATTAGCAGGTAAGGCAAGGCACCCTGAGCGGTTAAAACACCGACCCGAACGAGATCATCCATGGTCAAGGCAACCACGAAACATTTTTCTCTCTCCCTACCCTCCCTTTGAACTGAGTTCTCTTCCCCCTCGTCATCCACAATTTATTCGCCAGTGGCACTCTGCCGACCAGCCAGTGGAAAGCAAATAATGACATCACGACAGGCCCTGTGGGATCAGCCAGGCAGCGTGAAAGTAGAGCTGAAGCCAGGGTCTGGTCTGTCTCTGTCCCTCGCACCTCCCCCTAACGTGAAACCGTCTTTCCAGTAACAGGGCGCATTCTGAGCATGAGAGGTACCCAGCAGGATACTGCCGCGTCTCAGCTTGTGGGCCAGGATCAAGTGTGGTATCAATTTCACATGGGATCAGGGCCGGCTCTAGGCAGCAGCAAACCAAGCACGTGCTTGGGGGGGGGGCGGCACAGTTTCAAGGGCGGCATTCTGGCCATCTTTTTTTTTTTGCTTCCAGTGGCAAAACCTAGAGCTGTCCCTGGCAGCAGCAGCAGTGCGTTGTGCATGGGGGGTTCCCTGGGTCTGCTGTGGTTTACACTACGGGGGAGCAGCGCCGCACCTTGTGGCTGGGCCAGGCAGGCTCTGAGCGGGGGACACGCGGGCTGGGTGCCACCCCATGGGTCACACGGAGCAGCCTGCAGGTGCTGCAGGGCAGCCCCCCCCCAGCACCGCAGCCGGGGCTGAGCGAAGTGACCCGAGCCACCCAGGGACTGCAGCAGAGTGGCCAGAAGCGGCAGCAGCAGCAGGGCCATAGAGGGCAGGGTGCTGCTGTGAGGGGCCCACGTCCCACTCTCTGGGGCTCCGCTCCCTCTGGTGCTCCCCTGCCCAGGCTCCTCAGCCCCCTGCTGGGGCGGTCCCCTGATTCTGCCTTCTTGGGTCCCAGCTGGTCCTAGAGGCTGCCGTCCTGGGTGAAGGGACCCTGGGCTGAGGCACGGCCCGGGAGCCCCGCTGCTTACCCCAATCCTGCCAGCACTGGACTGGCTGGAGGCAAAGGAGGAGCGGGCGGAGTCAGCACTGGTGCAGGGGAGCCCAGGGCTGGGGCGGCAGGGGGTGTGGGTGTGGTGGAGGGAAAGCCCAATGCTGGGGTGGCAGGGGGTGCGGGTGTGGGGGAAGAGAGAGCCCAGGGCTGAGGTGGCGGGGGGTGAGAGTGGGGTGAGGTGGAGAGCCCAGCATTGGGGCAGCAGGGGATGCGAGTGGGATGGGTGGAGAGCCCACCAATTGGTTAAGAAACAGGATTATTGGATGGACCAAAATTCTCATCTGTTTCCTCCCTCAGTCTTTGGGAAGGAGCAGTTCCCCAGGTTATGAAGAAGCACATTTCATCTACAGAGATCTTTGAGGCTCCATCTGTCTCTTTGATTTTGGTGCTTGGATGACATACAGCTGAAAGAGGACTGAAGCTATGCGATGGGATGCCTTAACTGATGAATCTTAAGAGTACGTCTACTGTAGAGTTGGAGGGGTAATTTCCAGCTCGGGTGGACATACCCATGCTAGCTCTGAATGAGCAAATGTGCTAAAAATAGAAGTGTAACCATGTGTGATGGGCTAGCTTCTTGGGCATGATCTTAGGTGTGTGTTGGGCATATAGCCCCTCCCACTGCTCATGCTGTTACAGCTACACTTCTATTTTTAGTGCACTGATCGATCTAGTGAGGCTGCCTCTACCAATCTATTATAGTTCTTTGAGGGAGTTATGACCTTCCTCACGGTACAATCTAGACTGTTAACCAGCTGTGTCCCCTCAATTCTCCAGTCCAGGGTACCTTTTACACTGCTTTTCTGTGAGAGCACCACTCCTCGCTTTGCTGGCACACAGCCTCCAGCATGTCAGTTACTCCCAGCTGAGTTATATAAATACTTCTAGCCAGTCACTTTTGAATTGTATTGCAGAGCAAGATCAGCAAATTCCCAGTCCCAGACATGTCTCTAGAAACGTGCATCTTGTGCTGCCCAGCTCTTCTCTTCCGTGCAACACAAGCTCGTGGAAAGTCCATCGTTTTGTTAATAGAAAATGATATGCACAAATCTTGTCTCAAATAGAAGTTCCCAAACACTTCCATCCAAACACACACTGGTTTAGCTAAGACAATCAAACAAGTTTATTAGCTACAAAAAGGTAGATTTAAAGTGATTACAAGAAATGAGGCATAAAAGTCAGAATTGGTTACAAAGAAGGGAAAGGTAAGACACAGCTAACACCTAACTTAACAATTGACAGCAAAAAAGTTTCTTACAGCAGAGTGGCTGGATTCTTTCAGCCAGGATCCCTCCCTCCTCAGTACTGCTTCCTTCGTCTTTCAAACATTATTGATGCCATGAGTAGAAATGAGGGTAGAGGGGTGATTTGGGGCCTCTGTTCCTCATTTTTATATCTTTTCCTCCTCTTTGAGAATCATCTCTGGCTGGGATTCAGGTGACAGCCAGTTTGCGTACAGGGGAACCTTCTAGCTGTTCCGTTGTCAAGATGTAGATTTTTCGCTCATACCCTTCTTCCTGCCAAAGAATGGCCACTTAACCGGGTGATGGTCTGTTGGATTTTGTTGACACCTGGCTGAGGTGTCAGTTTGCTTTTTGTCTCTGAGGAACTGGTTTGTGCCTGCTTTTCTAAACTCTGAGCATGTCTCAGTAAAGTCATACAGTAGAATCTTATAACTTTACCTACAAGGTCACCACACCTATTTTACCAGGACAATTATAATCAGCAAATTATGAGTTTTCAAATGATAGCTCACAAGGTATCCTTTGTACAAAGTTTATCATAATCTTATAAAAAGGAAGAACATTAGAGTATAGACTGTTACAGGAGTCAACAAACATGTGAACTAGGGAGACACAGTGGATTTAGTGTACTCAGACTTTCAAAAAGCCTCTGACAAGGTCCCACACCAAAGGATTTTAAGCAAAATAAGCAGCCATTGGAAAAGAGGGCTGGTCGACTCATGGATCAGTAATTGGTTAAAAGACAGGAAACACAGGGTAGGAATAGATGGTTTTGACAGTGGAAAGCAGTAAAAATAGCACGGTCCCCCAAGGATCTGTACTTTGTATGTTCTGTTCAACATATTCATAAATGATGTAGAAAAGGGAGCGAACAGTGCAGTGGCAAAGTTTGTGGGCGATATGAAATGATTCAAGATAGTTAAGTCCAAAGCTGGGTGAAAAGAATTAAAAAGGATCTCATAGAACTGAGTGTATGGGCAACAAAGTGGCAGATGAAATTCAGTATTGATAAATGCAAAGTAATGCACATTGGAAAACATAATCCCAACTATACATACAAAATGATGGGTACTAAATTAGCTGTTACCACTCGAGAAATAGATTATTGTGGATAGTTCTCTGAAAACATCTGCTCAGTGTACAGGGGCAGGCAAAAAAAGTGAACAGAATGTTAAGAACCATAGGAAAAGAATAATAGATAGTAAGACAGAAAAGATCATAATGCCACTATACAGATCTATGATACACCCACACCTGGAATACTATGTGCAGTTCTGGTCACCCCATCTCAGAAAAGGCCTATTAGAATTGGAAAAGGTACAGAGGAGGGCAACAAAAATGATTAGGGGTTTGGGATGGCTTTCATATGAGGAGAGATTAGAAACCCTGGGACTGTTCAGCTTGGAAAAGGCACAACTATTGAGCGATATGATAGAAGTCTATAGAATCATGACTGGGATGAAGAAAGTGAATAAGGAAGTGTTATTTACTCCTTCTCATAACACAAGAACTAGGGGTAACCCAGGCAGCTGGTTTGAAACAAACATGAGGAAGTACTTCTTCACACCGCGCACAGTCAATCTGTTGCCAGGGGATGCTGTGAAGGCCAGAACTATAACTGGCTTCAGAAAAGAATTAGATAAGTTCCTGGAGGATAGGTTCATCCATGGCTATTAGCCAAGATGGTCAAGGATGTCTCTAAGCCTCTGATTGCCAGAAGCTGGGGCTTGATGATCGGGGATGAATCATTCAATGATCACCTGTTCTGTTCATTCCCTCTGAAGCACCTGGCATTGCCCACTTTTTGAAGACAGGATACTGGGTAGATGGACCATTGGTCTGCAGAGCTTGGGTGCAGCCCTTCCTTGTGCTCTCAGGTCACCCTTGAGGAGTCTGGCTTTGTCTTCTGCAGCTTCTCAGAGGGCTGTAGTTCAATGGCAACTCCAGTGCCTTTGTTCTCAGCAGACTTCTGAGCCTGCTCCCTATCTGCAGCTTGTATAGGAACATATCGCACGGTGCTGGCTCCAGCGTTTTTGCTGCCCCAAACGGTGAAGAAAAAAAAAAGCCATGAGCGGCGGCACTTCGGCGGCTGCTCTACCGCACCGCTTCATTCTTCGGCGGCAATTCGGCAGCCAGTCCTTCCCTCTGAGAGGGACTGAGGGACCCGCCGCCGAATTGCTGCCTAAGACCCAGGCGTGCCACCCTCTTTCATGGGCCGCCCCAAGCACCAGCGTGCTGCGCTGGTGCCTGGAGCCGGCCCTGCATGGTGTCACTTTGCCTCTAAGACCCCGAGTTCAGATTTTGTAATGCACCTTGGGAATTCCCAGGCATGCTGTGAATTGCACCAAGGTTCTAGTGTATACATTCATGCCGGTGTCACTTCTCATGCAGGGCAAGGGGAAGACCTTGTAACTAGTATTCAAAGTCAGCCTGGGGCTAATGTTTGCCCTAGTGGCTGGGTAGTTTCTGTCAAGGTCACTGAAGTGCCATGAGAAAGGTGCAATTTAACATCCCCCTCCCTGTAACCGGCATGGCAGATCTTTCTTATCTGCAGCTCTCCCTTTCAGCTAGCAGAGTGCAGTGCCACGCTGCTGCAATACCAATAAGCCAGGCAGCTGCAATATTGCTATGTAGCCTTTGCCTTGGTGTTTGTTTCAAATATCAAAGGCATCCTCTTAGAGTGCCCCACATCTTCCAAAATCGTCTCTCTCATCAGAGGCAAGTCATTTCTGCACTGACATGTCCGAGAGATGCACTGAACACTTTCTAGTCAGATCAACTCTGGATGGTGGTAGAGGAATTGGATTAGAATTCAGGCCACGGCACCAGGAGTCAAGAAATGCAGGTTGGGAGGTGTCAGGGACTGGAAGGGAGAAGCAGAGGTTGTGGGAGTGGATGATGTGGTGCTCCTCTTGCTAAAATCAGGAGCTTTAATCAATAGAGAGCAAGGAGAGAATAGGGAGAGGAGGTTTGTTTGGCGTCTGAATTTTAGCACCTCTGCTCCCATCTGGGAGGCAATACCACGTGTGTAAGATTCATCCCCTTGTTACAGCGATGGCAGGTGATTGTGTATAGAACATTACCTCCAGCTCCACAGCCATCACCACGTCAGCCCTCCTCACCCCCTCCCTTTGCTCCCTACCCTGCACCTAGCCACTAGCCATAATCCCCCACGGCATCCAAAAGCTGCCGTCAGTTTCTTACACTGACTCCAAAGGTTTGTGGGGTTTGGATGTATCCTGATGAGAAACTGTGGTTGGTTTCTGGGTGCGGGATGGGAATAGTCTGGGAGCTGCTTGCCTCTAGATTGCTTGGGAGCAGACTGAGAGACGGAGTCTCCAGGTGCTGTTTATGTGTAATCCAAGGACCGTAGCCACAGTCATGGGGACAAGGGGATGCAGTTCCAGAATACACGGTGACCACAGGTCAGCTTCTTGTGCCTAACCGGATCTGAACTGCAAGCTTAGGCCCGGTTGCACTCTGAACAAGATCAAGGCCGTTTGGAGCTGAAGCTTGGGTTCAGGACTACCACTACCCCTACCGCCAAGAAGAGCAGGTGCTCACTCCTAAGCACAAACCACAGATTTGTTGACCCGTTGCATGAGTGTTTGTGATCGGAGCCAGGTGCAATATGGAGTAGCTACATGCATCTGCCTATTGACATGCATGGACAGTAGATACCAATCTTCTTTGCCCTGATATACTTAGCAGGATTTTTATCCAACTCTGAGAAGCTCATTCTTTGCAACAAGCAAGCAGGCTCCTGCTTAGCCACGTTCAAGCTGTCTCCCCTAATACCACACTCAGCTCCTTCTGATCTTGGTCCATTTTGGAAGCTGAAGGAAAAACAAACCGTGCCGTCATTCCTGATTACCCGGTAAAATAATGACTTGCTGTTTTCTTAATGAGACACGCTTGAAATGGATCGATATTTCTAGGGAATTATTAAATTACTTAACAAAAGCCCGACAGCTATTTATATAGAAAGAGAAATGATGGGGCCCAAATCATCCCAGCCACTTAATGTGAGTGGAGGTGTGTGTGTGGGAGAGGGGGGCTTTCAGCTCAGCAGAATGCCCTCTGGAAGTTGTGAAGGGGCATGGCTGCCTCTTGGAGTTACCCACAACTCCCTTGGGCTCCTCAGAAGCCACTCTGCGGGTGCGCCTTGGGGATCGGGTTCAGTGGGCTGTGGGATTAAGGGCCGGAGACAGGAGAGGGAGTGCCGAAGTAGGGACTAGATTTGTGGTCATATCCATGCAGTTATCCTGCTGAGCATTAATCCCACTTCCAGTGACCCTGACTCCCAAGGAGTCCCCATCCCCAGCAGCCCAACTTGGCACGTCTTGGCTGTACTGTTGCTGCTGTGCTGCCTAGGGGAGAGGAGACTGGCAGGGCAACAAGGAGGGCACTAGTGGATCCTCTGCCTGTGGATTTTCTTCCATGTAATTCCTGGGAATGTTTTGGTTTGGGAAGCCACTGGTACTTGGCTTAGAACCCTCCCATCTGAGAGGACAGTCTCCTGGGACCTCAGTGAGTTGCCCCTAGTTGTCAGCCCATCTCCATTACTTCACATAATTAATTGATACGTAATGATTAATAATTAATGCCAGACATTTATACAGTGGGTTGAATCTCTCTCTCTCTCCTTGGTATTTGCCAGTCGCGGTACCATTTAGGCCCTGCATTGCCACAACATCTATTGTAAGTGCTTGGGGTTGGAGCTGTGCCTTGCTGTTGTGTCTGTACAACAGCTGATCTCAAAGGGGGCTGCTAGGTACAAGTGGGATACTAATGTTAAACAACAAGAGAGTATATAAAGCGTTGTATAAGCGAGTCTGATTTAGCTGACACTGTGAGAACAAATGAACAGGCTGGCTGGCCAAAGTCCCTGGAACCACCTGGAGTCCCATCAATGATTATCACCTTTTGGGGATTTGGAAGGGACATACTGGAGCTGAATGAAGAGCAGGGGGTAAGAGTTACTTTTGATACTATGTGTGATGGCAATGAGAATAATTATCTTTGGGTCTTGCTGCCCGTAACCCTAATCACTCTAACTTGGTGGCCTGTGTGGAATGATAGTGGGCCCTCAATCCATTTCCTGGTGGACAAGTGTCCATGTCACAAATAACCCCCATGACCATTGCCAGCACATTTCTATTCAGCCCCCTCACCTCCTCTACCCTGCCCCAGTCCAGATTCCTGCAGGGTGTCTGGTAGGACCATGAATGAACCTTTTGCCACAGCACACGGAGCCTGGTCCTACACACATCAGCAGATGGGAAGAACTGCGCATTCAGGTTGATAAACCAGGTTTAACCTTGTTTAATGCACCAACACTAGGCAATTAACACACAGGACAGCACAGACGGACTGAGTCTAGAAAACAAAACGCTGACTGCACCAATTGACACTAAACAGGGTATGACAGAGAAGATCAAAGAATCAAAGACAGCCCTGTGGGCAGATGCCTCCAGGACTTGGGCTGCCCAGGCAGGGCTGGCTCCAGGCACCAGCGAAGGAAGCAGGTGCCTGTGGTGGTGTCATAAACAGATAGCTAAGGGTTAATGTCTCTTACACCTGGAAAGAAGTAACCTGAAACACCTGACCAGAGGACCAATCAGGAAACAAGACTTTTTCAAATCTGGGTGGAGGGAAGTTTGTGTGTGAGTCCTTTGTTCTTTGGTCTTCTGCCTGTCTCTCTCTCGGCTATGAGAGGATTTCTATTTCCTGCTTTCTAATCTTCTGTTTCCAAGTTGTGAGTACAGAGATCATAAAACAATAGGGGTTATTGTTTTTTTCTTTTGTATTTACATGGTGTAGTTGCTGGAGTGCTTTGAATTGTATTCTTTTTGAATAAGGCTGTTTATTCATATTTCTTTTAAGCAATTGACCCTGTATTTGTCATCTTAATACAGAGAGACCATTTTTATGTATTTTTTCTTTCTTTTTATATAAAGCTTTCTTTTTAAGACCTGTTGGAGTTTTTCTTTAGTGGGGGACTCCAGGGAATTGAGTTGCAGCTCACCAGGGAATTGGTGGGAGGAAGAAGTCAGGGGGAAATCTGTGTGTGTTAGATTTACTAGCCTGACTTTGCATACCCTCTGGGTGAAGAGGGAAGTACTTCTGTTTCCAGGACTGGAAATAGAAAGGGTGGAATCCCTCTGGTTAGATTCACGGAGCTTGCTTCTGTGTATCTCTCCAGGAACACCTGGAGGGGGGGAAGGGAAAAGGTTTATTTCCCTTTGTTGTGAGACTCAAGGGATTTGGGTCTTGGGGTCCCCAGGGAAGGTTTTTGGGGGGACCAGAGTGCCCCAAAACACTCTAATTTTTTGGGTGGTGGCAGCTTTACCAGGTCCAAGCTGGTAACTAAGCTTGGAGGTTTTCATGCTAACCCCCATATTTTGGACGCTAAGGTCCAAATCTGGGACTAGGTTATGACAGGTGGCCAATAGAAAGGGGTGGCACGTCCGTCTGTTCTTGGGGCTCCACATCTGGGTTGTTGTCGTCGGCACTTTGGTGGCAGCTCAGTCAGTCTGTTTCAGTCTTTGGCAGCAATTCGGCGGCGGGTCTTTCACTTCGGTGGTAATTCAGTCGGGTTTTTCTTTCTTTCTTTTTTTTTTTTTTTGCTGCTTGGGGTGGCAGAAAAGCTGGAGCTGGCCCTGTGCTCAGGGTCTTGTCTCCTAATAGGTGGCATTGCTGCACCAGTCGTCACAGGGAAGTAGAGAGATCACAGCCCGCCTGCAGCTGATCTGTTAAGAGAGCAACTGGCAAAAGGATCTGAGAAGCTAAGGAGGCTGATTAGCAGCTCTTAATATCCTTCTGCTAGGCTGCAGTGACACTCCCTATATGGAGAGGAAGACCTGCATTTCCCTGCAGGTCATGCTAACATATAGGGGAGAAAGTGGGTATTATTCTCTACAAGAAGCTTCAGTGAGATGTGACCAATGCATTGACGGCTGCAGAGACTTTACAAGCCATATACTGCAGGAGTGAGTGGGTGATGTTCTGGGGCCTGTGATGTGTAGGAGGACAGACTAGAACAGATGATCATGATGATACCTTCCAGCCTTAAAGTCTGAGTCTATGATAGATTTCACTTCAACCCCACTGAAGAGCAGCCACCACTTGGGTGAGACCCGGCATCTTTTGAACAGGGCCCAGCAACAGTGTGCAAGATCTGGCAAATGATATGCAGAAGAATATTGTGGCCAGTTAAGACTTCAGTAGAAATTTGGGGCGACAAATTGGAATCTGCAGCTAACATATGCAATCTTGTGAATATAGCAATGGGATATTTAATGGCCAGAAGCATCTGGGACATCAGTTTTATCCCTTAGTGGAAAGACCGCAGCTCCAGTGAAACAGTCCCTGCCAGCAAAACAGTGTGCTATCGGCATCGGTGTTAGGAATGGAAACTACTGCTCTTTGGGGGAAGATTTTCAAAAATGCCAAACTCGGGTCCCATTGCAGTTAATGGTAAAACTCCCAACCCACGGAGCTTAAAATTGCACATTGCTGTTGTTAATTATTTGAATTACAGTGGTGCATAGATGTCCCAGTCAAGATCAGGGCCCGAATGTGCTAGGCACTGTATGATCAGATAGTGAGAGACAGTCTTGGTCCGGAAGAACTTACAATCTAAAGAGACAAAGGGTGGGAGGAGATCAAGTATCACAGAGAGAGGAAGTGACTTGCCAAAGGTCACCCAGCAAGTCAGTGCTGGAGCTGGGTCCCCTGGCCCACAGTCTGGTGCCAAATCTGTATCCGATGAGCCCTTTTCTGCCTGGAAAAGGAGGCCCACAACTGGTCAGGATGAGAATGTCCAGGTAGAATGCCACACAACTTGGCACAGACTTTGCACTTCCCTGATTCAATGACGCTGCCATCCCTCTGCTTTCATTGATCTGGACCCCCAAAGGAAAAATGCTAATGATGGGCCGAGGGATAAGCCAGTAATGCCAACCTCTGCCTGTTGAGGCAGCTGTGATCAGTAGTTTCTGTAATATGATGGAATGCAGCTGACAGGTCTAGGAGGGAGAAGCCACTGAGGGGAGAGATGCTGACTGACAGCTTGCTTGTTTGCAAATGTTCCTCAGAGGTGCACACATACAAAGTGCTTTTGTGTGGTTTTCCACTGCTTTAGTTCCCCTTACAGGCAAAATCCTGATTACTGACATCCCTGTGTGAAGTGGGCTTGACTTCATGTACCAAAATGTCATTAAATATTTGGCTTCATAAATGCAATGCAGCTGCCCTGAACGCTGCTCTGAAGCTAGCGCTCCTGATGCATCTAGACGGCTGCTTCATGGTTCTTCATGGAAACCGGGGGAAAAGTTAATAGTTTTAGTCATCTCAGCAAGCGGGATCTATGTAGCTCTGTCTCTGTGCATAACAGTGATTAGAGCAGGAGCCTGGGAATCAGGACTCCTGGGTTCTCCTCCCGGCTCCTTCACTGTGTGACACTAGGTCACTTAACTCTTCTGTGCTTTACTCTGTAAAATAGGGTGATTAATATCTATGTATGTCAGAGGGGTGGTACGAAGCATCAATAATAGAGAGGATGGATGGTCGAGTGAGGAAGTTACTAGCTATGATTTGGGAGACCTGGGTTAAAATAACTGATCTGTCATAGACTTTCTGTGTGACTATAGGCAAGTCACTTAGCCTCTTCAGGTGTGTCTACATTGCAGCTGGGGACAAGTGTCCCAGCCTGGGTAGACCGACTTGAGCTAGCATGCTAAAAAGAGCAGGGTAGATGTTGCAGCTTGACTTTCAGGGGTCAGGCAGCCTTGAAAGCCCCATCCACACTTGCGTTTTTAGCATTCCAGATTGAGCCCTGTTGCATGACTCTATCTGCCTGGGCTAGGAGGCTTGCTCCCAGCTGCTATGTAGATATACACGCTGTGTCTCAACTCTCCATCTGTACAATGGCAATAATAGCATTGCCCTATACAGGGGTATTGTCGGGATAAAGACATTAAAGATTATGAGATGGCCAGATACCACAGTGATGGGAGTCAGATAAGTACCTAAGAGCGAGCTAACATTTAGGAAGCAAGTTGCAATTAACAGGTGCTCTACAAGGACTGAGTATTATATCATACTATTTTGCACATCTAAGAGGCTGTCTTATCCAAGGATCTGACAGTGCTTGAAATAGGAAGATAAGGATTAATGCTCCTGTTTCGTAGCTAGGGAAAGTGAAGCACCAAAGCATAGAGTTGGTCAAAAATGAAAATGAATGTTTGGTAACATTTTTATCCTTTTTTTTTTTTTGGTCCAAATTTTGATTAAAAATGCTGTTGGAGTTTTAGATTTGGAAAGGGTTGACAGGCTCAAGTGACCTGGCTATAGTTTAATGTATGTCTTTATTTATCTCCATATATGTATGTGTGTGTCTGTGTCAACATTTCCCCCTCTGCTTTATACAGAGCATTGAGATAATTTGAAGAAGCAAGGTATTATATAAGCCCACATTTTACGCACTGAAGTCCAGGGTGGAAAGACACATTGGATCATCTAGTCCTTCCCTTGTAGCGAACGCTTTTTCTCTACAGATCTGTCCTTTGATGTTTTGTCTGCTCTACTTTGAAATAACTTAAGCAATGAGGCTTCTGCCACTCTCCTAAGGAAACTATTCCACAGTCTTCTCTGATCTCACATTCCAGATTAATGTTCCTTTTCTCGTTTTCCCCATTATTCCTACTGCCTCATAAATAGGCTTGAAGGATTACATTTGTATCGGTAAATGTCAGTAAACGTCAATTTCACTGTATACACAGATGCCTACAAAAAAATTTCCATAGCTAATCAAAATAGGCAAATTAAGAAAAGTACTGCTTGAGAACTTAGGGTTTTGATTTAAGGACATTTACTTTGTATATTTTGCTATGTGATGTTGAAATTTCATGTTTTAATGGCTATAAAGCTTTAACTTTTTAAATCTCAATATCTACTGTCATAAAATAATTATTATCTGAACCCCCCACAGCACCTGATCCCCCCATAATTTCTCACAACTGACAACCGTGAAAATGTAAATTGAAAATAACTGGAAAAAATGCATACAACCCACAATTTTGTGCAACCATGGACATTTAAATAGATAAAAATTGAAAAAAAACAAAACCGCATTGATGATATCCATAGAAATTATTTAAAAAGCTCAAATTCTGCCAAACCTACTCATAGTTATTATATGGAACTCTACCTATCTCATAGTGCTGGAAAGGACCTTGAAAAGTCATTGAGTCCAGTCCGTTGCCTTCACAGCAGGACCAAGTACTGTCCCTGACAGATTTTTGCCCCAGATCCCTAAATGGCCCCTTCAAAGACTGAACTCACAACCCTGGGTTTAGCAGGCTAAAGCTCAAAAAACTGAGCTATCGCTCCCCCGCACGCATAAATAATCTCTCTTCTTCCCTGCTGTCTCACTTGCATGGATTCAGGGTCTCGCAAAATAAACATGGCTTTATACTTGGTTTGCGTTTCCTTGAAAGCAAAGCTCTATGGCCTCCATTCTGCAGCCTGGCCCAATTGAGTGGTCTGCACAGTAGAGGTGGGCGTAAGTGTGATTTTAAATGTTTCATTGAATTGGACCCTGTGGGCCTTGTATAAAGCTGATGGAATCAACATTTGCTCAGCAGCTTTGAAAATCAAGCTATTTATTCAGGTACCTAAATGTGTATTTTAGCACCCAAGTCTGAATACTGGCCTTGTCCTCTTTGTGCATTATCCCATATGTAACATGGGATAATAATGATAATACAGTAACAAGTCGTTAAAACCACCGAAGACTTTACAGTTATCACATATCAGATACAGTGACCAGTTGGAATTTCGCAGCAACAGCAGAGATAGATCTCATACCTCCTGCTCAGAAATACACCTAACACAGTGGTTCCCAAACGTGTGTACTGGTGACCCCTTTCACGCAGCAAGCCTCTGAGTGCGACCCCCCCTTATAAATTAAAAACACTTTTTAATATATTTAATACTATTATAAATGTTGGAGGCAAAGCAGGGTTTAGGATGGAGGCTGACAGCTCGTCACCCCCCATGTAATAACCTCACGACCCCCTGAGGGGTCCTGACCTCCAGTTTGAGAACCCCTGACATAACAACGGCAAAGAGTTCTGTGGCTGCATCTGATGAAGTGGGTATTCACCCACGAAAGCTCATGCTCCAATACGTGTGTTAGTCTATAAGGTGCCACAGGACTCTTTGCCGCTTTTACAGATCCAGACTAACACGCCCACCCCTCTGATATCTGACCTAACACTTGATCCATTAACAATACAGGACTTAGGACAACACGGTTGAACAGTGCAGATTCTATCCAGTAGAAGTCAGTAATGATGCACATATACAAGCTAGTTCATTACAACGCTCACCTGGCTTGCAGGGGAAGTTTCTGTTGCGTAAAACATTCATGTTCATCAAGTGCTTTGAGATCCTCAGAATGAAGATGCAAACTATAATTACTTAGCACCGAGTGGCACTGCTTGGATGGCCATGAGTTGAAAAGACATGGACTATTTGATGTCAGCTCCTCGCCATTCCCGTCAGAAAGCATGCATTAAAAGCCTGTCTTGGCATGCTCCGCTAGGCAGTTCCATAAATACCTCCAGCGGAAGAAATCTATTGAATGTTAATAATAATAAAAAGGCACGCCATTCAGAGGAAATGCTGACACAGAACGATCCCCAAGTGGTTTTCATGACAGTGCCCTTGCTAGTCACCCAGTTCAGAGTGCTGACCTTCAAACCAATGTAGGCCATTTAAATGAGGTTATGGTTTTCTCCTTCATTGTCATCGTCTTCTGTGGCTTTGTTCTAAAGGGCATTCAGGACCCAAGGTCACAGAAAGGGAAGTAATAATAATAATCATCAAACAAACAAACAAAAAGAAATCACCTCACATCCCAAGCTTTTGATCTGCCATTCGCGTCAGTTCATTATTTCAACCTCTAGGCTTCTGTCTAATAGACAGCAGCCATTCATCTGAAAGCAGCCGCAGAGCAATGGGTGGTGGTAGGGAACAAACAAAAAAAAAAACGTTTAGTTTTCCTAATTGAGAGCCAACCGGGCATGATTAACGTTAATGCAAGATACGTGCTGCCTCTGACCTCTGCTTAAATACTCAGGAATCACAAAAGGCTTTGGAAGAGAGGGAGTAATGAGGGCAATTAGTGGGAAATGAGTTGTGAGATAGAGACGTTACAGACTGAGGTCCAAGGGGGACAGGGGAAAGGTTGGCTGGAAGGAGACACCACCGAGGAGATGTCCATATCATTTCATGTGTGTCTGGGATGAACGCCAGAGTTCAGAGCCAGATGTCAACTTTCCCAAGGGTCCTGATGTTCCACACATTATAGGGAAACAAGGTGGATGAGGTAATATCTTTTACTGGACCAACTTCTGTTCCTGTTGTTCAGATCCTGAAGAAGGGCTCTGTGTAGTTCAAAAGCTTGTCTCGTTCCCCCACAAAAGTTGGTCCAATCTAAGATATCACGTCACCCACCTTGTCTCGCTAATATCCTGGGACCGACATGGCTACAGCCACACAGCAACTGATTTTACCGGAAGAGAGGTGATAGGTTAGTGAGACCTTTTCTAGCTACCATGTCCAGTTCTGGTGTCCACATGTCAGAAAGGGTGTCGACAAATTGGAAAAGGGCTCAGAAAATTGCTACAAGCATGATTCAAGGTCTGGGAAACATGCCTGACACTGAGAGACTGAAAAAGCTCAATCCATTTAGGTCATCCAGCAGGGGCTGGAATGATGACTTGCAGTAGCATCCGCCCAGGGGCACAGCTAAGCCATAGGCCTGACTGGCCACCCAGAGGATGACAGCAAATCTGCTTGTAAGCCCAACGGCAACAACTGATCTCTGGCTGCTCTGTGAGATCTCTTCTGTGCCTGTCTTCTTCCCAACTCTCTCTACTTCCAGCTCTACTTCCCTGTGTTTTTCCTGACTTTGGCCCTGACCCCTGGCTTCGATCCTGATTCTGGCTCTGACCTATTCGCTCCAGCGCCCGAATCCTCCTCCGACCACTAGGCATGACCACCCATGTCCTGATGTGTGACAAAGGGAAGGCTAAGTGGCGACTTGATCATGGTCTAGAAGTAGCTACACGGGAAAGAGATTTCTGACATTAGATGGCTCTTTATTCTCAAAGCAAAACAGCATAACATCCAAAGGTTGGAGGTGGAAACAAAACAAATTCAGATTAGAAATAAGATGCACATTGTTAACAGTGAAGGTAATTAACTACTGGAATGACACACCTGGGAATGTGGTGGATTCTCCATCACGTGGGCTTTTTAAATCAAGGCTAGACGTCTTTCTAAAAGATCTGCTCTAGCTCAAACAGAAGTTATGGGCTTGATGCTGGGATTACTGAAAGACTTTCTGTGGCCTATGGGATGCAGGAGCTCGGTCAGGATGATCATGATGGTCTCCTATGGCCTTGAAGTCTATGAATCTAGTAAGGAAGGATGGTATTGTTGTTCAGGGATTGGCTGAACCACATACATCCCATGTGACCTTGGGCAAGTCACTTCATCTGTCTGGTGCCTCAGGTTGTGTGTAGAATGAAGACAATAGCATTTCCCTATCTCTGAGAGGTGTTGTGAAGATAAAAGATATTAATGGTTGTGAGGTGCTCTGATACTCTGGTGATGAGGGCCACATGGGTACCTAGGTAGATAATGTACAGAGCTCGAAGCACTGCAGTGACTGTATGAGGTCACTGCACCTTTAAAACATGAAACACGTTGGGATGCCCCGTTCAGAATAGACCTATCAGCTGGAAGAAGCTGCAGCTGATGCTGGTGGGAGACTGAATGCCCAAATGAAGTGGGGCTGGATGTGGCTTGTAAACAAAGACCGTCTCACTGTGCTGACTGGATTGTTTTGGTTTCTTCAATTCCTTGCTGCTGTTGTCTGTATCCAATTAAAATAATTGTCATTAAATTAAAAGGCACGATTGACTGATTAGATTTTGGGAGATGTAACAGCTGCCAGCTGTGAAGTTTATCTCTGGATCTTGATGTGAACTGCCTCAAAGTTCAAGCAGTGACTTGACGTCTTATTTCAGTTCACCGGCATCTTCACACGGGGCAAACTGTCCTGCATAGTGTTGTGAGTTCAGTGGAACTATCCCAGAGGCACCTCTACAGTTTAATGACAGAGTTCCAGGAGGAAGTAGGCCAGCCTAGTACTAAAAACAATTGAGTGTCATAAGTGGAGCGGGGTGAATTGTTTTCAGTGAATAATTTATTCACTGAAAAGTTCAGCTTCAGGTCAACCAAACGGTTTACAAATTCAGCTCGAATTAAGTGAATAGGTTTGGCTGAAAAAAATTGGGGGCAAATTCCAAAAAAGTTGAAATTTTTTGATGTTTCATTTAGAAAATAAGTTAAATTTAGCTCTTTTAAAAAAAACTCACCCCAAATGGGTGAAAAAAATCCCCCAAATGAAACAAAATGTTTTGTTCAACCTGAAACTATTCCCCCTCCCCGAATTTTTGTTTCAGCAACTGATCCCCAAAAAATGAATGACTTGCCCATCTCTAGTCCTCATCACAACTGGTTTTAAATAGAATGAGGAGGATCCAAATGGTCTTTACAGAGTGGTTAAAGGCCAGCAGTGGGTCGTGTTCACAAAAGCATTCAGAACGTTCCTGTTGTCATCCGTTTCACATTTTGTCCTATGTACATGCTGGGTTGGGACCATCCTGTCGGAGAAAACCAGAGCCATTTCTGAGCAAAAAGTGTGTGTGATGACTGCCGTTTCCAAGTTATGAATGGGGGGCTGAACTGGGGACCTCCAGCGCTAAATGTATGAGCTGCCTGTAGAAGCAGACAGGCCACCTAATGAGATTTGCAAAGGTGCCTAAACAGTTAGTCACCTAACCCCTATCAAAGTCAAAACCTTTGAAAATCTGACCCTAAATCTCCTCAAATCATCCTTAACATACTCCTTTTCTCTGTGGATTGAGCACAGAGGGCAACGCATGACCCACACTGATCAGTGGGTTACATTTGCATGGGGAGAACTGGTGAAATGAGGTTCAGTGGGCAAAAGGGACCATCTGCATGGAATCCCATTGGCTTCAGGGGGATTCTGCATGGCCAGAAGGGTCTGGCCATATGGCTCGCTTTGCAGCATTGGGTGCTAATTTTAGACCTATTGCTATGAGTGGCGAGCGAGAAGGTTTACAGCAGTAAGACCATACGGCAAATCAGTTCAATCGTGTGCATATCTTGGTGGAGGCAGTATAAATCCTTAGATATTTAGGAACTTCCATCACCTCCGCTGGTTGGAGCCCAGAAGTGCAAAGGAAGCTGGGAAATACAGGACGGGGGTGGGGGGAGTTGGGTGCAATAAAAGTTATTCATTTTTTTCACCCCTGAAAAAGAGACTTGCTTCCTGTGGAGAGGTTGAGAACATGGCAGTTCTTATTTTATCTGAACCAGCTCAGCCATTTTAGTGGTACAAAGAATTAAGAAACCAGGAGTCTGAAAGACGAGGCTAGTTAGAAGGAATCTCATTCCTACAGCCAGATCCTGGGGAGATTCTGTTAATTAATTAGAGTAAGCAGGAGCATTGAAGTCAACCTCACTGTATAGTTATTATGGTTTTTAATGGCACCATAATGGGTTGCATCATAAAATGCAGGCCTGTTTCAACAACCCATTGTTAAGCAGGGGGCCCTTTGGTTGGCAATCGGTTTGTATGACTAGTGTATTTTATTTAACACACTGATACGAAATTACTTTTTGATGCATTCGAGCGATTATGCATTTTGCTTAACAGTGAATCGAAAGGTGTCTCAGACGGGTAAATCACGGCCCTAACAATGGCTGCATGGTGCCTGCCTTTGCCGCTCCCCCACCCCTCACTTCAGCTCAACCAAGGAAGGGGGAAAAATCCTTCTGATAGCGTGTGAGAAGACTTTATTTGCCCTTGTCTGGTTAAACGTGTCTGGTTACCGATATCCGATTGATCAGCTTGAGCAAGACATCAGGATACCTGCCAGTCTGTCACCAGCCTTTGATGTGCTTGAAACACAATCCGTCTCCCATCAGGAAACGGAAGAGACAAGCTTTCCCATTAGCGCACGCCGTTAAGAATGACACTGGCAGGGAAAGTGACTTTCAAGGGAAAGAAAATCTCCTTGAAGGGCAAACACAAACAATCTGCTCTGGGCCAGTAACAACCTGCTGAGACTATTACAAACCCTCTGACAGACATGGTCATTATCCTGGGGCTTCCTCCTAGTCCATATAGGTTCTTATACCGCACTCATCACTGTAATACTTGAGCACCTTCCTGCAGGGCATTAAGCAACGAGGCCAATGTCTGCCGTGCACTTGTTCTCCACGAGCATTATTTGCCATGATTGCAGCAGTTCAGAGCACAGGTGACCCGGGGGGGAGGTCATATTTATGGAGATGTAGCAAAACAGTGATTATGTGTTGTTAGAATGCCTGATTTGAAGCCCATTGAACCTAAGTGAAAGATTCCCATAGATTTCCACCAGGCCCAGAGTGAAGGAATTCCTGGTAAAAATCTAAACCGGTTTTTTAACATGCTGATGCAGAAAAACTGGAGGTCAGTCGGAGAGAGCGTCTAAAAGATATTGCTCTCATTCAGCTGGGGAGCAGCTTGGGGCAGGAATGGTCTGTTTTATGTTTTGTACAGCTCTGGGCATGCTGCGAGAACATGGGAAACGGCGGCCTGAGGGCTGGAAGGCATGACTTCTTAGGAAAGAAGAATGAAATATGTGTTGTGTGTGTGATAGTTAAAGAGGGACATGATAATCCCCGTGCAGGCATGTGAAGCAGATGGGCGGTTATTTAGCGTAGAAAGAGATTGGGATGAAATATAAAGAAAAGAAAATGTTTCCTGAATATCAGTAACAGTGAGAGCTGTCAGCTTGCAGAATAGTCTCCCAAAGGAGGTGAATAAACCCCTTCCCTGAAGACTTACTAGTCTGGACAAAGCCAAGTTAAATAGGAACTAGGATCCAGAAACTCTAGGTGCAATTCCTAGCTCTGCCACAGACTCACTGTATGATGTTGAGTCAGTTACTTAACCTCCCTGTGCAGCATTTTCCCAGTTGTAAAACAGGGTAATAATAATATTCCCTTTCTCTCCCTCTCTGCCTGCTGTCTTGTCTGTTTAGAATGTAAGCTTGTCAGCTCAGGGACTGTCTAACTGTGTCAGCGTACAGCACCGAACACAACGCAGCCTTGATCTCGGTTGGGAGCTGTCGGTACTATTGCAATGTATAGGGAAGAATCCTGCAGTGGCTTGTGGGACAATGAGCTGAATGAATCCGAGGCTCATTTGCTTCTCTGGTCTCTATAGGCCCGTGAAAAAATTAAAAACAATTTTCCTCTATTTGATTTTTTTTAAATCTAAATTAAGCAAACGAGCTCATTATCTTTGTTTTTGCCTGAGTGCCGCCCAGTCGCTATGCTGACGCCAACTTGACCTGTGCCAGCTTCAGATAATTAGAGAGAGAGAGAGCAGCAGAATAGACAAACACATGGAAACAGACACTGATTTAATGAAGGTCGACCCCTGTTTTAGCTGTGGGTCCAGGAGAACAGTGGAGGATGAGGAAACCACTCGGAGGGGGGCCCACAACTGTTAGTGGCATCCAGGTTTGAAACATCAAGCACAGATGCCCTGTCTCTGACTTGTTAAATACACCAAACAGGAAGCAAACTAATTACCAGGGGAGGTGAGAGAGTCTCTGTCCCCTGAAGTGTTTAAATCGGGCCTGGATGTCATCCCAAACGGAGACTCCAGCTCGGCTGGGATTGATGCAGAAATTAGTGAGTTAAATTCTCCAGGCTGTGTTATGCAGCGGGTCAGAGCAGACGATCAAAACGGTCCCTTCTGGCTTTTAAAGTCTGTGCCTGTAGCACAGACTGCATTGATTCTTGGGCAGCCTAATGGTGAGGCTAATGCTCAAGTGGATCATGAAGCCTGAACTGCCTGTTTGCCCCTAGAAGGAATAATCCCGCGGAGATGAGATTTACATCCGTTGGCCTGGGCAGCATAGCCAGCCGTATTCTGTGGATAAGTGGAGCACTTCTGACTCCAACACTAAGCATGCTTCTAAGGGAGAGTCAAACAGCTCCCTCTATCACCTCCGAATGGGTCACGCTCAGGTTCCTTATTTATCGGCGTTCCACTCGATTGTAAAACCTGGCTGGGGACCAGCCACTGCCCCAAGCCCCTTTCTCTCTAAAGTGAACGTGAGTACAGAGGTGTATGCATGTCACATTGCAGAGACTGGGAGGGAGCATTTCTGACCGGTTTCAGAGGGAACGGCACCTCGAATACAACAGAGTTGGTGAACGAGGGTGGTGAGCAAATGTGTTTCCATGTGTGTGTGAGAGAGAGAACGCACCGCTGCCTCCTGCTAGAGGGAGTCAGGGCTCTGTGTGTGTGTAAAGAGAGATGAAGCCCTTGACCCAGGGTCCATGTGTGTCAACTCCCCTGGGCAGATTTTGGATAATCTGCCCCAGGTGGTGCAATGGAAGGAATCGCTCCTGAGGATTCTTGTGCATGGGGCAAGGTTAGCAGTGATGTTTTCGCAGTGTCCGGAAAGGGGAGACACACTCCACCAGGCGGGGGAGCTCTCATCATGTCCTAAATCAAGGAGGTGGGGGAGCTTTCCCCCAGCTTTTGGCAATGGAACTGCAGCCCTCCACCCCACCCCTGTACTATACCCCTTGCCTGTGCCCTACTCCGGTTCTAATCCTGCTTTATTGGAAGGCTCAGCAATGGATGCTACTTGGTTGCCTTCAGGGTCTGCTGTAGGATTTCCTACTTCACCCCCTTGCCTGCTGCTTCTTCTCCACCACCCGAGAATGCTGAAACTGATGGTTCTTTTTCTGGGTTTTGCTCAGGTGGCTGGAACCCTTGGTCCACTTGGGGAGACTGTACTCGAGATTGTGGGGGTGGTCTCCAGACACGCACCCGAATCTGCCGGCCCATTCCCAACGAAGGCCTTATCTGCGAAGGAGTGCTGGAGGAAGGAAGACTGTGCAATAGAAAAGCATGCAATAGTAAGTGAGGCATGTTCCAATGCACGGGGGCGAGCCATCCGGTCTCCTAATCATAGTCTGTCACCGTCAGTAATGAAGGCGTTTCAGACACAGGGTGAAATTGTTCAAAGGCTGCATCTGAGTAACAGTGCATGCTAATGTGGCAAGGAAATGTGATGCCGGGCTGGGCAAAATGCACATGTTAGTAGCTCTGCCATTGCCTACATGGCCATCTTGCACGTATTTTGCCTCTCTGTGACTCAGTTTCCCCATCTGTTAAAGTTCCCCCTCCTTTGTAAAGCGCTTTGAGATTTACAAATAAGAAATGCCCAGCAATAATGATAAACAGAGCAAGACCTGGTTACTAGACTAGTGGATAGACAGGGCAGGAGTTTCAGAAAGGCAGATCTCTGTAGGGACTAGAATCCTCACTGTACACACTGTCCCTTAGGGTCTGTCTACATGCACACAAAGCCTGGGCTTTGGCTCAGGTTTGAGCCGAAGCCCCCTTTTCATCCACATACAAATCAGTCGGACTCAAGTCAGCAAGCAGGCAGGACCGGGGTCCTAGGATCCTGGTAGGGGGACAGGTCAGAACCCGAGTTCTGCTGTGACTCAAGTTTAAACCCTGTCGTTTTGCAGTGTGGACATAGCCAAGCTGCAGAGCTGAGCCGGAAGGTCTGCGTTCTGCAGGATGGACATGCAATGCAATGTGGATGCTCAAGCATGGAGCCCAGGACCCACAGACCCATATCTACAGTGCAGTGTAGACATATTAGTGTTGCCACTTTCTCTAGAGCAGGGGTGGGCAAACTACGGCCTGGGGGCTGCATCCGGCCTTCCAGATGTTTTAATCTGCCCTTGATCTCCTGCCGGGGAGCAGGGTCTTGAGCTTGCCCCGCTCCATGCAGCTCCCAGAAGCAGTGTCATGTCCCTGCTCTGGCTCTTATGCATAGGGGAAGCCAGGGGACCCCGCACACTGCCCCTGCTCCAGGCACTGCCCCCGCACTCTCATTGTCCAGGAACCACAGCGAATGGGAGCTGCAGGGGCAGTGTCTGCAGATGTGGCAGTGTGCAAAGTCACCTGGCTGTGCCACCGTGTAGGAGTTGGAGGACAGACATGCCTCTCCTTCTGGGAGCTGCTTGAGGTAAACACCCCACAGAGTCTGCACCCCAACCCCGTCCCATGCTCCAAACCTCTGCCCCATCCCTGATCCCCCTCCTGCCTTCTGAACCCCTTAGTCCCAGCCCAGAGCTCCCTCCTGCACACCCACCCCAGAGCCCGCACCTCCAGCTGAAGCCCTCACCCCTCCCCCGCACCCCAACCCCCTGTCCCAGCCTGGAGCCCCCTCCTGCACCCAAAACTCCTCATTTCTGGCCCCACCCCAGAGCCCGCACCCCCAGCTGGAGCCCTCACCCCCAACTTCGTGCGCATTCATGGCCCATTATACAATTTCCATACCCAGATGTGGCCAGTGGGCCAAAAAGTTTGCCCACCCCTGCTCTAGAGGATCGAGGGCGATCTGCCAATGCCAACCAGCAGAGGGATGTTGATGATTCAAGCCTGTGTCTTCAGGCACCTTCATTTCCAATGCTTCTTTTGCATTAGCCAAGTAGGGGGAAAAAAAGAAAAGAAATCTGAGCCTGGCTCATGTGAGCGGGCTCTGATTATAATTATTCCCTTCTTTTTTGTTTCAAATTTGCAGAGAAGTATGTATGATTAGGTCCTCTGATGAGGCAGATAACCGGGGAAAGTTCAACTGTCTTCAAAGGCAGGGAAGTGGACTCGCTCACAAAGGCGAAGTTAAAATAGAGGGATGTGAATGGATTTCTCTAATAAGGGCTAAAATGATTTCATGCATTTTTTACCACTTCCATAAAGTTAAATCATGTTGTAATTAGAGGTTTTTTTTAAAGAAACTTTCCAGTATATTAAACTTCATCTTCTCCGGTTCCTTCAGCGGATTTGTCATTGAGGCTCTGTCTAAACTAGAGAAGTTTTGTTCACGTTTCCCACAATCGCTAGTAACTTTGGAAGCGCTAGTGTGCATGGTCAGCTGGCCTTTAAAGTTTAATATTGTCCCTTTGGTTGCGTTATCTGAAGGAATTTAACCTGGGACATCTGGATCTAAAAGTACAAGACTGCTTGAGCTAAAGGACTATTTTAGCTCAAGGCCAGCAGCAGACTCTCTTGAATATCTGAAGGTATGTCTCTTCTGTAGTCAGAAGTTGGACTGCAGCGTGTAGAGACATATCTGAGCAAGCTTCGATCTAGATAACTCCAATAACAATCGTAGTGCCATCCTGGCAGCATGGGCTAACTGTCCAGGTACAGACCTGGGACTGTTGTCCGTGTTGCCACGGTTTCATTGCTAGCTAGATTAGCTAGTTCAGGTACGTCTACATACATTGCACTCACACCTCTAACTGCAGTGTAGACTTGTGCTGTATGTAATCCAGCCAGGGTGGATTTGGTTTAAACCAAATTGATTTAAATCACTAGTCAGGAAGACTCGATTTCATCATGGATTTCTACGTAAAAGTGGATTCTGAAATATGTGGCTCAGACAGTTTCACTTTTGTTTCTCCTGCCTGTCCCTCCCTTCTCACATTTATCTCCAGACGTCTTCTCCTTGTCAGATCTGTTCCGCCCCCACCAATCTTCTATGCACTGAACTTTTTGAAACTTTGCACTTTTAGAGAGCGGTAAGGGATTGACACTGTGTACATAAATTTGCAGAGGGGCAGTAGGATTGAGGTCTGTTATTTCTCACCTCTCTAGATTTATTTATTTAAAAACATTTTTGCTGTTAACAAGCATGTTATCTCTGGAGACACAAATCCACAGTTTGAGAACTGAAAAACTAAGCATCTCTGATGGTATCTTCTAGACTGAGCACTGAGTCCCATTGAGTAGATAGAAAGATTAACCAAATAATCTATACAGAAGCCCCTGGAGCCCCATAAAATTGGGTCCCTAATCCATGAACTATTGGAACTCATTTACAAAACTTTCCTTAAACATTACATGAATATATTGTCTCATACTATAGAGTTAGAATTTATAATCCCTTTTCCATGGTGAGATAGATATCTTTGATCTATAATGTATCTTAATTAAAACTATCTTTAAATAGGTTTTTTCTTCAAAAAGCATTTTATCAAAAAATCCGTTTTAAATTAAAATAATCCAATTTTTTGATTTTTTTTTAAAAGTCATTGATTTTTATCCACCCTGAATCTAGCCCCTAGACCAGAGGTTCTCAATATTTTTCTTTCTGAGCCCCCCCTCCAACATGCTATAAAAACTCAATGGCCCACCTGTGCCACAGTAACTGGTTTTTTACAGATACACCTCTACCCCGCTATAGCGCTGTCCTCGGGAGCCAAAAAAATCTGACCACGTTATAGGTGAAACCGTGTTATATTGAACTTGCTTTGATCCGTCGGAGTGTGTAGCCCCACCCCCTGGAGTGCTGCTTTACCGTGTTATATCCTAATTCTTGTTATGTCAGGTCACATTATATCGGTTTAGAGGTGTACAAGCGAGGGCCGGCGTTAGAGGGGGTAGCAAGCAGGGCAATTACCTGGGGCCCCACGCCACATAGGCTCCCATGAAGCTACATTGCTCAGGGCCGTGGGATTCAGCCCCGTGCAGTGGGGCTTCTGCTTTCTACCCTGCTGGCTCTGCTTGGTAGCCCCTCTGAAACCTGCTCTCCACCTCTTAGGGGGCCTTGGACCCCTGGTTGAGAACCACTGCCCTAAAGAACAGGTGAAAAGCCACATGGGATAGGTCTACGCTGCAATAACAGCATGTTGTGACTGGCCTAGATAAGCTGACTCAGGCTTGCAGGGCTTGGCCTTCGGGGTTATCAAGTTGCAGTGTAGATATTTGAGCTGGGGCTGGAGCCCTCTCTCTGGGACCCTCTGATCTCAGAGCTTGGGCTCTGGGACCCTCTGATCTCAGAGCCTGGGCTCTGGGACCCTCTGATCTTAGAACCTGGGCTCTGGGACCCTCTGATCTCAGAGCCTGGGCTTCAGCCTATGCCAGCACATCTGTACATGGCAATTTTATAACCCCACAGCCCAAGCCTGGGGAGCCTGAGTCAGCTGATCCTGGTCAGCCGCGGGTCTTTTAGCCACTGTGGGTACATCTACACAGCAGTTGAGAGGTGTGATTCCCAGCTTGGTCAAATGTACATATGCTCGACTCGCCGGCACCTAAAAATAGCAGTGTGACCACGGCAGCTCAGGCTAGCCACACCTAACCCCTGGATATGTACTTGGAAAAAATTCAGAAAAGGGCAAAAAAAATGATGAAGGGTATGGAACGGCTGCCGTATGAGGAGAGATTAATAAGACTGGGACTTTTCAGCTTGGAAAAGAGACAGCTAAAGGGAGATATGACTGAGGTCTATAAAATCATGACTGGTATAGAGAAAGTAGATAAGGAAGTGTTGTTTAGTGCTTCTCATAACACAAGAACTAGGGGTCACCAAATGAAATTAATAGGCAGCAGGTTTAAAACAAACAAAAGGAAGTATTTCTTCACACAACGCAGAGTCAACCTGTGGAACTTTTTGCCAGAGGATGTTGTGAAGGCCAAGACCATAGCAGGCTTAAAAGAAGAGCCAGATAAATTCATGGAGGATAGGACCATCAATGGATATTAACCAGGATGGGCAGGGATTGTGTCCCCTGCCTCTGTTTGCCAGAAGCTGGGAATGGGCGACAGGGGATGGATCACGTGATGATTACCTGTTCTGTTCATTCCCTCTGGGGCACCTGGCATTGGCCACTGTCGGCAGACAGGATACTGGGCTGGATGGACCATTGGTCTGACCCAGTATGGCCGTTCTTATGTTCTTAGTGCATGGCTGTGAGCGACTCGCTTTACCCTCCCTATGACCTATAAAATGGGAATCAGAACAAATACCTCCCCCAGCTGCTTTTGTGAGGCTCCACTCAGGAGCTGTAAGGCATTTTAGGCTCTTTGGATGTACAGTGCTACAGAGTTGCTGCAAAGTCTTGTGATTAAAAGGAGACCCCTTAGCCCCATTCTTTCAACCCTGCATCCCGCCTCAACAGAGCACCTGCTTCCACTGCCTGTAAACTGGGCTCTGAATTCCTCTGCTGGTGAATCTGCCTTCTCTTCTCTGGCTGTCCATTTCCAGTGTATTTTAATATATTTCTTAAGATCTGTTTACAAAACCAAATCATGACCTCCAAAGTGACTTTAATAAATTCTATGTATGCCCTCCCCCTTCTGTTTCCTCCTTATTTTGGCACATGAAGCAGTCCTGAAAGGAAGTTTTTAAATTCTGTTTGTGTTTGTTTAGGAAATACCAGGAATTGTTAATTCTGATCTTTCTCAGTTTTGTTGGAGTCCTTCATAGAGGTCATAAATTCATAAAGGCTAGAAGGGGCCATTGGAATCATTTAGTCTGGGCTCCTGTGTAATACAGGTCAGAGAACTTCCCCAAAACAATTCCTGTTTGAACTAGAACATATTGTTTTTTTAAAAAGTAAATTAATGGAGATATCCTATCTCCTAGAACTGAAAGGGACCTTAAAAGGTCATTGAGTCTGGCCCCCGGCCTTCACTAGCAGGACCAAGTACTGATTTTGCCCCAGATCCCTAAGTGGCCCCCCCTTAAAGACTGTACTCACAACCCTGGGTTTACCAGGCCAATGCTCAAACCACTGAGCTATCCCTCCCCCCCAATATAGTAATCCAATCATAGAAATGTAGGACTGGAAGGAACCTCAGTGGGTCATCTAATCTAGCCCCCTGGACTGAAGTAGGACTAACTATTATCTAGATCATCCCTGACAGGTGTTTGTCTAACCTGTTCCTAAAAGCTTTCTATCTGAGTTTAAAAATTACCAGTGATGGAGAATCCACCCCAACCTTGGTAAATTGTTCTAGTTGTTCATTACCCTCTCTGTTAAAAATGTACACCGTATTTGCAGGCTGAATTGATCCAGCTTCTCTATGGTCACAGAGACATGTATTGCAAGCTCCCAAACGTCTTGCCAGCACAACCCCATTTTAATGATTTATTTCCTTTCCTGACCCCAGACAGCACGCCGGGTGCCATTTTATTCTTCAAAATGCCATTCTCCTTAAAGCATCACCTCTTACGTATAGTGCATAGGAGGTCACGCTGTGCAAGGGGGTGCCATTTTGTAGAGCAAAATGATGTCCTCCTTGCATCGTGGTCTCACACGTACCGCGCATGTAAGGTCATGCTGTGCAGAGCAAAATGGCCTCTTCTGCCCACTACAGATTGTTGTGGCCCCATCTGCTGAAGATGTGACCCCGTTTGATGTCCCGACCCACACTTTGGGAACAGTTGTCTTACCAGAAGGAATGCTTACTTAAAAAGATGTCCTTTTCTGCAAGTTTTCATTAGGCATCAAAGTTAGAAAGAAGTTAATTTTTAAACAAGAATTTTAAAGAATCTGACTGCAAATTCCATTCCCTTTGAGTTGAAATTAGTGAACAGATGCACCCACCAGCAGGTGACCCACCAGCTAATGACAGGCTGTAGACTGTATAATATAGATATTTCCATTGGCTTGACCCATTGTCCCTGCCTTCCCATGCATATCTCAAATAGTAAAGTTTATCACTTGCTGTTCCTCCCCAATTTCCCGAAGCACCCATGGCTAAGTGATGTGCTTCGATGCAGGTGCAGGTGTCCCTCATGGTGTCCCTCAGCCTTAGTGTGAGCCATGAGCAAAGCCTGGTGCCCAGAGATGTCGAGGGATGACTGGACTTGAGGCTAAGCGCAGACTGAAAACAAACCTTCATCTGCTAGCAGCAGCCCTGGTTAGCCAGGATCTTTTTAGCCATTCAGCTTAAAACAGTTAATCTGAAGGACAATGTTCAGTGTTTGTTATTGTTCAGTTTGTTCCTTGCTAGAGGCAAAGAACCCAGTGATATCCTCCCTCCTAACTCAGGCAGAGAGATTTCTGCCATCTGTTGGGCTTGGCCAGAGCTGCTATTTCATAGGGAAAGTCGAGCAAGATAGAAAAGGCTTTGGGGACCAGCAAGCTTGTCCTGACCCTTTTGGATCGAAGGGGCGACAGCCGTTGTTCTAATGGCCCAGCCCTGCCATTTGGCGCTAAAAGCTCTGATCACTAACAAATTGGCGTGTTGAGTGGAGCTGCTGTTCACGCGAGGAGGCTGACTCCGGGCACTGACGGAACTACGACAGCAGAGTGGGAAAATACAGACAGGGTATCTCACATCCTAATGCTAGTGCCCTGCACGCCCAGAATGACCAAAGATGTCAGCATCCCCCATTTAATCCTGGGAACTGAAACTAACAAGGGAGCCAGCTGAAATGAAGCCATCCAGTCTGGCAGAGGCAGTGTGAAACCATCACTGACATTTATGAATATGCCAAACAGGCACATACATCTTTGCTCCTAATGTAAAGACAACCAGGGCCAAATTCTGTCCTGGTTACACCGGTGTAAACCCAGAGCAACTCCACTGATTTCAATGGAATTGCTCTGGATTTACATGGGGGTAACAGAGAGTGGGATCTGGCCCTGAAAGTATAACATTTAGCTATGCATATGTTCAATCTGCCATTCAAAGGAGTACGGCTCATACTCGATATCTACCACCACCCCCAAATTCCAATAAAAATAGGCCGTTTACTGGAATCACAAAGGGAGACGAAACGTCCTCTATGTGTGAATGTATCTGTTCCCTGCAGGCAAGCCTGGGATTCATCAAGCTAGAACAGCATCCTGTCCTGTACAGAGGAGCCAGCTGCTGTTGCCAGCAATACTTTAATTATATTTCTCCTTCAGAGAGCACTTCAAAAGTTTAGTAACTGGGACTCACTGATCACACCTGGCAACATTTGCACTGGTTTTGAGTGCCCAAATTGAGCCAACTGGGGCCAGTTCCTCAGCTGGTGTAAGCAGACAGAGCTCATTAAAGCTTTTAAGAGCTGTTGAAGAAACCCCTTTCTTAATGTTCTCCCCATTACTCCTAGCTATGCCTCCTTGTAGATAATGCCTCTCCTTCCTTTGTGTTTACACCACTCTGGCGTTTGCAGCCTCTTGTGGTGGCATCCCTCTTTCAGTTGTTTCTTAACCAGCAGAGAGAGATTTTTTAATCTTTCTTCATAAATCCACCACTCTAGCCCCTTATTTTTGTTGCTCTTTTCTGAATCCCTCTATTTTTTTCTTGTAATGAGAAATGAATGCGGATCTCCAGCTGTGGAATGCAGATCTCCAGCTGTGGAATGCAGATCTCCAGCTGTGGATGCCCTGGAACCACGTAGAGAAGGACTGTAACCCCCTTGCTCTGCGAGGCAATGCCTCGGCACATGCAGACTCCTTTTGCTCATCTTGCACTGCAAGCTCCTGTCTCATTTACTGCACACTCATCCCTAGGTCTCTTTCAGCACCACTGCTGCACAGGTCTCTCCTTCCCATTGAATATCTGTGCTGGGGATTATTGCCTTCCCCAGATATTGTTTCTAATGAAAGTCTCATTTGGTTATTTTCTGCCTATGTTTAAAACTTCTCTGGATTCCGTGGTGTCATTTCTGTGTCCTCAGTGCGAGCTCCTCCACCGCTATCTGTATGGTTCCTTAGCCTACAGCATAAATGACAGATCATTTATGTAGATAAGACCTAAAATACCACCAGACTTAACACTGATCCCTGTATGACCCTCCCTCTGTTTGCTACATTGCCGAGGGGGCTGCTGAGTTCCCTGCACCCGGGTCGCATCTGTGCCCCATTTCCCTTGTGTCACTCCCCTAACAAAGCTCCTGCAGACTGACTTTGGGCTGGATCCAAATCCCATTGAGAGTTTTTCCGTGGACTACACCGGGAGCTGGATCAGGCTCCCTTTATGCAGGGCGAGAGAGTGACTATTTTTTGGATCACCTTTCAAAGCAATTCCAAACAAGGCCCAGGGGGAATGTTCCTGCTTAGTGTGAAAATAGGACTGGATTCACCCATTTTACACTGGAGTCACCCCCTTGATGTCAATGGAGTGACACAGGTGTAAAAGTGGAGTAAGCCAGTGGTGAGTCAGACCCTTAGTGGGCACAAGGGCTGGCATTTTCAGCCCGTGGTCCTGATCAGCTGTCACTGGGTGAGATATGGCAGCTCAGGCCTATCCTGTCAGCAAGGGAACAAAAGCAATCGCACAACTTAGCAGAGACCAACACGAACCATCAGGAGACTCTAATCAGACAGAAGCCAGACACGCCATGGCAGGTCCAGTCAGGGAACTAACCCCTTGGAGACAGCCTGGGAAAGCAATGGAACAGCACGGAACGTGTTCCTAATGAGACCCCCTCGACAGATTAGTAAATAGACCGCTGTGGAGGGAACAAGTCTGAGATGCCTTTGTCATGAATGATCATCCATGGTAGCATCTCCTACTTCAGCTTCTGGGGACAGATTCATCCAGCACCAGATCTAAGCCCCACTTAACACCTGGGTCAGTCCCACGGGCCGGATTTTCAAAAGTGCTCAGCACCCACTGGTCCCTGTTGTTCTCACTCAGGACAAAATTGGAGTTTAGCTCTTGTGAAAATCGGGTCCCAACTGAAAATCCGGTTTTAAGTGATTCAACCTTGTTGAAAATCTGGTTTTAAGTGGTTAAATGGTTCGTAGGCCTCATTCTGTCTAACTGCTCAGGAGTGAATTTCACCAGCAGTGCATCTTCTGAGGGACTGGAAAAAGGCACACCCGAGATAACTCCCTCCCCCCATATCTGCACGTAGAAAGTCTTACTAAGAGAACCTGAGATTAGCGAAACGGACTGGATTTTTAAAAGCCAATTTACTTTATCTGTTTTCCCACCCACCCTTCCAAAATCACCAGTCGCTTTTGAAAATTTTGACTCTGGGTTTTTACACCACATCCATTGCTGAGCTCCCAACCAATCTATTTAAAGCTCCATAGCTAAACATTGCTGCTCGTCCCTGCTTCTGCTCCCATTTTGCATGAGTTTTGAGTCTGGGGGCAGCTTATGGTGGCCAAGGGATGCTGTAGATTCTCCTGGTTTTGATCCTTTCAAAACCATGGATTTAGAGTAGATTAGACTAGACTAGACTGGAGTGATAAACAAAGGGATGGATGGATGGATTTGTGGGTAGGTATGTAGGTAGGGGCCCAAAACCAAACCCTCATTGGAACAGCCCTGAGTTTTCCAGGTATTCAAAATATGAACCAGTGGCCAGATCCAGATTTTCCAGTTGACCCTTATCTGGGTATAACCAAACCCCCAGCCCCACACACGGTTGAGTACTGGGATGTTCAAAATCCAGCAGCTGATGCTAACTGCATCCTGAGCTTCTCTCTGATAACAGATAGACGCTGTCCATCCTCCTCCTCATTTATTTTGCTGGCAGCCAGTCTGCAGACTGCAAGTGCTGGAAGGTTAAGAGAAGTCACAGCAGACTGGTTCCCGGCCTCCTTTGCATGGATGTTGTGGGGGAAGAAGACAAGGGAGGTGAGATTTCAAACTAGCCTTTAATTAGGCAGCCCATATTGGCCTCCTCCACAAACCAACCTGCTCTACATGAAGTCTGGCTCCTGGCAGGGACGCTCTGCATCCTTCCTCCCCCTCCTTTGCTTTCCCTTTTTTGATGGTGTTACAGACTCGCACCAGCACATGCCTGTCAGCTTCATTAACCTTTATTAATTTTCCCAGGGTTCCAAGGACCGGATTTGTCACCACTTCCAGCCCTCGGCAGTGCGTGTGCTGTTTTGAAAGGGCGAGAGGCTGTTGTGCCTCCATCAGGCAGAGTGACCCTCTGTCCAGTATATTCTGTTTGGAAACAAACCAGTTGCCAGATCAGAGATTGCTAGGGCCAAATTCTGTTCTCCCTTATACCATATAACTCTGATAGAGTCAGTGGAGTTATTTCAGATTTACGCCAAGGTAACTGAGAGCAGAATTTAGATCCTGGCAATTCTCTCTTTCATTATTTGTTCCTCTTTAAGGGCATTTGCATGTAGAAACCACTGTTGTGGGTGTGCAACCTGCTGGATGCCACAGAGGGTATGAATCTACTTCAGGTGGCAGCTATCGTGCTCAGGGTTTAACATGGGAAGTTAATCCAAATTAGAAAAGAGTTAAGCTAAAGTGAACCAGGGCCACTTTCTTTTGAATAAGAGCATCCACACACAGGTTAAATGCATTTTAACTAATGCACTTTAAATTAGTTACTATGGCATAACTTTCCTGCATGTCCCCATGTAGACATGCCCTCAAGGCCTGATCCAGAGCCCACGGAACTCAATGGGAGAGGTCACTGGTTTCAGTGTGCTTTGGAGCAGGATTTTTGTCCTTCAGCTGTAGCAGTAGAGACTCCTGCTCTTAGCTCTGGAGTTCCTGGGTTCAAGGACCGGACGTTTGGTGGTCTCTACCCTTAGCCAATCATGTGATGGGGGCCGACAATGTTGTGTCCTCCCCTTCTCCGATCCTGAGGAATCCTCTTCCTCTGCAAATTCCCCTCTGCCCTTCCCATCTCCATGATGCCCCGTAGATAGCTGCAGACCAAAAACAGCTCGGGAAATAACCCAGGCGAGGTGGAGTTGTATGCTAATAATACTAATACCTAGCTCCTATTTCCATCGTAGAGCTCAACGCGCCTTACAGAGCAAGGTGAGACACATTGGCAATGCATCTCAAAGATCAATGGAACCCTAATGTGTACAAGGAAAAGCGCAGACATTGTCTTGTCTTAGGGGCCTAATATGAAGTTGCCTGTAGTTCGCAAACACTTTTCTAGTGTGCCTGGCATTAAACCTCCCTGTATCTGTTGGTATCTGTTGATACTTCCTGGGGGTTTCCTAGAGAAGGGCCTGGGGGTGGGGGGTGCACAACTTCACTGAAAGCTATTAAGTGAAGCTTTGGGGATGGATGAAACGGGTCCCAGTGCCTCTAAATGCTAAAGCCCCTGGTTTGATGGCAGCACAGGCCAATGATCTGGCTCAGGAGCTAACGCTGACTGGGGAGGGGGGATGTCTGTGATGCAAATCAGCGGCACTGGGACTCTGAGATCCATGCTCCCAAACTGGGTTTTGCTGTTGGTTGTTGTTTTCTCAAATGTAACTTTGTAGTGAAAGATCTCACAGAGTCAACCCAGATTTATTTACATGACCCATTGCCTTGCCGTAGCCAATGGACGCTATAATTCCAGAAGCCAGTCGCTGAGGTCCACTGATAACAGAAAGCGCGAGGATGCTGACGAACTGCAGCAGTATGGATACCCTGCACCTCAAATAGGTAAGCTCCGAGCTAAGGCAAGAATCTCATGATCCTTCGGTGGGGGTGGGACCTGGATTTCCAGGCAGAGTTGGGGTCTGCCCTGGTCTAAAGAGCTAGCTGACTTTTTTTTCTTCTCATGCAACAGACACCAGACATTAGGGCAACGGTCATTGCCCAGCATAATCCCATCCCACTCTTCCTAAGGGGTTTGTACTGCTGCCCATCACCATAGGATCAGGGCATTTCAGTAAACATGCAATCATCCAAACTCAGTCTGTGTTGCTCACAATCCACTCATCAGCAGGAGTGATACCTGCTTCCAAATCACTTGCTAGAGATCTGACACTTGGCAACGATTCTGATCAGCGATGGGTCCATTAAGCCAAAGCTGGCATGATGGTGACATAAAGGGGCCCAACGCGCAGCTGATGTACATGCCATGCATTCCCCTTGACCCCAGAGGACGGGCGGGGGTAGGGGTCGGGGAGAGGAGTATATCAGCGTGGGCACTGCCTTAGGCATTCAATTCTGTGTGGGAAGGCATGTACGAGCAGGTCAGGTGGCACTGGGATGACAGGTTTTTCCACCCATATCTTCCAGCAATCAGGAAGGAATACTGGCAATAACAGGTAACATGCTCTAGGAACTCAGGAGTTCACTGACACATGCCTCTCCCCTGTCTTCTTGCCCATGTTGTTGTAGGATTCAGGACTTTTGTATCCCACTCACTGCAGCTCTGGGTTTGACCCAGGTAGCAGGACAGTGATGATCAAGGATTCTTCATCCGATTCTGCGTTAGGGCCTGGGAGGTTCTGAGCTCCCTCCACACCTGCTGACTTCAGCCTTGAGCGTTTTGCAGGAGCTTTCGGCACCACATGGTTGGACCCCACCTGCCCTGTGATTACACCAGCTGCAGGTTAAAAGCATTGTCCTGAGGCCTTTGCTTTCGAAAGGCTCATAGAGACACCAAAGCTGTGACCTAGATTGCAGGGAACCAAATCCTCAACTAGCCCGCTTGCACTGAAGTCAGTAGAACCTGCCAGTTTATGCCATCTGAGGATCCAGCCCCATGTCAGTAGGCAGCACCATGCAAGCGTTTCCAAGGTTCCCAGGAGTTAGGGCAGAGTTTGGCGGCTTTCCTCACGGGGCAGGGTGTGGTCTGAATTTTCTTGAAAGTAGAAAGGGGTGACTTTGCCTGCTCCGTTTCTCAGCAGCTCTGCACCAGCCGGCAGCGCAGGGGTGGTGAGTTGTGTAGCGATAGAATAAAGGAACCCGAGCTACCTGGACAGCCTGCTGGTGAGAGTGTCTTGTGATTGAGGAGCTGGCTTTGCATTAGCGAGATGATGGTGAATCTCAGGGTGGAAGCTTGAGTTTCTGGACGCTTGTTCAAAGCGCATGAGAATGAGAGACAAAGGGAGAGGCAGAGAGAAAGGGGAACTCTAGTAAATTGCACCTCACTTCCCTGGCCATTTCTGCAGTCTCTTGCTCTGTATGGTCTCAGGGGTTCTACAGCTGGAAAAAGCAGCTCTGTAACAACCCTTAGCTCAGTGATTCTCAAACTGAGGGTCGGGACCCCTCAGGGGGTCATGAGGTTATTATATGCGAGGTCGCAAGCTGTCAACCTCCACCCCAAACCCCACTTCGTCGCCAGCATTTATAATAGTGCTAAATATTTTTAAAAAATGTTTTTAATTTATAAGGGGGGGTTGCACTCAGAGGCTTACTGTGTAAAAGGGGTCACCAGTACAAAAGTTTGAGAACCACTGTCTCAGCTTATGCAGTGTTGTTGGAGCTGTGTCGGGCCCAGGATATTAGAGAGATGAAGTGGGGGAGGGAATATCTTTTATTGGACCAACTTCTGCTGGTGAGAGAGACGAGCTTTTGAGATACACAGAGCTCTTCTCCAGGTCCAGGAAAGGTCCTGAGAGTGTCACAGCTAAATACAAGATCAAACAGATAGTTTAACATGAGTAGTCAGCACATATTCTAAGGGACCATCTAAGGGACCATTCAAGGTGAGGTGGCTCATTAACACCTGTGTAGTTATAGGACAAAACAGGGAGTTAGTGGGTTACAGATTGTTGTAATAAGCCATAAATCCAGTGTCTTTATTAAGACCAGGATTTTTAGTGTCTAGCAAAGTTCTGAATTTAAGCTCCCAGGCTCGTCTTTTGAAAGCATTGTGCAGGTTTCCTTAGTGGACCAGGTGTGATAGGTCAGATTTAGAGTGATCACTTCATGAGAGGTGCTCACCCAGAGGTGATATGGTGTTCTTGTCATTCATCATTTTCCTGTGAAAGTTCATTCGAGAGTGTAGTGTCTGGTTTCACCCACTTCACTGTTGTTAGGGCATTCTGTGCACTGAATGAGGTACGCTGCATGTTGTGATAGACATGTGTGGGACCCCTGTGATAGGCATGCGTGGGGAGTGTTGATCATGGTAGCAGTGGAGATATCACAACATGTGGTGTCCTTCATCCAGTGCACTAAGTGTTTGATCTTGTATTTAGCTGTGACACTCTTGGTACCTTTCCTAGACCTGAGGAAGAGCTCGGTGAAGCTTAGAACCTCATCTCTTTCACCAACAGACGTTGCTCCACCTACCTTTTCTCTCCAAACCCTTAGCTAAGGCAGGAGAAAGATCACATCACTCCTTTCCGCAGTGCAGCTGCACCTCACACGAGGCCTGGATGGCAGATCCGTTGCTAGCGCCAGGTGAAATGAGCCTCTCTTGGCAGCGTACAGTGGAGTGACAGGCAAGGGGAGACGGGGAAGCAATGCATGCAGAAGAGGGATGGATGGGGAGGGGAGTCGATAGCAGTGCTTGGCAAAATGAGTATGCAAATAAATATATCCTCGTTAACATGGGGCAGGGAGCTGTGCTAGCAAGAAGAGGGCTAGATCCTCCACTGGTGTAAATCAGCATAGCTCTGGAAAGTTCAGTGGCACATCGCTGATGCCACTGAGGATCTGACCACACCGCTGGTGTGTTTAAACCTTGGTCACTACACAAGAGGAAGGACCAAATTCCAGCAGGTACCTGGCACTGTTCCCCCGACGCAGCCCACGTGCTGCTTCCGAGCGGCCTTTGCCAGAGACCGGGTGGATTAATGAGGAAAAGGCAACAAGTGGGAGGATATCAGATCTGCAGGAGTCACTCAAATATCGGGTAGGATCATAGGGAAGGAGTGAGAGAAATCTGCTGCTTGGATTCCGCAGAAGGGTGAGGGAGACGCTGCAGGCACTAAACAGGAGCCTGCAGCAGGTTGAATTTCCCTTCACGGCCCATAACAGTTTCTCTCAAAGCCAACAAGTCACTGTAGTTGGTCCTGGATAGCAGTGTGAATCAACAGCAGAGCGGTGCCCAGTTCGTTCCCTCTGCCTGCTGCATCTGCCATCATGCCCTCACCACCTGGAGAGGTGGCCTCGCACTGCTGGTGAGTCCCTGCAGATAGTCCCTAGAGTGCATTGGGCCTTTTCCCTCCCCGTGTGCACACTGGCCCAGCAGCTCCCCTTGGACCAGTTTCTGATCTCAGTTACATCTGTGTAAATCCAGACTAACTCTGTTCAAGTCAACGGACTTACTCCGGATTTACACCATCACCTCTGGAGAGCTACTCTGGATCTACACAGGTATAAGTGAACTGATAGCCTGGGTTAAATTTATCCCTGCTGTCAGTGGATTTATTTATAGCTGTGATGAATTTGGCTCTTAGTGCCTGACATCTGCAGCTATGATTGCGTGGCCTTTCCTGGCATTCCTCCTGATTTGCACCTGTGTACACGAGACACGAGTCAGGCCCTTTGTCATTAACACCACCCTACCCTGCTGAGTGGAGAGAGGCTCATTGAAACAAGTGGGTCTGCCATCACAGACAGCCACTGAGAGCTAGTTCCCCTTCCAGAGCTTGGGGTGGGAGTGGGAGGGGGTCCCCCCCAGTCTGAGCATGGACACTGACTTGGTTCTAGTAATAGAGAACCCATCATTAGTAAGAAAGGAGTCACTCATGGTGTTGTTTGTAGCTATGGAGATGGGAAACACCTGGTCCTGGCCAGTCATCTTATTTGTCCTCCTCGGCCAGTACAAGATTGTTCCCCATAGTATGTTCCCCGATGCTCTGGCCCTGTACCATTTCAGGTGACTCAAATGGTGAGCTGTTCCTATTAGATGTGATGGATACAGTTGCTTGTGTGGCACTGAACCTAGATATTGTGGCAAGTGATTACTGCTTGCAAAACTAAACCTGGACTACTAAATCCCCAGAGGCAAAGTCCAAGGAGATTCGGCATTTGAAGAGTGAAGGAACTGGCCGGTTGAAATGGATCTCAGTTCCCCAGGTTGCATTTGGAAAGCTACCCCTCTAACAAAGAGAGAGATTGGTGGAGGGGCCAACATTTCCAAGGGTCAATTTTCTTTTTGTGAAACAAAATTTTAAAAAATAATAATTTCAAATCAAACAAAACATTTTGTGGCGAGAGATTTGAAACGGTTGGTTTTGATTTCAGCCATTTTTATTTAAATTTTAAAAAGTGAATGTCAAAGTGAAAAGTTGTTTTGAATCCAAAATCCCAAATTTTTAAATGATTTTTGCCAGTTTTTAAAAAGAGAATGTTGTTGAAATATTTCAGGTTAGTCGAAACAGCATTTTCCGGTGGAAAGCAATTCTGATGAACCATTTCCGAGCAGCCCTACCTACGGGGAACATAACCGGAGGCAAGCTAAGTAGGAGATTCATTCAGCAGGGCTGGTGCAGTCACAGCACAGCGTGGGATCGCTCAGGCTTTAGCGAGCCAGAGCAATCTCAGCAACAGCCCTTGTTAATCTGACACAAGAGCTAAAGCTTTTCCACCGGGCGCTGGGGAGAGGTGAGCAGGCAGCCTTCACTTCCAACTTCACCTACTGCGGCTTTACATTTGATTAGCCTGCTGAGATGCATAACAAGCATCTGCTGGGGCTCTCCAGTAACCAGAGGGCAGCACCCCTATGACACAGTGAAATGGGAGAAAATTATTGTTCCCTGTAGACAGGAGCCCAGCAGTCCCCTGGCTTTGCCACTCACTGCACCATCCCTGTAACATGTGCTCATGGATGTACCGGACACACTAGGTTCTTGCCTTCACTTATCACCCAGGATGGTTAATATATTTTTTTAAATGAGGAACTCGGCAGTTGTCATGGAAAAATCCCAGCTTCGAACACCCTTTAACTTTGCATCTGTTCAGATCTGGATCTGAACTGTCAGACCTGCTGGGAATATGCTGAAAGCAGCAAACCTGCAGGAGCAGGTGGGACAAGGTCACCTCTGTAATGTTCCTGTGGGAAACGCCGAGACCTGGCTTTGTCGGCTCTTGCAGTGCAAGGAGGGTAAAAGTTAGGAAGTGAGCCACTTTAATTGGTGAGATACAAAGCGGGAGCCTGGTCGCTCTGCTAGTTGGAACATGGTGTGAAGTTAAGGATGCAAACCCTTGACAGCAGCCTTCCTCCTCTGTCAGACTCATGAGGTGGGCTGCTAATTTCTCTTCTTCCTTGGAGCACTGTAGCCAGCTGCCGGTATGGTGACGCTGAAAGTCTCTTGATCTGCACCTCTGCTAACTCCCTCCTCGGCTAAGCATGTGCAGCTGTGAAGGGAAAAGGAAGAGAGAAAGCAATTCCCCATAACCATCTGGGAAAGGGGCTCTCAGCAGTCTGCTGACTGCACAGGCGTTTCCAGGGCCCTGCCCATCTACAATGGAGATTGGAGCTGATTCGTTTGCAGCTTTTGCTTATTCCGCAAAACAAAGAGCTAGTCTGACAAAGCTACTTCCAGCCTGTAGGAAATTAATTAAGCTTCCTGGGCTCACATGTGCACTCACATATTGATTGGATTTTTTTTTTTAAATTTGTTTGCCAAGACAAATTCTCATCACAATCAGCACCCGCGGCTAAGGCCGCAGCTGAGCAGCTGTGACTGTTTCTCATTGTTAAACCCAGCAAAGTGATGTCCTAGACTCCAGCTTATTCTGCCGCTGCAGGATACATATAACTTCCAGTGAAGTCAATGAGAATCACTCTTATCCCATGGGCAGAGAACAGGACCAGGGGACGGAGTCAGCAGGGTTTCCCATTTTTCTCCCCCTCCCACCTTTTTCCTTTCCTTTGTCCGTCTCCTATAAAATTGGGCTGGATGAAACAGAGAAACAAACTATGGGAAACAGTATATTGTGCCCAGCTACCATGCCGATGGGCACCCTGGAAGTAAATGAATGGATGGAAGGGTCCTACCCTGGCATAGATGATGGATGATGAATGAGCTAACCAGGGCTGGATTTAGGGGCAGGCAACTCAGGCGACCGCCTGGGGTGCCAGAGTTGAGTGTGTGTGTGCTGTTTTTGTTGTTAGCGACAAAAGGGAAAATAGAATATTTGAAGTAAAATGTTTCAGGTATTCCGTATGTGGCTTCATTTTTCATTAACCTCCTAGAATGTTCTGGACCTTTGTAGAATCTTGTGGAACCTTCCAGACCTTCTGAGAACGACATTTCCCTCAAACCTTGCAGAATGTTGTCAGCCATGTTTTCGTGGGTATATGAGGGGCGGGGCGCCGCCAGTCAGTCTTACATGTCAGGGATAAGTCATGCATGCAAATTGTGCATCAAAGTCATGAAATGGGCTACAAATGCAATAAAAATAAGATATTCAAAAGTTTAACACGCAGAGTGGTGGGCGGGGTGTGGGTGTGTGCCGAAGACGCTCCTTGCTTGGGGCACCATTTGGCCCTGGAGCTAGCCTAACACCAGAGGTCTCTCCTCATCACTGATTGCTAGGATTGCTCATCATCAGCCATCACTGAGCCTAGTTTATCCCCTGGGTGTTGCGCTAGCATGGACAGATACCACCACTAACAACAGGCATCTCCACATTTTGAATCTCTTGACTGTGGTGAAAGTAGCAGTGGCGCATTCTTCCAGCATACCATGAGCTGGTGCAGTTACAGGGCTTTCTGTCAGGATCCCAGGCCATAGGCCAGCAGACCTAGTGGTCGGAGCAGGAATCAGGATCAGAATACCAGAACCGGACTCAGAGAAGACAGGAGTAGGGCTGGTTCAGAGGCTGCGATGAGGCTATGGCAGGACTGGAGCAAAAGCAGGTTCAGGGCAGGGTTGAGGCTGGGTGCAGGGCTTGGAGCAAGACAGGCACAAGGAGGCAGAGAATCCGCAAGCAGATGCATGGAGCAGCCAGTCAGCTGCACCTCCTGCTTGGCTTAAGAGCTGGCTTGCAAGCTTCCTCAGCCAATCAGGCATGGCAGTCCGTGAGGCACAGCTCTGAGGTCTTACACATGCTGCTTTCCGAGCCCACTCGTCTGCTGCAGACCCCACTGTCCTCAGCACTTTCATAGCTTGTGGGAGTCTGGCTGGCCCCCATTAAACCAGGCACCCTGGTCTGTCATTGCGTGATAGCATTAATCTTTCTTCCATGCCAGCACCCTCTTATAAGCACTTGTTACTTATACAGTAGTAGTTGACTTGGTGTTATATAAGGTAGTTGCATTGGGTTGTGTCACCCCCACTGCTTCATGATGCAGGGGGCACAAAAGGAATAAGAAATCTGCCTGACGGCCCTGTGATTGTCAGAGGGAAGGAGGGGAGTCATCAACGTGGCATTGCCCTCTCACTTGAGCTTGTGGAAACTCCAATGGGAAGAAATACAGCTTCCGTTTCTTAGTGCATCTACAGGGAGCAGCATGCATTGGCCTTTTTACATGGGAGAAGCAATGAGACATGTATTGCAGTTATATTATTCAGCCACTAGATAGCTCTGTGTGCTGCATAGAGTTCCAGGCAGGCTGTGTTCCCTGGTAAAGAAATGAAACAAAGCTGGAACTCAAGTTGTGTGTAAGTCTGCTTACTCATGACTGTGCTTGTAGCTGTTTCCTTTAGGGTTAAGGGCTTAGGGTCCTCGTTAGGGCCTCCGCTCTAAGAAGGTCTGTGATTAACTATATTTTAACAGAAGGGGAACACAGGACCCTTTGTACTTACCATGGATCATACTATGCTAAGACACCACTGTCACATCATGCTTACCATGGGTTAAATTTGTTAGCAGTGACTGGGGAAGTAAAACCATTCTATACAGGACTAGTGCCTGGAAGAGGGACCTCTTGTTCTAAAAACAGTAGCAGAGTTTGTCTCTACTAACATGACCCCACCGCCCATGGGCGAAGTGGTGTAAACCCCAATTAGAGGACAGACTTCTCTGGGCAGAATCTTGTCCTTAAATAAGTGACATTTAACTGGCACTAATTAGGGACATGGAATGCAGTGATTAGTAAATAGGAACATATTTAAACTATAGGGGCCAGATCTGCAACTGGTTTAATTAGAGTCGCTCCGCTGAAATCAATGGAGCTACACTGATTTACACCAGGTGAAGATCTGACCTGAGAAGCACAAACCATTCTGCAGACAAGATTTTTGTGATTGGCACCCTCAGGATGTGGATAAAGATTTCCTGTGGCCTCATGCCCGGGGATTCTGAGCGGCTCTGTGGAACAGGTCCAGAGTGAGTGGAAATGCCTTGAATTCCCATTTTTCAGGGCTTGAGGCTTGGACAGGCATATTTCCCCAGGCAGCAGAGAAAACATTTTTAAAAGAACCCACTCTTTTGAATTAGAAAGTGGAGTTGGGGAAAATGCAAGAGCTGTGATGATAATTGCAGAAGGTCCCGCCAGATTCCCTGTTCCTTCTAATCATGGCTCTCTATACTGTGAAAGGGAAAATGCCCAGAATAAGGAAGGGGGAAGAGAGGGAGGAGGTGAAACTTGGGTCATAGAGGACATGAATTCCTCTAATAGCACCACGACGTACAGAAGGCAGCGTCCTACCTTTCATTTCAATGTGGCACTTTCAAATGTGCATCTGAGACAGCCACCGGGATATGATTAGAATGCAGAGCGGACTATTAAATTTCCCATTCTCTGTGCACCATACAATTGACAGAGAGAACACATAAGTCTCACTGCGGGCTTTCTCCCGCCTCTCTCTTTGGAAATGGCTTTCCAGCCTAGACAGGTAGTGTTTAAAGAACCAGATAAGAGGGATGCCTGCCTCTTGGTAACAGCGTAGATGATGTACCAAAAGCATGAGCCGCTGCAGCACATTTGAGGCAGAAGCAGATAAGCCCTGTCACCATCTGCAGTTGAGGGGCCAGCTTTGCTGTGATCCTGGCCCACACCCGACTTTCCCAGCCCAGCCAAGAAGGTCATTGTCTTTACGCTCTTGGCTTGGTTGTCTTCTAAAACGCTGGTGTGGTGGAGGTGGGAATTGCTGGTGCAGGGTTAAAAAATAATCTGTGGCGGTTTTCTGAGCAGTGCAAATCTTTACGTGCACAATTAACGCCGTGTGATGGTACGTCTGCATGGCAAGTGAAAGGTGTGATTGTGTCCGGGATAAGCACACCTGTGCGAGTTTAAATCTAGCGAGCACAGAGGATAATAGCAGTGCAGATGGGGTGATGTGGCTTCTGCATGGGCTAACAACCAGAGTACAGACCCTCCGGGGACGCTGGGTAGGTCCTCTGGTTGTTAGCCTGCTCTGAACCCTGGGCCACTATATCTGTATGGCTATTGTTACCCGTGCTAGCGAGATTAAAGCTAGATCGGGTCTGACTACTTCTGTTACAGTTACACCTTCACTTGCAGTGTAGATGTACCTATAGAGGAAGGTCTGAAGGAAAGACTGGGAGCAGCAGTCTAAGAGCTGGAGCAGAGCTTTCTCTGGATATTACACTGCTTGTTGGGCATCTTGTAGGAGACAAGGGTGCTGCTAACGTGGTGGTGATGGAGAAGGCTGCTCATGAGGAGTTGAACTTGCCGCTAGGGAACTGAAAGTCCAGTAATGCTGTATCTGTCTGACAGGGCTGTCAGAATGCTGTCAGTTATCAAAGACCTGGTCCAGCTGTCATAACAATCCCGTCCTCTTGTACCGATCTCCCAGAAGATCCTCTACTTCAAAATCAGATGGTGGAGAGAGATGCTTTGCTGTGTCTCAAGGTCTCTAGACAAGGACTGATTACTCAAGAAGCAGTGACTGAGACTAGTGGTTCCTATAGTTGGTCTATAACAGCCACTGGTTGGATGGATTAATCTCCAGAGGCAAATCAACAGAACAAAGTGGTATTGATCATCTTTGGCTTAATGAACATGGTCAGTTGCATCTAGTATTCTTCTTGTGTCCCCCATTCACACTGAGCAGGGGAGACAGGACTGCAAGCACCAAACCTCTCATTTTCTTGTCGTCTAATCTTAGGGGGGGGGCATCTGTGCTGTGGATGGGCAGCCCAAGGTGGTTGTTGTACAGCAGAGATGGACCTGAATATTTAGAAGGTAAAGATTTATCCTAATCTCTCTCCTATTTAATTCTGCCATGCAATATCAGCCAGAGCAGGAGCCAGTGAGATGTCAAGCAGAGGAAATCAAGACAAGTCCAACTCTCTTTGTCGTTAAGGCTCTCTGTAAACCTTCCTCTCCACAGGTCCTCATCCACTGGTCACTCTTAAATCCAGTTACTAATGGCCTTTGTCATAAACATACAGCTAAGGGTAGCATAAAATCCCTTCTTTACTTTATTGAGGTTAAGAAGCTCAAATAACCTGGTTGGCACCCGACCAAAAGGACCAATAAGGAAAGAAGATACCTTCAAATCTGGAGTGCGGGGGGAGAGGCTTTGTTTGTACTCTCTTTGTTGTTCCCTCTGTATAGAGAGAGAGACATCAAGCAGGTAACCCAGCTCCTACTGAAATGATACATCTAAGATTACAGAAATTGTAAGTAATAGCAAGGAAGTGCGTTAGATCGTCTTTTGTTTTAGCTTGTGAATTTTCCCTATGCTAAGAGGGAGGTTTATTCCTGTTTTTGTAACTTTGAAGTTGAGCCTAGAGGGGAAATCCTCTGTTTTTTAAATCTTTTTATTACCCTGTAAAGTTACCTTCCATCCTGATTTTACAGAGGTGCTTCTTCTATTTTTTTCTTTATAATAAAGTTCTGCTTTTAAGAACCTGATTGGGTTTTTAGTGTCCTAAAACCCAAGGGTCTGGTCTGTGCTCACTTTGTTAATCTATTGGTTGGTAGAATATTCTCCAGCATCCCCAGGAAAGGGGGTGAAGGGACTTGGGGGGATATTTTAGGGAAACAGGAACTCCAAGTGGTCCTTTTCCTAAATCTTTGTCTAAATTACTTGGTGGTGGCAGCAATACCGTGCAAGGACAAGGAAAGGAATGTGTGGCTTGGGGAAGTTTTTAACCTAAGCTGGTAGAAATAATCTTAGGGGGTCTTTCATGCGGGTCCCCACATCTGTATCCCAGAGTTCAGAGTGAGGAGGGAACCCTGACAGCCTTCACTTCATCCTTACAGTGGGACATCATTATACATCAACTGTCCGAATAGCTTCAATCCACAGAAGCAGTTGAAATATAAGCCAACTCATGCACTGAATCAGAGAGATCAATAGTTCCTAGAATACCACTGGCCAAATATACAGATACCGACTCCCATTGGTCCGATACGGTTTGTCACAATCCTTTGAAATCCCATGGCCCAGTTACCCTGCCAGTGGTTGGTACACAAAGCTCTCCCTGAGCAGTCAGTGGCTATCATAGTCTGGTGAGATTACACTCAGAGCTTTTAGCTCTGAAAGGGAGATGCCACAAGGGGCTTCTGCTAATTATCTCGTGTTGCACTGGTGGGCAGTTGGTGGTCTCCTGACCCAGATGGACATGTTTATCATTCCTTATCTCCTTTCTTGGGTCAAAGGGTGCTGGGAACTCTGCTCATTCCCTCTCAAATATCCATCTCTATGGATTGTCTCTGCATATTATAGGTCCGGTATGGTACGTTAGAGGTGCACCAGATGTCATTTTCAACACTCTATCTGAAATAAATGAGGTTTTGTTAAATGTTTATTGTCTGGCTTCTAGCTGCGGGGCTAGGTTCTTGTGTGTGTTGGAGGGTATCGAAGCCATGGGATACCCTCTTCCCTCCCTGCCCGTGTCACCTACTGTGTGGTAGGTATTGAAAGGTGATGCAGGCATTTGGGCCACGATCTCGGTATGTTCGGCCTTTGCTGCAAAGGGGCTGCTTGAGGTTTGGATGGTGGGCAGGGATTATAAGGAACAACTTGACAGGCAGCTTCAGTCAGTGTCCCCACCAGGCTCCTTCTCTGCTCCCCTTCACCCCCACCGGACCCCCGTCTCCGCCCTCCCTTACTATAACCATAGGGGTTACCGCGCCTAAGTTCTGACGCTGTGGCCTCACCTTCTGCTCTGAACCTGACAGGTGACCCTGCAGCAGAGGAGTGGTCCCCGTGGAGCGTGTGTTCGACCACCTGTGGGGAGGGCTGGCAAACCAGGACCAGGTTCTGTGTGTCGTCTTCCTACAGCACGCAGTGCAGCGGCCCTCTCCGGGAGCAGAGACAGTGCAACAACTCCGCCGTCTGCCCAGGTGCGCCACCAACCCCACGGGCACAAACTATGGGGAAGGAGGAGGCGCTCGGGATCTGAACTCCTGACACTGCGCTTACCAGATGTTCCCTGTGTTACCAGGAACTGCTCTGCTATCCAAATCCGAATGGCGAGGAGCGTTCCCCAGCTCAGGATCCAAGACCCTGAGTTTGCAGCCTGATGCAATCTCTGTCTCCCAAGCAGCCATGCTGCTCTCACATAGCCAAGTCAGATTTCAGAAAACAATTTATAATGGAGAAACCGCCGCTGTCCTGTGCTCTGCCTGCTCCCACCTCCCCTGCTTCCCAGCATTGCCTTCTACTCATATCCCACGGTCACAGGTAGTTTCTGTGGACAGCCACAGAACCGTACGTAGGCTTTAATGTGTTTCCTGGGGATGGTGGTTTATTCATCACTGGAAATTAACATATTCTTTCCCCATACGAGATAAACCTCTGCTAGGGATATGCGATCCCATTCAGTAAAGAACCACTCAGAATCTTTGCTCAGGATTCTGAGGTTTGGAAAAGTTCACTTGCCTCTTTTTTTAGTATGATTGTTTTTGCAGTGGCCTCTGAACTTTCTTATTTGATCCAGAACTTGAGCTGGAGAGGATAAAAACCCACAAAGGAGGTCGGGACTGCTCTTAGGGCACTTGGAACCTAGATTTTATGGTGACAAGTGTACCATACCCACCTTGGCTAGGTTAGATTATATTGCTTTACAACTGAGCAATCCTGGGAAGCCTAAAACTGTGCTATCCTGTTTTATAACCCAAATGGCTGCTAGGATAAACTTTCCAATTCCTGGATGCTGTCCAAACAGAACTGCTGTACGACACCTGTGTGGAGGATAAAAAGTCTGTTACGTAAAGGCTTTCGAGATTTTGAAATCCATCCTCATTCCTGTTTGGAATGGAACCCCAAAATTGTCCATGAAACAAATTTTGGAAAAAAAAAAAGTTTTGGATTTCTGAAAACATTTGGGTTTGATTTGACTTTTTAAAATTGTATATTATATTATATATTTTTTCAAAAACAGGAAGTCATTCCAAAGTGAAAAAAATGGAACGTTTCATTCAGAAAATTGAAATAGGATTGTTTGAACATTTTCAGAATTTGTTTTTTGTTCTGAAGCAAAATTGATCTGATTTTGCAAAGTGTTTTGGTTTCCATCGAGCTACATTTTCCAGTGGAAAATGGTTTTGTCCAAGTGTTTCCGATCAGCTCTATGCTGCACCTTGTGATGTCTAATTCTAGCAATTAACAGGGGTAACTAGTCAATGCTTGTACAGCCATAACAACACTGGAGTTTTGCAAGCCCATCTAGCTATTCCAAATCTCTTTAGCTCTGCCTGTGATGGCGTCACTGCTGAATGATGCATTAGCACTTAGATGTCTGCCTCCTGACATTGCTCCAACTTTCTAAAAGGCTGATGCCTCGTGAAGGTTTAGAGATAAAAGAGAAAGCATTGGGTAAAGTAGCATTAGCAGAGGTGTTGCTTTTAGTGCCTTTGACATTGGAGCTGTCCAGATTTCATCAAGGTTTTCTCTTTCTGAAAGTGTATTTTTGCTGCTCAAAAAGGCCTTTTTCCCCCAGCAAAATTGTGAAGAGGGAGAGGGGTCAGTGAAAAGCGTGTCAGGCTTTTTCACATTTGTGAAACTAGTGAAGAACCATTTGGTGGCAATTCATGAAATGTTCCATGCAGTTCTCCTCTGCACATTCATGGCTGATTTGTTTTGGTCCTTCCCATGCTGGTTTCTAATGGGTTTCTTACCATGGGCGAGATACCATGTTCCAAGTAATGATTCTCTAGCTATCTAAGACTCCCTGGAACAGGATGTTTATTCCCTCTGCTTTGATTTCAGTGCATGGCACTTGGGACGAGTGGTCTCCATGGAGTCTGTGCTCCTCAACGTGTGGGCGGGGGTACAGGGATCGAACCCGCACCTGCAAACCCCCTCAGTTTGGTGGAAACCCCTGCGAGGGACCTGAAAAACAAACTAAGTTCTGCAACATTGCACTTTGCCCAGGTAAGGCGGTAAAAAACAGAGCATTCCCTCCAGCGGCTCTCGTCCCCGTTCCTGGTGGACAGCTCTCCACATCACTCAAAACCACCAACACGTTTGGCAGTAACTGGCTCCACACTTGGTCCTATCAGCAGAGAGGTCATGCAGATTAAGCTACCCTAGAAGTGAGTCCTCTAGGGCAGGTCTGAAGGATAGTGGAGAGAAAGCTCGGACTGCTGCTTCTTCTCCTGAGAGCTAGAGGACTTTGGTCTCCAGAGATGTCCACTTGGAAACGTGTCCAGCACCAACTGCAATCTTAGGGTCAGAACTCCCATTCTCAGTAAGTAATCTGGGGCACACAACATGAAATAGAACAGGGTTGGTTCTAGTGTCGTACTGCTGAGATTCTGTTATCCTCTAATATACTATTCCACATGGTAAGTTGGGAGCTACTTTGCCAGGTTAGCATTTGAGCTGTGAGGAACTTAGCAGCTTTATAGTGGCTCATGTGAATGCCCCCCATCACCTTCCAGATGTTACTTCTCAAAGATTTGTACTCTACTGAGTTTTGTTTTGAGTTTAAAGTTGGAATGAACCCAAACCTCCAAGCGAATCTCAAAGAAGTGGCTGTTTGTTTGTTTTTGCTCATATAAAAAATAGTTGCACTTGGTACTGCTTCCATTCTCAGAACCATAAATCATCCCTGCATGTGTCTCAAAACTTCGTCCATGTTAGCGTAGAGGTTTGCAAGTCCTGAGGAAGCTTTTGAGTAACGTGGTCCAAATGTTGAAGCTGTAACCAACCCTCCCAAAATAGGGCTGGCTGAAATGTTTCAAATTTTGTCAAAAGTTATCTTCAAAATTTAGTATTTCCCTGGGAGGGAGGGAAATGTGTGTGTGTGTGTGTGTGTGTGTGTGTGAGAGAATTTTGTGAAATTTCTCCCCACATTTGCTGTCACCTCTACCCATTTTGCTACCCAGTTCCCAAATCAGGTAACTATCCCTTGATTTCTGCCTTTGCTCCTAAAATCTCTGCTTGGAATTAGAACTTTGCACAGACCAAGTTGGCTCTCCCATAAAGAGACAAATTGAGGAGGTCATAGCTGGCAGTGCTGGAGTAATAAAGCATATCCCTACTTAATATTGATACATAATTAATGGCTCTGACAAAACTAAATACATATAGTATTGCAAATAAAATAGCAATGCAAACAAAGGCAGCCCAATTGAAATCTTTCAGCTTTAATTAATCCACAAAAGTAATCATCGGCTTTTCTGTGCCAAACGAGTGCTGCATTGTAGGGCTCGTTGAAACACAACAATGGGAGCTATTCAGTGCTTTATACACTTGACAGTCATATCAGTTATCACTGCCCTACTCTGAGGATTCGTTACTGCACATGGTTATAATACTCCGCTAATAGGACAATGACACTTTATTCTGTGGGGTCGGTGACACAGAGTGAATCCTGCACCACTTTGAAAGGAGAGGAGAGGACAAGCAAATTGTTTCCATAGACTCTAGAAGATGAATTTCTAATGAACTCCATTGTTATTTGCTTTTCATAAGCTCTTGCTGTGTGTGGTCTACACTGCCGGCTATTGAGCACCTCAGCTCCCAGTGTTGTCAATGGGAATGAAGGCTTCTCAGCACCTTGCAGGGTTGAGACCCTTTATGACTGGAGCTATGAGTAGAGATGTAACCTGGAACCACAGTCAGCTTTGCTGGCTTAATTTCCTAAACTTCCGAAAATACAATACAGGAATAATCCAAACACATGACCGGCCCGTCTCTACGTAGTATGGCCTTTCCCCTCTCCCCCGATTTCATGGGTAGGTGCCAAAGGCAGATCCCTATAGATGTGTTCCCATTTTATATCCCTTACACCAAAAATGCTGCTTTCCTTGGTGACAATAGCCCCTAGCCTTGCAGTGTGCAGTAGTGGTACTACAGCGCATGGGGCTATTGTGGTAACTGCTGCAATATATTTCTTATATGGGCTAAGAGACATGGGACCAGATCCTCCACAGGTGGAAATCATTGCGCTGTTGAGTTAGGAATACCTCCACCTGGGAGGAATTGCCTCATCGACTCCAGTGGGGTTTGCTGATGGTCAGCATCTCTTAGCATTCACCCCTTTGGTATTAATATGCATTTATGTAATGCCATGAATATAGGGGTGTCAAAGCCTTTATTCTGGAGTGGCTAAAGCCGGGCCTCTAAATCCATAAATAGCTACTGAACTAAGTTGCCTGATGTTCCGATCTGCTGTGCCTTGCAACTCTCATTGACTTTAAAAATGTACGTTTTGGCTATGATGCAGTTTCTTTCATGTGCACAAACAAAAAGCAACGGGACCCTGAGACTAATTTGGTGCCTTTTGAGAGCTTGTGAATTACAAAAGGAACCAGATGTCAAATAGTTTTTAAAAAATCAATTTGCGTCTGGGACTGATGAGCCAAAGAGAAAGAGTTTTTATTCGCTAGAGAGCTGAAATCTCCAAGAAATGGGGTTCAGAACAGAATAAAAACCTTAATAATAGGGATACCACTGGGCCTTGCTTCTCATCCAGAGAGATAACAACCACCATTGCTAATGAGGTAAATCAGGAATGGTAGAAAGGTTAGATGAAATATCTGTTGATTGGGGCTAATTAGAGTGGGCCTGCCAGTCTAGGGAATGCTTTAAAATATATCATGCTAATAAAATCCATTCATGTTTCTTTCCTATCCTGTGCTTTTAGTAATTTTCCTTTGCTGTTTTTTTTTTTTTTGCTAATTAATTATCCAAGATGTTTCTGTTCAGGGACATGCGAAGCCTGTCAATGTTAATTCAGCAACAAGAGAAGCGCATTGATATATACATACACACCTACTCATGGATCTTTATTAAATTCCACTCATGCTATAGGGTATGTCCTGATACATGGAGTGAATTCCATTGAATAATAGTGAACTCCTGTAAAAAGATTCTCTCTGAAAGACAGATGGAGTTTTAAGGTTCATCCATCCATCTTTCCTTCCTTCCACACATGCCACTTTGAACTAGACCTGGACAAAATTTTTCTAAGTTTTCCATTTTTCCATTGGAACGTGCTGATTTGGCAAAATTGAAATCTTCCGCGGGAACATATTGATTACAATGAAATGTTTTGATGAAAAATGATCAGAACAATTTATCTCAATTGGGTCAAAATATCTGTGTGGGTTTTTTTTACTTTATCATGTTGATTGTTATGTTATATTTATTTTATCATTTATAATATTACTATGAAGGTCAAAAAGTTTGGATTATTATATGCCCTGTTATAATATCATGTCATGTCATGTGATACTGTAATAGTCTGTGTTCCTAAGGCTCCTTGGTTGGGCAGAGTTGAGCTCTCCTTCCCTGGGGTACCTGCCTGCATCTCTTTGTCAGTCTATGCAGGGTGGCTCTGTCTGCTTTGGCGCACTATATTGTGCCAGCGCAACAGGACCTTGGCTTCACTGGCTTGGTCTCACGGAACAGGCCTCATTCCTGGTGAAAGGGATTTTCACATTCTCTGTTTCTTTTTCTTCCTTTGGGCCACTCAGTGGATGGGAACTGGAATGAGTGGTCGAGCTGGAGTTCCTGTTCTACGACCTGCTCCAATGGTACCCAGCAGCGGACGCGGGAGTGCAACGGACCCTCCTATGGGGGAGCAGAGTGCCAGGGGCACTGGGTGGAGACCAGAGATTGCTTCCTAAGGCAGTGTCCAGGTCAGTGGCAAATGGGTCACTGTGTATTGTGGATCCTCCCTCAACACTCTACAGTTGCACAGAGACTATGACAAATGCCCCTTTATTTTCTTTGAGGAAAAATAGCACAGTTTTCCCCATTGGTCCATCTATCATTACCAGTGGTTCATCTACTCCAATACCCTGTCAGGACCAGATACTCCAGCAGAAGGTGCAAGAAACCCCATAGTGGACAATAGTAGAATAACCTGACCATTGGGAAAGTATTTTCCTAACCTCAGGTCAGTGGTTGCCATATGACATGAAGAATGATGGTGTATATCACTTATAATTGTTTGATCTTATCTCATGCAGATGCGGATGTCTGTATTATTCATATAATTTTCTATTCCTTTTTGGAATACTGCTGAGCACTTGGCCTCAGTAACATCTTGTGTCCAGCAGTTCCACAGGTTAATTAAGGGCTGTTTAAACCAATATTTCCAATTGATTGCCTTTCAGTTTCACTGGTCTCGCCTTATTCTAACATAAAAAAGAAGAGTAGCTAAGGAGACTCTGATTATTGTCTTTGAGTTGTGAACTTCTCATTTATCTCCTGTTGAAATAATATAGTCATCGGGTAACGTTTTCAAAAGTACCTAAGTCCCATTTCTCAAATGACTTTGGAACTGAAATCTCATTGAAAGTCAACGGCCCTTAGACTCCAAAGTGACTTAGGTGCTCTTGAAAAAATTACCCTCTTATCCATTAAATCTGTGCTATGGAATTCTTTCCATGTCTCTATGGTATTTTCACACTCGTCCTATTATATGTTAGTTGTTTCCTCATCCAATTTATGGTTGAAACTGACAGTTTGAACCTTCACCGTGAATAGGCTGTGAGGCTGGTTGGGGAGCAAGATCTGGGGCTTCTAGGTTGTTGTGACCAGTCCTTCATGGTTTGGTATAACCACCCTGACTTTATTTCATGGGGGATAGGTCCTAAGACAGGCCATTTCAGAAAGGAAAATAAACCAGAACGGAAGCACATGTCAGAGAAGTCTGATACCAGTGGGTCTCAGTCATCTGCCTTACCCTGGCTCTCTGGAGTCAGCTGTTTCCAGCCTGGGTGCACTTTATCGCTCTCTGAGGGTATGGACTTTGTGCCAGCAACTAAGCAGGGCTTGTGGGTGGCAGAGAAAATAAGAACTTAAGAGCGGCCACACTGGGTCAGACCAAAGGTCCATCTAGCCCAGTATCTGTCTACCGACAGTGGCCAATGCCAAATGCTCCAGAGAGAATGAACAGAACAGGTAATCATTGAGTGATCCATCCCTGGTCACCCATTCCCAGCTTCTGGCAAAAGAGAATTCAGCTGCCTGGCTTCCACATCAGTAAATGTTCAAAGTCACCCTTTAGATAGGTGGGGGTAACTGAGGGCTTTGAAGTGGTGCTGTTCCACAGAGAATATCAGAAGGTTCTTGGGGGACTACTTTCTCTAGCAGCAGAACACCACACTCACAAAGCAGTGCTTAGACAGGGCATTGGCCTTTCCTACACTGAGACCAATAGGCCCTGCTATTTAGGCCTCATTTTTTTTTAGTCGCTGAGCTTCTGTTATCATAGTTGTTGCTAGCATGGTTTTGAGTGTCATGGGGACATGGCCCAAACTGCAGGTGCAGTTGACATCAATGTAGAAAAGGTTAGAGGTTGTGGCACACCATATGTTTAGTGATAATAGTGTCCTTCCTCAGCTAGGGATAGAAGAAAAGTAATCCCTCACCTCCCAGTATCCTGTTAAAATAGCGTCATAAGTGATTTGCTAAAATGTGATCCGAATTAGGAATCAGGACTCCTGGGTCCTAGCTCTCATTCTGTTACTCAGCTGCTGCATGGCTGCAGACAAAGCACTATTCCCCATCTGTGACATGAAGAGGATATTTCACAGACGTGTTGGGAAGATTAATTAGCAGTTGTACAATGCTTTGAAGCTGTTAAATGCCATTATTAATAGTAAGAAGTGAGCTACAAAGCAGCATGTCCATAGAGGGTGCAGAGGCACTCAGAGAAGTTACAATGGAACTAGACAACTTACAGTCCATTTCTCAGAGCGCTTGCAAATCCCATTTCCAAGGCATGTGAAACAACCATACGCATTGAGAAAAGACAGTTAAATGTACATATGAGTCCCAGAATGTAAAAACAGGTGACTGGTTCCAAGAAAGAGTTTGGCCAATTTAAGTTCTTGGGGGCTTATGCTGCACTTACACAGTGCATGGGCCTTAAAGTAGCTTCTTGCACAAGAGTGAATTTCACTCAAAATGAAGCCCAAAGTGGGCAATAACACTGAAGCGGTAGACTTTGGTTATTAAATGTTAATATAATAAATTAGAGAGACATTTATATGGGTCCCTGTCTATATTCAGAGCTTCCACAGTCAGACCCCAAAATCTTAGCCCAGAGTGAATGATTCTGGAGGCCTGGATGTCTCAGATGACTGGAAATAAAAACCAATGGTCCATCTACCCCAATATCTGTCTTCCGACCGTGGCTGGTGATAGATGCTTCAGAGAGAATGAACAGTACAGAGCAATTTTTCGAGTGATCCATCCCATGTCATTCAGTCCCAGCTTCTGGCAGTCAGAGGCTTTAGGGTACTCAGAGCATGTGGTTGTGTCTCTGACCATCTTAGTTAACAGTCATTGATGGACCTATCCTCCATGAACTTATCTAATTCTCTTTTGAACCCAGTTATACTTTTGGCCTTCACAACATCCCCTGGCAAAGAGGTCCACAGCTTGACTGTGCATTGTGTGAAGAAATACTTCCTTCTGTTTGTTTTAAACCTGCTACCTATTAATGTCATCGGGTGACCCTGATTCCTGTGTTACCTGAAGGAGTAAATAATGCTTCTCTATTCACTGTCTCTACACCATTCATGATTTTATTGACTTCTATCATATCCCCTCTTAGTCGTCTCTTTTCCAGGTAGAATAGTCCCAGACTTCTTACTTTCTCCTCATACGGAAGCTGTTCCATACCCCAAATCATTTTTGTTACCCTTCTCTGTATCTTTTCCAATTCTAATATATCTTTTGTTTTGTGATGGGTCAACCAAGCTTGCCCACAGTATTTAAGATGTGGGCGTACCTTGGCTTTATATAGGGGCGTTATGATATTTTCTGTCTTATTATCTATCCCTTTCCTGATGGTTCCTAACATGCTGTTAGCTTTTTTGACCGCTGCTGCACATTGAAGAGATGAAAAATGGGACAGGGGTCAGCAGCTCAGGTTCAGAAGTGAATTAATGCTGCTCTTTGGTAGCTGATTTGAACTGAGCTGACGGCCTGAGCCTGGTTCCTACCAGACATGTGGCTGTAGGGAGACGCCTGAACGTCACCCTTAGTAGCAGTTTTAGGAGAGAATCCAAGGAGCTATTGGGCCATGGAGACTGAACTGTCCTAGGGTCCTTCCAGGCTGGGCTGAGATGGGGAGGGGAGACATAAGGAGAAGCTTGTACTGGAGCAGAACATGTTGTACTATTTACTCTGGGCATAAACCTACGATTTCAGGGAGATGGAGAGTTTGTGCGCAGCAAGCTGAGGTGCAAATGTACAGTGCACGAATGTGGCGCATATTAACTGGCAGTGTGGCCCCTGCTACCATGCATGAAAAATTCCTCAGGACGCTTTGACGTACTCCTGCTTCAAACAGCAATAGGCCAAAGTGCACCTTGAAGTGCGCTGTAGCCAGGTCTGCACAGCCAGTGAGTGCGCAGCGCGCTAGCAGGCGGTCGATTTACATTCCAGCTTGCTCCATTCTAAAATTCTGTTTAAAAAAACCCCCAGTCTGCAGGGTTCAAACTTCTTCCACCACAACTAAAATCATTTTAAAGCAATCTACAGTTTTCAGGCGTGGTTATGATCTCCTGCACACTTTGCACGGTTGACTACAAGGAAGCTGCTCCTGAATTGCCCCATGCACGTGAGATCAGAGTTAGGCCATCAATGTGCAAAAGCAATTGAGATATGGACTGTTAGATCACTCCCACGCACCTTCTCCTCCTCCTTTTAATTAGCGTTAGAGCCTTTTCCAGGCAGGAAGCCATCACCTAACATCCCGTCGTATTGCTGCAAACCGTATGTCCAGTGTTTACCTTGAGGATGAGCTGTCTCGTGTTACTCAGGAACTTTTCTTTCCTCGTTTGCTCTCCTGCAGTGGACGGAAAGTGGCAGGCATGGGGACCTTGGGGGAGCTGTACGACCTCATGCGGGGGCGGGACGCAGAGACGCGACCGTGTATGCTACGGCCCCTTCTTCGGGGGAGACTCTTGTCAGGGGCCCAAGGAGGAGTATAAGCAGTGTAATGACAAGAAGTGTCCTGGTACGTATCTCACACTCTTCCTCTTTCTGTTCAGACTGGTAACACAGACTGTGGGGACGGGCTGCTGCTTGTATGAGTCAGAGTTTAATACCAGGAGAGACCTCTGGTCCAGCCTTCTGCATAACACAAGCCTGCTGGTGGGGCTTGGTCCAACACCTATCCAAGCTAATCGTGAGGGTCTCCCTGATTTCAACGAGTATGATTGGGCCTTCCGTGGGTGGATGAATATGCTCAGTGCTTCTTGACTGGTATGTAGTTGGAGACAGGCAGCTGATGATTTATAGAGAGGCAAAGATCTGGTGTGTGAGTACCCAGCAAAAGCAGTACTGGAGCATCCCCGATGCTCTGTCATGTTCACACTACCCCCACTGGGCCACTAGCCACTGGAGTACTCACATGCGGTTGCACTACCCAGAGCAGTGTTAGACAGCACAGTGCTGGCTGAGCCTGTCTGAGTCCTGCCTAACCTGTAGCTCCCACTGGTGCTATTGCCTGGGGAGAAGAACCTGCTGCAAATTATGAGGCTGAAAAACCTTAGTGAGGTCAAGGCTGTAGAGTTTTGCAGGGTAGACAAAACCTGGGTTTCTAATATGAAACACAAGCAGAAGCAAATAGTTAAAGGGCTCAAAAGCAATGTTTCTTTTCCTTTGCAAGCCACTTTTAGAGCCCCTTCTGGGGAAATCTCTGGTTGAAATTCCCCGGCCTGTGTTGTACAGGAGGTCAGACTAGAGAGTCGCATTGGTTCCTTTTGATATGATACAGAGTTTTGAATAGTGAGGGGGTTTTATGATCTGAACAGATTACCAAGGGATGTGGTGACTTCTCCCTCACTGGAGTCTTTAACTCAAGACTGGGTGTCTCTTGAAAAGACGCACTCTAGCCGAACCAAAACTATTGGGCTGGATGCAGGGATCACTGGGGAGGTGCAATGGCCTGTGTTATACAGGAGGTCAGACCAGATGATCACAAAGGTCTCGGTGAATCGAAGAGGAAAAGACCCAAATGGTAGCATGAAGATGTCACCTAACTTCAGCTATTGATCCCACCCCCCCAGATTCTCTTCTAATTCAGCCAACTGCATTCCCTGACCATAGGAAAAAATTGGGCCAGATCCTCGGCTTTACGGACTTTACCTTTGATTTAGGCTGGGTGAGGATCTAGAGCAAACCAAGACATTTTGTTAATTTTGGTAGGGGCTTGGAGCTGTGCTATCATATACCAAAGGAGGCACATCTCAGCAGTGCGGGTGTTTCACATCGAAGGAACTTCTTGTAATTATTTTTTGAAGGGAGAGGGTGGTATCGGCAAGAGGGAGGGCAAGGGGGACTCGGAAAGTGAATGGCTACAAATAAACCTCCTTGATTTGTTCTCAAGGAAATCTCAAATACCAACATGATTTTGTTTTAACGGAAGGAGTGAGCTTAATTGGATTCGATATTAAAATCTCCCAGTGCAACTCGCTTCCTAGAGTAAAAAGGATTTTGTTACAAAGCGGTATTAAAAATGACAGTGATCAGTTGATTCTCTCCTGGCCTGGGAATCACTCCTGCGCTTGTCGGCAAGACAATGCCAGGCAATTCCATGCCTGTCTAAGGAGCATCCCTGATACATGCAATCACATAACGCTTCCTGGAAAGGGCAGTCACAAGCGGGAGTGAAAAGGAAGCGTTGGAGGGTTGGCATTAGAGAGAGAGAGTGAAGGGGTTGGAGTGGGGGAGCCATTCTCCTCAACCCTTCCCCGTCCCCTTCCCCCTTGCTCCTGCAGCTCGGTCACTTTGCAACAAAGAATGCTAGCAGCTCTCCATAATTCTCCTTTGAAACACCAAGGGAAGCAAAGCGGCGGGATGGGTTTGTGGCTAAGGCAGTGGGCTGGGACTCAGGAGATCTGGGCTCAAATTCACAGCTCTGCCACAGTGTAATGTGGGCAAGTCACCTAATCTCTCTGTGCTTCAGGCACTCTTCAGTAAAACAGGGCCAGTAATACATCCTTTCCCCCCCACGCCGCTGTCTGTCTTGTGTATATAGATTGTAAGTTCTGTGGGGCAGACACTATTTCTATTAGATTCTGTTTCTTCTTGTGCCTAGCACAATGCAGGCCTGATCTCAGTGGGGGCCTTCGGGTGCTACTGGAATACCTATGACAGGAACAGTAGACAATTAAAAGGAATGGGATGAGAGCTCTTTATGAACAACTATCATGGCTAGTGGTTGGTCATGGTCTTCCAGGGAGCGTGGGGAGGGGGAGCTGTGTTTCAAATACAGATGGATTTGGATGTAGATTCCATTCTGAACTGGGTACACGTGAATTACTCTTCCTGTCTGGAGCCTTTATAGACATAGGTGTTACCCACAAGATCTGGAGCCAAGCCGCCCCACGCTCAGAGATTTGTCAGATACAGAATTCTGGCTCCAGCCCCGTCTTTACATTCACAGCCCTGCCTCCCACCCAGAAGCATCTTGCAGTCAGTTCCAAAGCAGCACATGGGGAGATGGATGCACACAACCCAGACGTGGAGCCCCGAGGTATTCCATACTCCCAGTCATGCCCCATGTAGGACTTGCGAACGCTCCCTCTGCTGAAGATGCACTTGGGGGCTGCAGGCCGAGCATGCTCCACTAACTCCCCAGAGCGCACAGGACATGTATTTATTTCAGTCATCTGCAGCTACTGCCACCCTCCCCCACAGCTTGGCTGATTGTGCCCTTGGCACACCTCGACTGGCGCCACTGAACGCTGGCACCAGCAGTGCTTCCCGGCATGGGAGGAGAGTGCGGTGAACAGCTGCCGAGTCCAGTCAATGACTGGCATTGGCTTGGCAACTGCATTGGCTTGGCAACTGCCAGGCCTGGACAGGAACAGCCGTGCAAGCAGCCTCCTTGTTTATGGGTAGTTTTACATGCACAATAAATTGAATATGTAATTGCAAACCACCCCAAGGAGTGATAAATAGTTTTAATACCAGATTCACAGCTTCCACAGTTTTATGTACCATAAGTAATCTTTTCCCACATAAACCATCACTCACGTAGTAGATGTGCTTCCAACTCCCTGAAAGCACGTTGGCCATTTTGACTCCCTTTGGGGGCTGACTCAGCTTCACCCCACTTTGCAGCTGCCCCTTTCCTCTCAAGCCTGCGTCCGTTAGATCCAACTGAGGCCGGAGGTTGGCGTAACCGCTGCACGGGGTGCTTTCCGCTGGTGCCGGGAGCAGCCACATCATTTAAACATGGCAGCAGCCTGCTGGGCTCTATGGCGGTCGTTTCGTATGAGCAGCTGATGGAAACCCACCTTCGCGGCATTATGGGGTGGTACTTACACTCTCTGCTTGTCCACATTTGCTTGGCAAAGTAAGCATCCGATACCCAGTGCCCCAAGGAGAATAGCTGCCTATGCAGGGCTTGAGGGGGCGCTCTAGGTGGTCCGGGTTCAACTTGGTTTCTGTCTAGCTGTGTCTCCTCTCCCTTTCTTTCCTCTCCTTTCCCCTTCCAGTCTTTCCTGTTCTTCCCCTCTAGGATGTTGCAGTTCGACATAGTCGTGTTTTAAACATAAAAAGCCTAGGACAGATATAATGCCTCCTAGGCGTGGGTTCTTTGCCCCCGAAACCCCAGATCCCTACAATGTGAGCCTAGCACACACAGCTGCGACAGAGTAGGGGATGCACGTAGCACACTTTGCGTTCACCTTAGGTGGGCACTAGTTAATTAACCCTCACAGGGGATCAAGGCTCAGTTTTCAGATAGGCAACATGAGCTACAGAGAGGTCAGGTGGCTTTGCCCAAGGCCAAGCGATGAGGCAGCTGCGATTTAATCTCAGGAGCTGCTGGCTCTCTACACAGCGCACTTTCCACCACTGTCAGGTCCTTTCTCTGCTTCTCCCTTTACTCTTCCCCCTCTCTGCTACGTCCCCCCTTCCTTTCTTCCCATCCTGCCCAGGCTGAGCAGCCAGTGGTGTAGCCAACCCAGTGCCTTTGTCCTTTACAGAGCCCCATGAAATATGTGATGAAGATAACTTTGCTTCCGTGGTTTGGAAGGAAACGCCTGCCGGAGATGCTGCGGCTGTCCGGTGTCCTCGCAATGCCACTGGTAAGGAGAATGACACACTCTGCCTGTGGAGTCAACTTAAACTCATGGAGTTCTTGGTCTTCTCGGACTTAGAGAGAACCAGGATGTGTTATATGAGGAGGGGACTTAATACTGAATTTCATCTGCCATTTTGTTGCCCAGTCACACAGTTTTGTGAGATCCCAGACAGCTTGATTCTTGAGTAATTTAGTATCGCCTTCAAAATTTGTCACCTCACTGTTTCCCACCCCTTTTCCAGATCATTTATGAATATGTTGAACAACACAGTATAGATCCTTGAGGGACCTCACTTTTTACCCCTCCCCACTGTGAAAACTGACCATTTATTCCTACCCTTTCTATCTTTCAACCAGTTAGTGAGAGGACCTTCCTTCTGATCCCATGACTGCTTACTTTTCTTACGGGCCTTTGGTGTGGACCTTGTCAAAGGCTTTCTGAAAGTCCAAGTACAATATGTCCACTGGTTCACCTTTGTCCACATCCAGCTGTCCTCTCTTCCATGCCCCTTTCATTCTCCTTTAGGGTTGATCCTGCGAAGATGCACTTTAGATGAAGAGGGGATAGCGTACTGGGAGACTCCGACCTACATCAAGTGTGTTTCCATTGACTACAGGAATATACAGATGATGGTAAGAAAGATTCACTTCTCATCGGAATGGATCCATTTCCCCCCCATTGTCGCGTTTTACTTAGATGGGAGATTCCCCAGAGAAACCCAAAGGGCTTACACTGATCAAGTAGTGACCCACTCTTCCCTCTGAGTGAGTAGTGAGCCAGTGACCCATTCCTGGGTTAGAGGGTGCAGTGGTGCTGAAGGCTCTGTTGTTTGGACTAATCCTACAACAGAGGCCTGGCCACTTGTGATTATTTAAAGGGCTCCTAGCACTTTTTGCGAGAGTGGAGGGTGTTAACCTCGGTATCCTGGCCAAATTCCAGTTTCCTTACCTTCACTCGGCAGTGTTCAAAGGGAGGATGTCATCTCTTTCTGCCCTCAGCCCTTGTGCGGTGTTGTTGCTGCATTTCAGCAGCCATGGAAGGAGAGTTTGTAGAGCACTTTGGGAGGGAAGGTGTTACAAACGGAAGGCATTACTGTCTCCTCAATCCTTTACCCTGAAGAGATCTGTGCACAGAGAAAAACACAGAGCCCCTAGCTATAAAATGGGGAGGATAAGTCTTCCTTGTCCCCCCTTTCTCTGTCTTGTCTAGTTAGATTGTAACCCCCTGGCGACAGGATAGTCTCTCGCTGGACAGTTTAGTGTCTAGCATGATGGGGCTCCATTCTCGGCTGGCTCCTTTAACTGTTACCATAATAATAAAAACTTTAAATACTTGGCCTGCCTCTGCCACTCTCCGGTGGCTTGTCTGGAAAGTCAGTGCCTGCAGCAGAACCATCCTGGTTCCCGTCTGTGAGCTGAGATGGCTGTAACTCAGGTATAAGACAGCTACAGGACTGAGTGGTGAGCAAAATCTTCCATTGCAGGCTAGGGTAGCAGCAGCAAGATTATGAGGCAGAATAGCCTCTTCTGAATCTGCAGGCACACTTCCCTTTCTGATCACAAAGAAAGTGGGAATTCAGTTGTCCTCTGATAGCCACCTAAGACTTTTCAGAGATATCACAGTCTCTCCCAGATTGCATCAAGCTGAAGGCCAGAAGGGACCATTAGACTATCAAGCCCGATCTCCTGTATATCACAGGCCATTACATTTCACCCCACTACCCTATACTGAGCCAAAGAACTTGGTTTAGACTAAAGCATTTCAGTCTTCAGGAGACTGAACTGTCATGTAGAGGTAGTGAACAGGAGAGACCTGGGTACCAAAGCCCGAGGCCCCTGCAATGGCAGGGAATTGATTAGGTGACATTTGCCCAGAAGGGACCATGGTGATCATCTAGTCTGTGCTCCTGAGGCCTGAGAACTTCATTGATCCCCAGTAGTGTGTGTTTGACTCATTGTGCTCTTCTCTCATCTCAGACAAGGGAGCATCTCTCCAAAGCCCAGCGAGGGTTGATGGGAGAAGGGGTATCTGAAGTGCTCCAAAACCTCGTGGAGATCTCCCAGGATGGGACCAGCTACAGTGGAGACCTGCTGTCCACTATCGATGTACTCAGGAATATGACCGAGATCTTCCGTAGGGCGTATTATAGCCCTGCTGCTGGGGATGTACAGGTGAGCTGAGGAAGAGAGAGATGCACGTCATGATGGGATGAGTGCCACTGGGCAAGTTTAAGGCACGGGCACATACACACAGGGTTTGGGCGACCACTACGTGCACTGGAATCTACTTATACTTGATGAAAGCCCAGAAAAATCAGAAATGTTTCTGCTTATCTGTGTGATGTGCCTCATTTCCCAATGTGCACTTCCCAGGCTAATGAGCTCTCCCCCACCCAATCCCCACTGTTTCATGAACTAGTAACTTGAAGAGCAGTTTCGAGCTGATTCAACCCAGCTGCACTTTCGATGGAGTCTAATTGATTTTGGTGCCTTATTTGGAAGGAATTGCAGTCTAATGGCCGAGAGGGAGTTGATCCTTGGGTATTAGATGTCTATGTTTCAATGTGGGAGAAGGCTGAGGGCTCCTTGCCCCGGGCTTTACTTTCAGCAGTTGCATGCAGACTGGTTACAGATCTGTCCTTGGGAGAAGTCATCAGCCCACAACTTGACACATTAAACGTGTCCCCTAGGATCTGCTTCCCCATGGTGTCTGCAACGGCAGGGAAAATGGAGAGGAAAATCAATGGATTTGAACTCTGTATCTCCTGCCTTCACATCTCTCTCTCTCACACACACAGCAGAACTTTTGCCTGGATAGCCCCTCTTCCTCTGACGGTTCATTCTGTCATTCCCCTTTCCCAGTTATAATGGAGATGGAGCCATCAGAAGTTTTCCCACCACTGGCAGTGGTTTTATCTTCTTTCCTAAGCCCAGCAGCTGGGCTGGATGAAGCAGTGGCTGATCTAGTCTGGCAGTCCCTGTGCTCACTGACTTCAGAGCCTGAATGCACTCCCAGTGCCAGCAATGGCTTTTCGGTGGAAGGAGGATAGATCTGCTGAAGATGGGGTCTGCTTGGTGCCTTGACTTCTATATTTCCTGTGTGTTACTCACTGGGTGAAATATCTCACCCTGAGGGGCTCTCTTAGCAGTGAAGGTTTGGTCAAGTGAAGCTAGGACACAGCAGAGTGTGCAGAGAAAGTCCATTAACTCATAATGGCAATGTAAAGCCTCACATGCTGAGACGTTTGCAAAGGTGGGGAGGGACAGGAGTGGCTAAGCTAAACCTAACCTCTCTATTTGTTCGAGATAGGGCCAAACGAAGGTTAGGGATAGAGTGCTGCACTTGGGCTGTAGCCCACAAAAGCTTATGTATCCGATGAAGCGGGCGGTAGTCCACAAAAGCTTATGCTCAAATAAATTTGTTAGTCTCTAAGGTGCCACAAGTACGCCTGTTATATTTGGACTGGAGAAACCTGGGTACCGTTCCTTGCTCAGCTTTCCTGTGTGATCTTCGGAAAGTCGCTTAATCTGCACTGTGCCTCCATCCACCCTTCTTTATAATGGGGATAATCTGGCTCTATATCCCAGGGGTGGTGTGAGAAGAGAATCCATGAATGATGGAGAAGTTGTCAGATACTTTGGTGATGGGGGCCAGAGAAATATCTGGCTGGCTGGCTGGCTGGCTGGCTAGATAGATAGATAGGTTTTCCATTATGATAATCTAGTCAGGCTTCCTGTACGGCACAGGCCAGAGAACCTCAACCAGTACTTTCAGCATCAAGCCCATAGCTTCAGTACGAGCTAGAACAGATCCTTTAAAACAACCTCCAGTCTTGATGTAAAGACCATAAGTGATGGGGAATCCATCATGTCCTTTGGTAAGTTTTCTCAGATGGAATTACCCACGAATTCTGAACCTGGCCATGAATTCTGAAACCGGTCCCAAGGTTTGCAAGCATTTGCTGTCGCTGTAATAGGCCGAGCCAAAACCGCAGAGCCCCACTATTCCTGGATGTTGAGATCTCCAAAATCTGGGCCTGCAGTCTGAAGCGTGATCCCATCCCCCTGTGAAAATGAGGGCTCAGAGAGCCCGCAGGAGTCAGGTGTACTGTGGGCAACCCTGCTGCTCTCCATACCCCTCATAGTCTAAACCCCTCTTGGCATTTTATCATTGCCTCATGTCTGCCTACGCACATCCCTTGCACTCTCCATGGCATGCAGAATCCTTTGCTTTCTGCTGTGACCTGGTGGGTAATGAGGCACGTAGTGCTCACTGGCTGCCCCATTGCACTCTGGTAGTGAGCAAGGTTCTGACTTGTCTCCTCAGGAAAGGCAGTAGGAGTTTTGCTACTTATTTCATTGGGAGCAGGGCTTTGGTTTGTCCAGTGCTTTGGGAAGAACAGTGCTCTGTGACCGAGAGCAGATCCTCTTCTTGCTAATACTATTGTTCTCTGCCCTCTCACATGTTGTGGGGCACGTCGTGCCACTCCGTCATATTCTGATCATGACTTTCTTTTCCTTTTTTGTTTCTCCTCTCTAGAACTTCGTCCAGATTATTAGCAACTTGCTGTCAGAGGAAAACCGGGACAAGTGGGAGGAAGCTCAGATGGTATGGACCTGCTACGTAAACATACAATCCAAATAATGCTGGCTCTCAGCCTGTGGCATTGGGGGGAGGAGTTATGGGCATTTCCCCTTGGGTTGGGTGATCTCACTGCTGTGTGTGTCTGACATGTTGTACTCAGTGGGCATCCGTTTCACCCAGAAGAGACAGAACTCATCCGACCACTGCTAGTCATCACCAACACAACGCCTTGCAGTGAAAGAGATGCGTAGGCTGAACTACCCTGCTTGGAGAAATCAGCGGGGACCAGGAAAATGGATCCTGCTAGACTTCAGAGCCAAGTGCAGTCTTAGCCCTTTAAGATTGCTCCCAAGTCTGAATCCTGTAGGAAAAGACTCAGGCAGGACAGGTAGGGTTTTAAAGGGCCAGGGTTGTGCTCCACCATCTGAGCCTCAGCTCGAGCTGAGCAAGGGTTCAGTTATATGTTAGCTATGCTTTCCTCATAAGGTCACCTGGTGTCTCCCCAGGGATGCTGGCAGTTAGGGAACGTGACGGGTAGTTCAGCAGATAAAGCACACCCTGTCTGGGCATAGGCATTGCTATTTGTCCCGTCTATGTCTTACCAAATCCTTCCCCTGTCTCAATTGCATTTTCTGCCTGTGCATGTAGGTGATTTGCCCACTGTCCCTAACCTGGACTGAAAAATGCCATTCTTCCTCACAGTGCTCACTGCTCAACAGCGCTGATCTCCCTGCAGCCCCGGGGAGCCGCATCAGAGTGAAATGATACTGCCTTGAAGGCAAAGCCTGTTCACAGGCGACTCTGACTGATGGCTCCCTGTCGATACTAGTTCCTCCCTTGTCTCTTCCACTTTACCACGTCTCAGAACACAATCCCTCTTGTGCCTGCGTCTCGGAGATCAGCGTCACCACAGGCAGGTCTGGTTTCTGACAGGCGTCCATCAGGTGGAGAGTATTCCACTGAGGAGATCACGAGGCACGGGTCACAATATGATGGCTCTTTTAGCTGCCGTGTTGTCTGGTGAACCCACTCAGAGGGGGCAGCAAACAGCAAAGGAGCGAGAGACGATTGCCCGGCACAAACATGAAACCTTAAAGGTCAATTTTCTTCAGAATGGCCACTGTACTTCTCTGGCAGCTAAGGAGCTACCAGTTTAATCTGAAACCTCCTACGTCAAGGGGGTGAGTGAAAAACTGTTGCATAAGGGGAAATTAAATGAAAATAAATAGCTCCAGGGAAGGGTTGTGCTATTGGTGCACAGCAGGCACTGAACGTTGCTTGAGCTTGGAAGGGATTGGCTCCTCTGCAAGAGGTCACAGGTTTAAAGGTGGGCTCGGTCAGTAATGGTGGGAAGGTGTTACCACCTGATGTCTGTTCAGAGGCTTCTCTGAAATGAGTCAGATAGGGGGAGGGGTAAAAGGAGTTAGACCAAGTATTGAACAGACCTCGAGACTGAACTCACCTTTTGCCCCTATAGCTGGTGTTTCCCCAGCATATTTGGAAATCTATGAATGACCCTGGCTGGTTCCAGAGGAGGCGAAGATCCAAATGCTCAATTTAGCAAATACGTGTTTACATCCACATTGCAGAATAGTCACTGTGGAGCAGACTCTGCTGAGTCGTCATGACAACGCAGAGACCCTGTTGATCATCATAAAAATAGTTGCAGTTTTCTCCAGGCTGCAGTTAGTTCCCAGTGGTTTTCCCTTATCAGCTTCCCTGTGTTGTAAACCTGGCTTACTGGCCTCTGCCACCCACCTGATGTTCATTCCTGCGGTGTGACCAGTCTGCACTCTCATGACAGTGGATGTTATTTTCTGCGCTGCTTTGATATCAGTCAGAGGATCTTTCATCTTTTGACCACTGCCATTATTATAGACAGCACGAGGACCATGGCTGAGATGGCCTAAGTTGCCTAAGGGACGTGGATGCCCAGTTCCCATATATTTGAATGAGAAATAGGATCCTGGCCTAAAACTTCAGTTCTAAATCCAGAATCTGCTCTCCCATGAGCACCAGAGGAGAATCACTGGTAATAGCTTCTCTAAAATCCTCCAACTGCTAGAGGGCAACATACACTGGATCTGGTCTCAGTCCACCTAGCAGAGGGGATAGGTGCAGGCACACACTATTTACCATGCCATTTTAACACAGGACTTTAGCTTCCATCTCTCCATTAAAAACAAACAAACAAACAAAAAACCAACCAACCTACCAAACAAACCCAACAACTCTTATATGGTAGCACACATCTTAGTGTCTTATTCCCTCCCCTGTTCTCGCTGCATATTCAGTGACAGCTCCGATGGAGAGTTTTCCCTGGCTGTTTAATAGTATTCTCTTCCTGTGCAGATCTATGAGTTGGCTGGGGATATTCCCCTCTACAGGTAGCTCCTTGTACAACTATTTGATCACTAAACTGTGCAATCAACCTATGATAGATCTAAGATGCAATTACTTTGATATCGAAGTACCAGGCAAAATTGTGACAGAGTATATAAAATAAACAAAGCAAAACGGTCCTTATTTCTCTCCATTCTCCTGTGCGTAGGCAGGTGTGAATTTTAAGTCTAGGCGTGTTTGGGGAGTCAGGTTTAGTTGTTGTAGGTTAGAGACATTGTCCCAGGGTCATGCCTTGTGTAACTAAACAGAGCCAGTCTTTGGCCAGGAGACCTCTAGCAGCTGGAGTCCTGCCACACGGAATGGTCCATGCTGTATGCATGACAGTCTAAGCCAGGGTCCCACCGGAGGGCCGTGGGAGGGAGCAGCAGTCTCTGATGGAGGTAGGACCAGGCGGTTCAGAGACCAGTACTCCTCAGTATGAAGACTCTCAACAGAGAACTGTACATAGGAAAGAGCCAGAACGTCCCCTCCAACAACAGCTCATGGTGGCCCCAGTTTTCAGACATTGGCACTGCTGTGGGACATCTAAATATTCTGTGTGTGGGCACTCAAAGGGGTACGTACTGTATGGGCCCAAGAAACGCGTTTCCCTGCCTACATTCTGATGTCTGCTTCCCAGCTGGGATTTAGACATGCTCTTGGTGTACCCAGATTTGAGGAATGGGCTCCCCCATTTTTGTAACAGCTGTGCTCAGATAGTGGTATTGCATCCTGTTTCACAGCTTTGTGAAAACGTTCCCTTTGCTTAGCCTGGGGAGTCTGGACGGGCCTCGCTGTACTCAGCCCAGGAGTCGCGGTGCAGGCAAGGACTCTCTGTACTCCCTCTCTTTGCTTAATGATTTCCAGTCATGTTGACTCCCAGAGTGAGCACAATATTCCAGGAACCGGGTCCCCCCGAGTCCTTGAAGTGAAGGGGAGTTTTGAAGGAGTAAGGATCTCAGAGTTTGCCTCTGGGCACAGACACTGCAGAGCTCGCATAGAGCAGATCTATTACCTCTTTGCCCCATCACGTGATGGCTCTGCATGTGCAGCACCAAATCACGTTGGCCTCGTTGGTGGACACATCAGGCCAGATCCTTCAGGGATGTAAATGGATCACTGCTGATTTACACCACCTGAAGGTATGGCCTGGCATGTCTCATTTGCTGGCCACGTTAAGCTAACTGCAGGTGCTGGGAAACTGTAAATGTTTGCTGTGGCTTTCCCGGCCAGACCGGTGGGTAGAATAAGTAACCTTGAGGAGGGAGGGTAGGTTGGTAGGTCACTATCAGAGCCCTCCCATTATGGTTTTGCCCTCCCGTTGTGCTCAGGACTCTTCTCCTCCATGGCCATCAGCTGCGTTTTCTCAAACTTGATCTTATATTGTCATTTCCTGTCCATGTTTCTATCTCCTTGGATCATTTCTCTGCCCTCACAGTTGTTCGCTACTCCACTGTACTCCAGCATGAGCAGAGAATGCCTCCGGCTCTCTGTGTGTGGGGTAAGCTGGGCTCGAACCCTGGCCCTTGGAGAGGCCCAGGGTGAGCTCATTGCTACCTGTGCCACTAAATATTTGACCTCTTCACTTGGTTTGCAGATGGGACCAAATGCTAAGGAGCTGTTCAGGCTTGTGGAGGATTTCATTGATGTCATTGGATTTCGCATGAAAGATTTCCGGGATTCCTACCAAGTGACGGACAATCTAGGTGAGTCGGTTTGGATTCCGCTCCCCTCCCCTGCTCCACAGGCAGATTCAAACCGTGCGGTCGCTCCTTGCAGTGTTCATGAGCTGGCTGTGAGCCTAGGGAGGGGAAAAGGTAGGCCAGGGGCTGGGAAGGAGTAGAGGGAGCCACGCAGCAACTTGTTCTCATGTAAGAGACACGTGATGCAGACGCAGCCTGGGTCCTTGGGATCAGGCTCCCCGGTGTTACTCTTAGTGGGAAATGTGCTAACTTGGAAGGCTTCTGGGGTAATGGGAGGTGAAGTGAAACAGTGTTGTCCTTAGCTGTCAGCAGAGCTGGCGCTTCTCTGAGGCCGAGGGAGGCTGGAGCAGGCAGGTCAGCTCTCCCATCAAGAATCAGCCACTGTAAAGGATGGGACTCCAGGCCAGTGGAGTGATACCAGTAACAGAAGCAGTGTTCTGGCAGTGCCTAGAGACCTCAGCTGAGATTGGTCCTGGTGCTAGCCCTGGTACATACACATGGGAAGAGGCAGTTTCTGCCCTCATCAGTTTACAAGCTCAGTAGATGGGACGAGCAAAGATTGGGGAAAAGGAAGGGTTGTTCTCCTCACAGAGCGATGAAATGACTCGCCCGGGGTCCCAGAGGAGTCTGGCAGAGCTGGGGATGGAATGGGGCTCTCCTAAGTTGCAGCCCCCTCATTCAAACTCAAGACCACTCTTCTTCTCTCTGCTCCCTCCAGAGTTTATCAAACGGATGTTACAAGTGTCTCAGGCTGAGTGCTGCATTCATGCTCCCCAGACGCCAGATATGTTCACTGTGTGTCCCACCCCGGTGTGATGGAACGTATGGTGCAGGGTATAAACATCGTTGGTCAGGCTAACGGCTCCATTCACATCAGTACAAGCCCAGTGCCATCTCTAGGGTCACATGATTGGGAACAAGGGCAGCATTTGGGTTAAGGTGTCCTGAGTTTAATCTGAGGTGGAGGAGGCTGAGGAAGTATGGAGGGACAGAAGGATGCTTGGGAGTCCTGCTCAGTGAACAGAATCTCCAGCTTCACCTGCTTAGTGCGATCACCTTGCTTTATGTACACACATTAGCTGAACAAATACCTTCTGCCATGCCAGAGATCCCAGCTCTCCTGGACAGGATCTGGCTAATCCAGAGGCTCCTGGTCTTCCTCTGCTTTCATCCACACTCTTGGCCACCAAGATCACAAAGCCCCATATGCTCACAGCTCATCCCTTCTCAATCCCCAGTTGCCTGAGCTCATGGTAGGCAGGGAGAGACGTTTCCCAGAGCCATGCTTGATCTCACAGGCACTGTCCCACCAGCTAAAGAGAGGTTTGCCCCAAGGTTCTCCATTTGCCAAATGGGCAAGGAGGGACTTTCTCTGAGACAGTTCATGCACGGCCTTGACATCTTTCCAGGCTAAAGGAACGGCATCTGTCTGGACTGAGCTCCGCCTTGCACCGTACATACAACATGGAAGGCTGCATTTTCAAAGAGCGGAAAATCCAAAATTTTGGGTGCTCATTGTCTCTGAATGGTCAGGGACTGAATTTCTACTCATAGTTGCACCAATGCGAATGAAGTCTGGATTTGTGCTGGTGTAAATGAGGTCATCAGAGCCACTCTGGAGTCACGCTGGTGTAAGTGAAGTCAATGGAGTTACTCTGGATTTACACCAGTGTACATGAGAGCAAATACTGACTCTTGCCAAGCGCCTGTCCTGCTAGTGCAACTACGGGTTTTTCAGTGGTGGGAGTGTGAATGTTGAGCTGGCCATTTGGGCTTTGCTTTACTCACTGTTTCTGTTTCCCCTCAAGTCCTCAGCATCCACAAAGTCCCCGCCAGTGCAGCCACTGACATCAGCTTCCCCATGAAAGGTTGGAGGGGCATGGTGGACTGGGCCAGGACCTCCGAGGACAAGGTCACCATCTCCAAGAGCATCCTCTCTACGGGGCTAGCAGGTAAGGCAGTGCTGCTGCAGCATCGCTGTTCTTCACTGTTAAGGGGGTGTCGATCATTTACGCTCTGTCTGCAAGCTCTGCTCTCAGCTAACGAGGATCTGTCCAAGAGGAGCTGCCCTGAACGCAACACTGACCCTTAAAGATGAGGCATAGTTTAGAATCAGTTCTGAGCTCCCCTGCAAGTTCAGGAGATTAGTTCACGTCCCGGATTCGGGCGCGGATCCATTACTAGGCACAACAGCTTCTTGCTTAGAAAACAGCTGGAGGCAGAGCCAAACTGTGATGAACTAGGAAAGTTCTTAATGTTTTCTCTGAATACTGTGTTGGTGCCTGAGTGTCCCCATGGCAGTTCGTAAGTATCTGGCAGAGCAAAGGGCCAGTGCACCTAAATGCCTGACACTCTTGTCTCCTAGCAACTGATGACCTGGGCCCCTCCTCTGTAAAGGTGCCAGCTGAAGGTGTTGGACAAAGAGATCAGGTGACCTCCTGGCCCGGGAAAGGAACGGAGCAGAGAGGAGGAGCTGGAGGGGGTTGAGGAGTGAAGTGCAGATGTGGGGGGTCTGGTTCACTGCCCCCCAGAATGAACCCGGCCGAGAGGTCCGGTTTGCTGTACCTACAAGCTCTGTTTTAGACCCTGTTCCTGTCATTGAATAAACCTCTGTTTTACTGGCTGGCTGAGAGTCATGTCTGACTGCAAAGTGGGGGTGCAGGACCCTGTGGCTTCCCCAGGACCCCGCTGGGGCAGGCTCGCTGTGGGAAGCGCACGGAGGGGCAGAGAATGCTGAATGCTCCAAGGAGAGACCCAGCAGGTGAAGCCATGTGAGCTTCTTGCCCTGAACAAGTCTGCTCCAAGGGAGAGGAGGCTCCTCAAAGTCCTGATTGGCTTGGTGGGGAGCAGTTCCAGAGCATCGCCCGGGGACTCCGTGACACAAACCCCAGAGCGGCAATGCACCAGAGACACATTGCAGACAATATTAACCTACTCATTCCACTTAGTCTGAGAGGAACCTGATGCGCTGGGTTCCAGGCAGGTCATCGGCTGAGCAAGACGTCCCCTCCGAGTGCGGGCTGGACCCTGAACTGGTTCCTTTTAGCCCTCGGTGGGGGTTGTGTGTTGTTTTCTTTCTGGTCCGCGGCATCATTTCGATGCCGTTAGCCAGCGCGCACAAAGACGCTTCTCTGGGAGCGAACATCTTGGCATTCGGAATGGTTTGGGAGCAGTGTTACCAGTTTAATTATTTGTATTTTTCATGAAAATAGGCTTCTCGTGCTGAGTGGCAATGGAGGGAGGGAGGAAGGGAGAAGAAAAGATTGCCATTCATCGTGCAGCAGATATGAAATGTTCCGGGTTATTAGCTTGGCTGGCTCTGGCGGCTGGGCAGGCAGGCAGTACTTGGCCGCTGGATGGGCAGTGGCCGTGTAGCTAGAGCGATGTCTGTGGCTCTTGTGTGTAATCCTCTGTAACCACACATCAGCTGCAGGAAAGGGGGCATTAATCACTCGGGGGTCATTTGCTCCGCGGCAGTCTATTATCAGGCCCAAACAGCATGGGGAGAGAGAGGCGAAGCAAACCGAGCAAATCCAGCCTTCGCTTGAGCATAAGCCAAGCCATCCTGAATCTCAGATCTTAAAGAAAAACTGCATGGCTCAGGGCTCAGATCCGAGAGCACTCAGCCAGGGTCTGATTCTGTGGCTACTCTGTGGACCATCCATTAGCTGCAGCAGGTCTTCTGAGGCTGGGATCAGCTGCAAACACATGATCTTGTAGGGTACTGAGTGTAGACGCCGCACACTGAAGTCAGCCTCTGTTCTCAGTAAGCTCACGGGGCTCCTCTTTGCACGGGAGGAGTTCAGTTCTTTGCAGGCCTGGGCCCTAAATATTTAAGACTAGTACTTCAAAAAGAGGAGCCTAAATTGTGCCTGCAATGAGGACTAGCCATCACCTCGTCCCTTTCTCTGTATCTGTGCCCCGTGCGGGTTGGCTTCATCAGCGAGAGCAGGCAGTTTGTGCTTTCTTCATCAGACTGCACCGTCCTCTGCTGAGGCAAAGGCAGGAGACTGTCCGAGTTGTTGACATGATCCCTTGGCTTCCCAGTGCACCTTTCACCCAAAGATCTCCAAGCACAGCCATTCATGAAGCTGCAGAGTCGGTCCCATTGGGTACATCAGCATTACAACCACCATTCTGCTGATGGGGACACTGAAGTGCAGCATGGTTAAGTGACTGCCCCAAGGTCAAGCAGGGAGTCAGTAGCAGAGCAAAGACTAAATCCAGGATTGCAGCTCAGGCTAGGAAGAGATCACTGCCTTGTAAACTGCATTACATCCTTTACAACAAGCACAATAAATGGTTAGATACCCCAAATTAGGACTTTCATTATTATTCTTTTCCATCGCATCCGGAGCTGCATTTCCTAGGTCTTATCCTGTAGCATCATATAAGCAAAAGATGGTCCTTTTCAATATCTTACTTGTGTGAGAGACGCGTTTTAATTCTTTTTAACGCCCATCTCTTCTTTGCAAATGCATGTGGCAGGGAGAATACTGGGGCACAGTTTGTCTTTGTAGCAGGGGTGGCCGAACTGTGGCTCGTGAGCTGCATGTGGGTCTTTTACAGTTGAAGTGTGCCTCCTGTGTCCCGATCCCCCACCTACCAGACTGAGGGGAGAGCTCAGGGCTTTTGCCCTGCGGCGGGCTGGTGGGACCAGAGGTTTCTTCCAGAGATGATTGGTGCCTGCTGAGTGTGTGTGTGTGTGTGGGGCACAATTTAAAGGTTCACCCCCCTGCAACAGCTTGAGTCACACACCCCTCTTACCCTCAGCAGCACCCACAATGCACTGCTTCTGGTTCCTGCCCAGCGAGATGGAGGTCTCAGGGCTTCTGTCCTGCATGGGGTGCCTACTGAGGCTCAGAACATCAGCAGGAGGGAGCCCCGGCAGGCACTTCCCAGGGGGCTGAAGCCCCGAACCGTGGCAGGCGCGCCCTGGCTCTCGAACTTCTGAAGATTGTCGTATGCGGCTCGGAGGGTCAGTAAGTGTGGCTGCCCCTGCTTTATAGAACAACCACTTTGCAGCTCGCTGAAATAAAGACCAGGTCTTCAGCGGATGAGAATTAGCGGTTGGCTTCAAAGGAGCGATGCTGATTTAGCTGGAGATTGGTCCTGCTTAGAGCAGGGGGTGGGACTAGATGACCTCCTGGGGTCCCTTCCAACCCTGACATTCTATGATTCACACATCTGAGGAGCTGACCATAGGGCTTTAAAACTGGCCATCCATCGTGCCTGCAAGTCACAGCTAGAGCCGGGCATGCAATCTTTATAGAAGTGTAGGACTGGAAGGGACCTCAGGAGGTCGTCTAGTCCAGTCCCCTGCCTTTGCAGCAGGACCAAGTACTGTCCCAGACAGATTTTTGCCCCGGATCCCTAAGTGGCCCCCTCAAGGATTGAACTCACAACTCTGGGTTTAGCAATGCTCAAAAATCTTCGCAGCTCCATGTGCAGGTGCTGTAGGTGTGCAGCTTCTAGTGTCTGGGCTACTGAAGAATGGATAATCAAAATAAAGCACTGTGCCAGGCCAGGTGACCTGTTGGTGTAATTTCATAGAATCATGGAAGATTAGGGTTGGAAGAGACCTCAGAAGGTATCTAGTCCAGCCCCCTGCTCAAAGCAGGACCAACACCACCCAAATCATGCCAACTAGGCCAGGCCTTAAAAACCTCTAAGGATGGCGATTCCACTCCCTCCCCCAATGCAACTTGAGACCTTTGCTCCTTGTTCTGTCATCTTTGCACATAAATAAGACAGAGCAGTTACATCGCTAAAGTCTTGATAAAGACCCAAGAAATTCAGACCTGAGTCTTATTTACATTACAGCCTCTTTGCATGCCCAGAAGGGTGTAAATGAGAACCAGGCCCATGGGGTTAAAGTTTTCTGCTCACCCGTGATATCACGTGAGTGTGAGAGCCTGGGGTGTGTGTGTGCGGGGGGTCCTACCACAAAGGAGGAGAGGGGGATCTTGTCTATGTAGGGATCTGAAGGACCAGGCCAAAGGCCAAATAAATGTTTGTACCCATTAAGGTTCTGCTCAGATGTAGCATCTGGTTTTCAAGGGGGTTGTTGCTTTTCCCAGCTGGGTTGTGCGAGAGAGGCGGTGGGAGGGGGAGGGAAGTGACATGCCCAGAGGCCTCACAAAGGAGTTGGAGGCTCATTTGGGATTAGAACTGAAGGGCCTACGGCCTCTCGGCCCCCTTGCCTCAGTTTGCGAGGTCAGATAGCATTAGGGTCCATCACGCCAGTGTGAGGGAGCCAGCCCAGTGGAGCCGGGCCCTGCCATGCAGCATTCACGGATCTTTCACTGACAGCGGCAATATCCTCTGGAGAGAGAAGAGAACGGCTTGATGTTAAGTGCAGAGTCTTGCGGGGATGGAGGGAGGTCTGGGTCAGGCTGGGGCTCGGCAGCCTGTGGGTGAAAATCTCCCACCCTCAGCTGCTAGAGTCATCCTGGTACAGCTTGGCTCCCTGACGGCTCGTCATCGGCTCGGCTTCGGAACTGATCTGCAAGGCAGCCAGGTGCGGGCTAGTGACCTTCTCCTCCGAGCCGCTCTGCGGATTGGCTCACAGAGCCCGGCTAGAGATCACCGGAGGCAAACGAACCGCTGCGTCCACCCAGCCACTGCCAGGGCGGCTGCTGCTTCCGATTAGACTCCCAGCATGTGCCTCCTCTCCTGGCCTTGTCAGAGGAATTAGCTGGAGTTCTGAACAGGAAACCTCCAGTCCGACTCAGTCCAATTAAAGCTCAAGGCCTGTGCACGGGCCTTGGGTCTGTGTGATCATAGAGGGTCCAAGCTGGCGAGGTGCTGAGCACTGCTTGTGGGGTGCTGAGGGCAGCGGAGCCTCGTCCATGACTTTGAAAGCCAAGCTAGGCCATAGGGAGCCCCTATGTGGTGAGAGTAGGTGCTGCGGCTTGTGGGAGGGAGGAAGGGAGAAATTCAGCCTGCCCCAGGCTAGGCACCCAGTGCAGCAGCCCTGCTGAAACTATCAATGGCACCTAGGCCTTGCCTGGGCCCTCAGCACAGGGAGGAACTTTCAGCCTGTGGGGAGGTGAAGAGCTGAAGAGACGTGTTTGACCCTGCCTGAGTGCAGCAACCTCCACAAAGACCCCCCTTCCTGTTGTGTTCACTACTCCCATGCCCTGTCTCCCGTTTACCCCCACTGAATGTGTTCCCGCTGAAGTCTAATGCCTGCAGGACGGGCCCCACGTAAACTACCCTTGGGCCATGATGATGCTTTCACCGTCCCTGATCGTCACTGTGCTGTTATCTTTCTCTCCCTTCTCTTTGCCACTTTGTAGAGACAGACGACTCGTCCGTCTTCGTGGTGGGCACCGTGCTGTACCGGAACCTGGGGAGCATCCTCTCGCTCCAGAGGTAAGGACACCCTAATCTTTCCGGAGCCCCTCAGCACTCGGAGAGCCCCAAACCTGCCTCCTTGACTGGAAATTAAAGGGGCCAGGCAGGACCTGAGCAGCCAGTGGAGCTACTTGCATAAGAGGGAGAGCATTTGGTTCTGCAGGGATAACTTTTGGGCCACTAATAACTAGTGCTGCACGTGAAGCTGGCTCAGTCCAAGCTCATTCTTCAGGGCATAGACTGATCACTTTCAGGGTGGTCAGGAAGATTTTTTCCCATTTTTGTGCAGCATTGCACATCATGTGGCCAGCTACGCCAGGAGAGGGCTTTCCCTTCTGCTCACTGAAGCACAAAGTAGTAGCTACTTCCTGAGGTATTATGCTCCTACAAAGAGGCAGGCGAGAACCCTGCCCTCTCAGCGAACATCTCCTCTGGTGCTGAGATCATGATGGGCTGCCAGGTTCCCTGGGATCAAAGTTCCTTGGAATCTGTCTCGATGAGAAATGAAATAGCCGTGGTCTCTCTCCAGAGAGACACAAGCAGTGGGGACACAACACCTGTGTGACATGGACACAGTCCCTGGTGCCAGCGCTGGGCATCAGGTAGCACCTGTCACAGGTGGAAGGAGCTGGCAAATGAACCCTCAAAATCAAATTCTCAAATCTTTGCCTTGCTGCCCAGACTCAGGACAGCTGCAGGGGAGGCCAAAGAGTTAATAGTTCCCTCTCCCTGGCATGCTCCCTATTTCCTCCCCACAAGGAGGTACTGAATGCTTCCACCTCCCTGGATCTCAGCGGGCGCTAAGGGCACTCAGTATTGGGCAGGATCGGGGCATATGATGGCAGAGCAGAACTGTGGCATCGAAATCCCCTTCCCACAGCAGATTTTTACCCAATCATCCCCACTGTGAGGCATGTTGGGTCACCGTGTTCCTGACAGATCTGGGGCTGCGTGCTCGGGAGAGGAGCTGCCTGCCACACGGTGCCATTCGAGAGCAGCACTGCTCAAGACGGGCTCGGAGAGTGGAGCAGAGTGGCACGGATGGCTGCACATGTCTGCAGCGTTCCAGGCCTCTGCAAAGTGCCTCAAGGCAATGAAGCTTTTGTCTTCAGCAATGGCTTTTCTTTGCCTTTCTCTTTTTTTTTTTTTTCTGAGGCTGGTACTGAGGCAGTAAAGTAAGCATCCTAAGGCACCTTCTAAATCTGTTCTGGACTGATTAGCATGAGCTCATTTACCATAACGCCAGGGCATCTCTCCTCACGGATAATCATTGAAATACCTACTGATTTAGCACTGGCAGTGGCGGGTGGCTAGTGAATTAGAATTAGTGAGCAAAGGGGCTGTATTCTGTAATATCTTCCATTACAGCGCTGGGAATGAGACTGGAAGGGCTGAGCGGTGAATAGGCTTTGCTAACCGGCTTCTGCAGGAGTTTCTGTCAGGGCATTCTCCCCTGGGTCCTGATTTACAGCATTGCTTAATTAAGGCCAGTTTTCTTTAAGCAATGAACAGCCCTGAATCTCCTGTGACTGTATGGAAGAAATGCTGGATCAGAGGAAAAGTCTATCATTCCTCTGTCCAACAGGGATGTTGCAAGGAGATGGGAGTAGCCCCAATAATGTACTTAATCATGCAATACCGTACTATAGGGTAACTGTCTTCCTGACCTCAACTGGTGATCAGTCTATTTCCTGGGAGCACGAGGAACAAGGATCAGATTTTGTTTTCAGTAACACTGGTTTAAATCCAGAGTCACTCCATTTAAACAAAAGGAGTCACTACAGATTTACCCTACTAAATAACAACGGCTAGTCTTATTCATGTATGGGTCTCCTCCTTGTTGACTTGCCTTGATTATCTCCTGCAGCAGTGAGTTCCACAGGTTAATCACACAAAGCATTAAAGACATTTATTTTTAACCATTTTAAATTTCTTCTTCGATCCCGCAATTCTTGGATAGTTGTGGTCTCAGAGCTGGGGTTTATAGGAGATCCACCCTGAGAGAGGAGTGACATTCCAAACGGAGGCCCTTGGTATGAAAGCCGCAGTCTGGAGTTGAAGGGGGTGGCAGAACAGAGGGAGTCAAAGGGTTAAAAGTCTGACTCCCCCCATCACTTCAGAGTAGAAACTAGATTAGGGGTCCTATATAAGGAGCCAGGCACTCAGGCAGCGGCACAGTCAGCTGCAGCGGCACAGGAGGCGGCGAACAGAGCGGCTAACAGGGGAGTTTCAGTGGGAGTTCCCAGGGGGAGGTTGCAGGGGAGACCAAGGCAGAGGAACCAGGTAGGCAGACCAGGGAAGAGGCAGGGGTCTGCCAGCAGCGCGGTGTGAGCTGTGGATTGCCAGGCACAGAGTTGCAGCGCTATGATGGAGGCGGAGGCAGCAGGTGCAGACACACTGAGGATGACTGGATGCGGTAGCTGCGGCATGTACATGGTCCTAGAGGGAGCACCTGAAAGGAGTTTCATCTGCATGAAATGCCGCCTGATACAGCTGCTGGAGGAAAAGGTAAGAGGACTGGAGATGCAAGTGGAAACTCAGGCTGAGTTTAGAAGGGGATTTGAGCAGATGATGGAACACAGACATGAGGAGGCACAGGGGACAAGCTCAGACGAGCGGATAGAAGCAGGACCAAAGGACTCTGAGGAGGGGCTGCTGGGTGAGGAAAGTGGACGGTGGAAGCATGTGACTAGGAGAACCAGGCAGAGGAAAAGACGGGCCAGCGATGGACAAATAGAACTCAGGAACAGGTTTGCTGAGTTGGGAAATGAAGATGGAGCACAGCAGGCTGCTGAAGGAGAAAGGGCGAGGAAGAAGAGGCAAGCAGCTAGTCCTGCAGAAGGAGGGGAGGAGTCAGTGGAGGCGACATCAAGTACGAGCCCTAGGAGGATTGTGAGGGCGAATACAAATCGAGAGGAATCGCGGCCAGCTGCTGTGGGGGATAGACCACAGAATCGCACTGTCACCAGGAAAAGGCAAGTCTACGTGATTGGAGACTCTTTACTGAGAAGAGTAGACAGGCCTGTAACTAGACCTGATCGGGAGAACAGAAGGGTGTGCTGTCTGCCAGGGGCTAAGATACAGGATGTGGACTTGAGGCTGAATACGATCTTAGCGGGAGCGGGAAAGAATCCGTTGATCATCCTTCATGTGGGAACGAATGACACGGCTAGTTACTCGCTGGACTGTATCAAGGAGGACTATGCCAGACTGGGGAAGAGGCTTAAAGACATCGAGGCTCAGGTGATCTTCAGTGGGATTCTGCCGGTTCCTAGAGCGGGGTGACGAAGGAGTGACAAGATTATGGCGATCAACAGATGGCTCAGGGAGTGGTGCTATAAGGAGGGCTTTGGGATGTACGGTCACTGGGAAGCATTTACGGATAGACGACTGTTCGCTCAGGATGGACTTCATCTAATTAAGGAGGGAAATAGAATTCTGGGATGGAGGCTCGCCGACCTCATCAAGAGGGCTTTAAACTAGGAAGTTGGGTGAGATGGTTGGGAGATGTTCAGGAGATCTCCATGCCAGAATATAACCTGGAGAGGGAAGTAAACAAAGTGAGAGGGGATACCCTTGCGGCCCCAAGATTTGATCCAAGAAGGAATAGTGGAGTAGAAACCAGAGTAACAGGTGATGCTGGTGGTAGAAAGTTGGTGCACGACGGGGGAAGGAATGTCACTGACAACAAACGCCGAAAATTAAAAGGTCTGTACACTAATGCGAGGAGCCTAGGTAACAAGATGGAGGAACTGGAGTTACTAGTGCAGGAAGTGAAACCGGATATTATAGGGATAACCGAAACCTGGTGGAATAGTACTCATGACTGGAGCACGGGTATTGAAGGCTATGTGCTGTTTAGGAAAGACAGGAAGAAAGGCAAAGGTGGTGGAGTAGCCTTGTACATCAATGATGAAATTAGCTGTAGCGAAATAAGAAGCGATGGAATGGATAAGACAGAGTCTGTCTGGGCAAAAATCACACTGGGTAAAAAAGCAACTAGAGCTTCCCCTGAGATAGTGCTTGGGGTGTGCTACAGACCGCCGGGATCTGATTGGGATATGGATAGAGACCTCTTTAATGTCTTTAATGAAGTAAACACAAAGGGGAAATGTGTGATTATGGGGGACTTCAACTTCCCGGATATAGACTGGAGGACGAGTTCTTGCAAGAATAATAGGGGTCAGATTTTTCTGGATGTGATAGCGGATGGATTTCTTCATCAAGTAGTTGAAGCACCTACGAGAGGGGATGCCATTTTAGATTTGGTGTTGGTGAGCAGTGAGGACCTCATAGAAGAAATGGTGGTAGGGGACAACCTTGGTTCGAGTGATCATGAGCTGATTCAGTTCAAACTAGATGGAAGGATAAACAAATGTAGATCTGGGATTACGGTTTTTGACTTCTCGAGGGCTAATTTTAAAGAGTTAAGGAAATTAGTTAGGGAAGTGGATTGGACAGAGGAATTAGTGGATTTAAATGTGGAGGAGGCCTGGAATTACTTTAAGTCGCAGCTGCAGAGACTGTCGGAAGCCTGCATCCCGAGAAAGGGGAAAAAAACCATGGGCAGGAGTTGTAGGCCAAACTGGATGAGCAAGCAACTCAGAGACGGGATTAGACAAAAGCAGAAAGCTTACAGGGAGTGGAAGAAAGGCAGGATCAGTAAGGAAAGCTACCTTGGTGAGGTCAGAACATGTAGGGATAAAGTGAGGAAGGCTAAAAGCCGCATTGAACTGGAACTTGCAAAGGGAATCAAAACCAATAGTAAAAGGTTCTACAGCCACATAAATAAGAAGAAAACAAAGAAAGAAGAAGTGGGGCCGCTATACACTGAGGATGGAATGGAGGTTAAGGATAACCTAGGCATGGCCCAACATCTAAACAAGTACTTTGCCTCAGTTTTTAATAAGACTGGTGAGGAACCTTGCGATGATGGAGGGATGATAAACGGGAATGTGGATATGGAAGTGGATATTACCGCAACTGAGGTAGAGGCCGTACTTGAACAGCTCGATGGGACAAAGTCGGAGGGCCCAGACAATCTCCATCCGAGGATATTAAAGGAACTGGCGCGTGAAATTGCGAGCCCGTTAGCGAGAATTTTTAAGCAATCGACGAACTCGGGGGTTGTGCCATATGACTGGAGGATTGCTAATGTAGTTCCTATTTTTAAGAAAGGGAATAAGAGTGATCCGGGTAATTATAGGCCTGTTAGCTTGACGTCTGTAGTATGTAAGGTCTTGGAAAAAATTTTAAGGGAGAAAGTAGTTAAGGACATAGAGGTCAATGGTAATTGGGACGAATTGCAACACGGATTTACTAAAGGTAGATCGTGTCAAACCAATCTGATCTTCTTTGAGAAGGTGATGGATTACTTAGATAAAGGAAATGCGGTAGATATAATTTACCTAGATTTCAGTAAGGCGTTCGACACGGTTCCGCACGGGGAGCTGTTAGTTAAATTGGAAAAGATGGGAATGAATATGAAAGTTGTAAGGTGGATAAGGAACTGGTTAAAGGGGAGACTCCAGAGAGTCGTATTGAAAGGTGAACTGTCAGGCTGGAAGGAGGTCACCAGTGGAGTCCCTCAAGGATCGGTTTTGGGACCGATCTTATTTAACCTTTTTATTACTGACCTTGGCACAAAGAGCGGGAATGTGCTAATAAAGTTTGCGGATGACACGAAGCTGGGGGGTATTGCTAACACGGAGAAGGACAGGGATACTATTCAGGAAGATCTGAACCACCTTGTAAACTGGAGTAATAGAAATAGGATGAAATACAATAGTGAAAAGTGCAAGGTCATGCATTTAGGAATTAATAATAAGAATTTTGGATATACGTTGGGGGCGCATCAGTTGGAAGCGACGGAGGAGGAGAAGGACCTCGGGGTACTGGTTGATAGCAGGATGACTATGAGTCGCCAATGTGATACGGCTGTTAAAAAAGCAAATGCGATTTTGGGATGCATCAGGCGGGGTATTTCCTGCAAGGATAAGGATGTGTTAGTACCGTTATATAAGGCGTTGGTGAGACCCCATCTGGAATACTGTGTGCAGTTCTGGTGTCCCATGTTCAAGAAGGATGAATTCAAACTGGAACAGGTTCAGAGACGGGCTACAAGGATGATCCGAGGAATGGAAAAACTGCCTTATGAAAGGAGACTCAAAGAGCTTGGCTTGTTTAGCCTGGCCAAAAGAAGGCTGAGAGGGGATATGCTCGCTCTATATAAATATATCAAGGGGGTTAACGTTAGGGAGGGAGAGGAATTATTTAAGTTTAGTACTAATGTAGGCACGAGGACGAATGGGTATAAACTGGATATTAGGAAGTTTAGACTTGAAATTAGATGAAGGTTTCTGACCATTAGGGGAGTGAAGTTCTGGAACAGCCTTCCGAGGGAAGTAGTGGGGGCAAAAGACTTTCCTGGCTTTAAGACAAAGCTTGATAAGTGTATGGAGGGGTTGTTATGATAGGATCATTAATTTGGGCAATTGATCTTGAATTACCACCAGACAGGTTTGCTCAATGGTCTGCGGGGAGATGTTGGATGGGATGGGTACTGAGTTGCTGCAGAGAATTCCTTCTTGGGTGCTGGCTGGTGACTCTTGCCCACATGCTCAGGGTTTAGCTGATCGCCATATTTGGGGTCGGGAAGGAATTTTCCTCCAGGGCGGATTGGCAGGTGCCCTGGAGGTTTTTCGCCTTCCCCTGCAGCGTGGGGCACGGGTTGCTTGCTGGTGGTTTCTCTGCAGCTTGAGGTCTTCAAACCATTTTTGAGGATTTCAAAATGGGTCCTGGGATAGGGGTTGTTATAAAATTGCATGGGTGGGGTTCTGTGGCCTGCCTTGTGCAGGAGGTCAGACTAGATGATCAGATTGGTCCCTTCTGATCTATGAGTCTATGAGTCTATGAGATGCCCAAAACCTTTCCCAATAGTTATTGGGTAAACAGAAAATAAGACCCCGATGAAAAGCATATGATTTCAAACATGCCTGGGATAAGTGAGAATCAGAATAGGGAAGGAGTGTTCCCTAGTGGTCGGTGCAGTGATGACTGGGATCTATTCCCAGTGCTACCACCATGGACAACCAAATGTGGCTGTCTGTGGGTAGGTGCCCCTGTATCATCTGAGCACCACAGCTCCCAGCTAGTATGTGAGGACCACGAATCACCTCTGATTTTACGAGCCCAACTCAGGACACCTTAAAGGGGCCTGATTTTCAGAAAGTGCTGAGCACCTATCCTCCGAGAATCCAGCCCCTTTATGACATCTCCAGTGGGGACCCCCAAATCACTAGCCACTTGTGAAAATGTCAGTCTAGGCACCTAACATTAGACACCCCAGGCTGAGAGCATGGGCCTCTGACTTCTTATCCAGTCCAATAAAAGCTATTGCCTCACCCCCCTTGTCTCTCTAATTTTCCATCTATCTGAGGACAGCATTGTACGCACCTGTTACCTACAGCATTGTGAGGGTTAACAGAGTCAGCAAAGGGCTTTGAGATCCGGGGATAGCAGGTGTTACTGAAATACCAGGAGAGGGGCAAATGCAGCCACCCGAGTCCGTGCCAGGGAGTTGGTTGGTTAGAGGGTCCCTTGTTATCCACTCGTGCTGCAGGGCCAGTGCTCTGCGGCACACGGCTCTCTTTGCAGAGGGAGCTCAGTGGATCTGGCAGGGGCTCCAGAACAGCAGCGGGTTGGAGTCTGTCAGCAGGAAGTGGATTGGATGCTGACTACACGGATTGGACCGATTCCACTCCTAGAGTACTGCTATGGTCGTAGCTGGCCTTATTCCAGGAGCCCACTGGGACTTTCTCTGTGTAACCATCTCCGTCCTTTCTAAAGTGCCGTTTTCCTTCTCTCCCCAGGAACACCACGGTGCTGAACTCCAAAGTCATCTCGGTGACTGTGAAGCCATCTCCCCGCACTCTGCTCACGCCCCTGGAGCTCGAGTTCTCCCACCTGTACAATGTAAGTCCCCTGCCCTCGGCATCAGGAGTTACGCTCTTGTTTTGGGTGTCGGCGATAGCATGACACCGAGCAGGTCTCTCTGGGGGATTGGGCTGTGAACATCACCGCCAAACTCTTTCATGTCTCCTAGCCCAGGCTCGCAGTCACAGGTCTAGCACAGTGAAATCAGGTTGGCGTTGGTGTCCTGCTGTCACTCCCTCCTCAGTGATTGTCTTTGGGAACTTGGACTGCACAATGGAACTCGCTACAGGGAACCCACTTCCCTAACCCAGAAGGCAGGCGATGTAACAGGGACCAGGATTTGGGAGACAGTGGGTCTTGCCCCAGAATTTGACTCTGATTCACCATGGGACATGGCAAGTCACAGCCTCTTTGGGCTGCGGTTTCCCTGCTCATAAGATGAGGCTAATGATACTGACTGTCTCAAGGCAGAGGCTTTATTCATGAATGTTTGCAAAGTGCTTCGCAATTCTCAGGCAATGCTAGAGAAGTGTGGATTGCTGTTGTCATTGGCACCTTGAAAGCAGGTCCATTGCCAGATCAGGATATCTGAGTCAATCCTTGGATGCATAGGAAGGGTATTTACATGTCTAAGAGCCAATCTGTGCCTCCAGTCTCCCAGTCTGGATGTCCTCTTACAGCCCCCGCATGGGACTACCGCATCCTGCAGGGGGGGAGTCTTGAAAGCGCTCAGCATTGGCCTGACTCAAGCCCTGCTGCAGCCAATGGTAAATCTCCCATTGTTGTCAGTGGGCATCGAGGGCATGTGGCATCTCGCCAGAGGTTCTCCCCCAGGATCAACCTATACCTCAGACACACAGTCCTGCTTCCATTGCAGCCCATGGGAGCAGGACTGAGCCCAGCGAGAACAGGCAACCCTGCAGCTCCAACAAAGGAGGGTCGGATGGGATTCTGAGTGGGGAGAAGAAGGGGAATATCGATCAGGCAATGAGCCAAGCTCCCTGCTTGATGCTCTGATGAGTGTGAGTCTGATCACTGGGGCGTGGTACAGTCCACTTCTCCCCTGGCCCTTGAGCCACAGCAAAAGATGGCCATGAAGAGGGCAGAGGTCTGCGATGGCATGTCTGAAACACCACTGTGTGTTAAAGCCACATTAAATGCCGTGCCCATGTCAATTCTGTAGATGCCCTGTTGGCAGCACAGCTGTAATCTCCTTTTCTTTCCCTTCCCACCCCTTTCTTCTTCCTCTCCTGCCAGGGAACCACCAACCAGACCTGCATCCTGTGGGATGAAGCCGATGTGTAAGTCCAGCTGCTTTTAATTTGCTCTCCTCACTTCTGGAGCACGTTAGCTTTGGGACTTGGCAGGGTGTGTCTGTTTTGGGAGGCAACTGATGAGGAGGCAGGTGTGTCTTGGGCCCCTCACCCTCACCTTTCATCTCTTTCCTGCGTCTAGCTTTTGTCTGTCAGCTTCCTTGGCAAGGGAAGGCGAGATCTTTCTCCCACTTCCCTCAGCAATTTCCATTCACATCCTTGCAAGCGGGATCTGAATAAGGATCTGCCGCTAGGCCGTTGCCTTCTTTGTCAGAAACACCATTGAGATAAATCGTATATTTGAAGGCTGTAGATCACTTGTTTCCAGAGTGTGACCCAGGTTCTGACCCGCTGATTTTCTCCAGCATGCTTCCAGTCTCTCCATCGAGCTGTGTCTGTCACCAGTGTGAAGCATCCAAGCAGTGAAGAGAATAGCTTCCCACTGCCAGAGAGACAGTTGCATTTGCCATGGGAGCTTTGGGGACTGGACATAATTTTGCAAAAGTGGCCTTGGATTTTGGGTGCCTCTATTTTTGGGGTGCTCAGGATGAAGAATGTTGAGCCTGACTTTTCAGAGGTGTTGAGCCAGAATTGTAGGTGCACAGCACCCTCTGAAAGTCGATGCAAGTTGGGCACCGGGAAAGTCCAAAATTAGAGGCCACTTTTGAAAATAAGGCTCATTAAATGGAAGTAGGTGGTGCATTGGTCTGGTGTGGTGAGATGATTCCTATGAGAAATCCTGTTGTCTGTAGCCCTGTCCGGGTCTTTCTTAGGGTCTCCTGATGTGTTGTTGACCAGCTAAGTGAAAAACCTGATAGTTGCCACAGGGAATTGGGACTGACAGTTTGGGGGAGGAGATGTCAGACAGAGCAGCTTTATCATAAGAAGTAGCTAGTGAAAAAATGTCTTAGATTGTGTATAAACCCCAAAAGGATCAGAAATATCTCACTTAATGGCACCTTTTGCCACTTCTCTGGTTTATTTTTGTGTATCAGTCTGGGGGTCAGTTGGTTTCATTTTCTGTTTATAATCAGTTTTACTCCTTGGGTTCAAATGCACAAAGCTCTGTATCTATTAATTATTATTTATTATTAATTAATTATTATTATTATCATCATCATCTTGAAAACAATTCTGATCTTCCCCCTTTGTCTCCATTAAGTCACTTATACTTGGGCACGTTTGTAGCCGGCTGATAGACTTCTGGTTGGACAATGATTAGCACAAAGAATACACAGGTTAAATCCGATGAACGCAGTGCTGCCTTCAGACATGTCTGTGGAACCACCCTAGTGTACCTCAGGGCAACCTGGAGCCACAGCGCTAAAACCAAAGGTTGCTCAAATATGTGAGGAGAGCCCTTTGGGATGCTGGTGGCAGGGGTCTGCCACGTGGGTACCATGCTGACACTGCAGTACGGTGATGGGTACGTGTGGAGATGCATCTCGGTGCTTGCTAAGGTGCGATGTATACGCTGTTCGCTGGGGGTACACTGAGCTAGGTGCTGTCCATAGCTGTGATGTGCCAGGAGAAGCTCCAGAAAGGATCCCTACTTCAGAGCCACAGTTCCTGCCTACTCCCCTCTTGCTGTGGAGTGAGGTTACTTCCCCCCATTCACTTCTGCTCCTTTTTATATGGCCAGCAAACAGGGATGGGGCTGAGCCCAGGCCCCTCCTTCTCTCCGTCCCCTTGGCCTCTCCTCACTTGCTCTCAGAGTGTGAATCATATCCGGAGAGCTGGGGCTGCTCTCCATGCCAGGCCTGAGGCTAAGATCCAGGTGTAACTCACACGCCTTCTGGGTGTGGCGCTCTGTCCCATTTAGTGGCGCTGAGACCACTTAGAGAGAGAGATTAATGAGTCTGCTCTACAGCCTCAGCTAAGGGCCATAGGGCTTTTAGCTCATGCAGTAGAGGCTCATGCATTGAGCTCCAGAGGTCCTGGGTTCAATCCTGGCTGCCGATGAGCAGGGTCTGTTGGTGTCACACAGGCAGGCTGAGTAAGTGAATTGCAGAATCTTGTTCTCCTTCAGCCTCTTGCTCAGCTGAGCAAGACAAGCGTAGAGTGTAGCCCTGATGTGATGAGAGGGCAGGGCATGGCAGAGGCCTGAACGACCCCATGCGGCTGATCCTGGAAAGGGCTGCATCAGGGCAGGTATTGTTTTGGCTCTGTTACTGACCTGGAGGCTTATGTGACAGGGCCCAGGATTAGAACGGGAAAGAGTCAGGGCAGAGCTAGAAATTGGAAGCGGCAGGGACAGTGGAAGGCAGCTGAGACGGGGGCAGCGTTCAAGGTGGTATTGTTATCTCAGACAGTCTTGGGGGTCTGGCTCCCTGGTCCATCCAGGTGCTTCAGATCACTGCCCACAAAGTGATTGGCCCAAAACAGCTTGTTCTACTGCCTATGCTGTCTCTTGTCAGCTAATATGTTAGTGGTGTTTTCACTCTGGAGTCCTCAACACGCCACCACACCAGAGGACAAGCCGGTAGCTTGGAGCTAAGCAGGCGCACTCTAGGTGCTGATGTGGGGGGGCTGTTATAAGTGCTATATTCCAGAACCTCAGACAGATTTGTTGCCATCCATCTGGAGGATTGTTTCTCAGGCTCTGGTGCATTGTGTTTTCATCCAACGGCATTTAAAATCCAAACTGGTTAAAAGCTCCAAGAAGACTGCAGCTGCAGACTCCACTGGAGGAAATTCCAGAGCTAGATCTGCCTGGGTGCGCTCTGGCAAAAGGAGCTGCGAAGCTGTTTGCATAATGTTTTCAGGCTGCTTTGCTGCCCTTGATGACGCCTGGGAAAGTTTCTGCAGCAGGAGTGTTCTCCAAGTAACCCATGTCCTCTTCTGTCCTTGAGGCTTGACCCTTCACCCCAAGCTTCAGCTGAACTCCTGAACTCCAAAGGGTTTGGACAGCTGTTTCTGCCAATGGTATTGTTTGCAGCAAAGACTTCTGCATTCTATCCCTGGCTCTGCTAATGAGTACAATAGTTGTATGACCTCAGGTTAATACTTCCAAAGTTAAGTGCCTGTTCATGTTAGAGGCAGCGTTTACTGGGTCTTTGATAATGTAGCAGCATCAAAAAGGTTAATCAATCTACTGTGCAGTCTAGCACTTTGATTGTATTTTTGATCAAGCCCAAGAATTGTTTTAAAGGGAAAGAAAATCCCGATTGCAGCAGGTGGTGAAATTCAGTCTGCTACAGCTGCAGCCACTGATGCTTTTCTGTGCATAGACTGTACAGGCACCATAGACTAAAGGAATCACACTGTGTGACTGCTTCTTTTACATGCAATTGGCAATCGGTTGTTGATGGGTGGCCAGTGGTCTGAGTCTGGTTAGGAGCATGCTTTGGGAAAGGTGGTTGCTTTCATTGTGGTAGAGCCATGGTCTGATGGTGTGAGCACAGAGCTCAGAGCCAGGAAAGCCTGAATTCTAACCCTGCCTCTGACACAGAGTCTCACTGTAGCCTGGGACAAGTTGCTTCCCCTCTGTGCAAAATAGGGATAATGATACTGGGTGGTCTCACCGGAGCGCTATGCAAGTTTGAAAGTATAAGGAGGGTTTTGTGGTAAATGCACTGGACTGGGCATCAGGACACCTGGGTTCAATTCCTAACTCTGCCAGATACACCCTCTGTGGCCGTGGACCAGTCATTCAATAGGTCAGTGCCTCAGTTTCCCATATGTGCAATGGGTATAATACTATTACTTCCTTTCTCTCTCCCTTTGTCTGTTCAGACTGCATGCTCGTGAGGGATCGGGACTGTCTCTGAGCATGTGTCCTAGAGTTCAAGGCCAGAGGGGAGCACTAGATCACCCAGTCTGCAGGTCACCAGCACCACCCAGCACCCACACACTAAATGCAACAGCCAAAATCAGACCAAAGTATCACTGCCCACAGGAGACTAGACTGTTATGTGCCACTGCAGAGAATAGGAGGGACCGAGGTGCACCTGAGGCCCCCAGAATAGCAGGAGAATGATTAAGTGAAATATACCCAGATAATCCTGCCAAGTGACCTGCACCCACACGCTGCAGAGGATAGCAAAAAACACCCACGGTCACTGCCAGTCTGACCTGATGGAAAATTCCTTCCTGACCCCATGTATGGTGATGGGTTAATGTCTGTGCAGCACCTAGCACCAGGGGGCCCTGTTGTCAGTTAAGGCCTCTAGGTCAGGAACCTGAGCCTGAGAAGGAGCCAGAATTTACCAATGTACATTGCCAAAGAGCCACAGTAATACGTCAGCAGCCCCCATCATCTCCCGCTCCCAGCGCCTTCCACTCACCAGCGGCCCCGCTGATCAGCGCCTCCCCCTCCCTCCCTGCACCTCCTGATCAGCTGTTTTGTGGTGTGCAGGAGGCTCTGGGGGGGAGGGGGAGGAGCGAAGGCACGGCAGGCTATGGGGAAGTGTTGGGAAGGGGTAGAGTGCGGGGCAGGACGTGGGGCAGAGCCAGGGGTTGAGCAGTGAGCACCCCCTGGCACATTGGAAAGTTGGCGCCTGTAGCTCCAGCCCCAGAGTGGGTGCCTATACAAGGAGCTGCATATTAACTTCTGCAGAGCCTCACGTGGCTCTGGAGACACAGATTGGCCACCCCTGGACTAGGTGCTATTGGAATGCAAACAATAAGTGTGACCCACAACGGCTCTGGTCTTGTGGAAATTCCTTTTTAGCGCTCAGGACCAGCGTGCTGGGAGGGTCTCAGGGGTACTGTGCTGGCTGGCCTGGGTGATCAGGCCTCTTCGGCTGCCTGCCTCTCTTCCTCCTCTCGGATGTCTTCGATCAGCTAGGAGTAACTTGGAGGACTCTCTTGCCTCTCCATTAGCCAAAGCTTGATATGGCTCATTTCATTATATAAAGTCCCTTGAAAATTGGGCTGTCACATAAGAGCCACTTCTCCCTCCCCGCAGCTTTCTGTAGTAGCTGCTCCAACCCCTGTAAACAGGCTGAGACCTTCTCATTTCTCTGCTGACTGACACTGGAACTTAAAATGCAGGTGCTCAGCTCCCAAGGGTGTGACTGACGGCTGCCAGGCAGTCATTTATGCTAATCCCAGGGTTATGGATTTTCAGGGTATGCACAATATCAATGGCTGGGCCCCCAAGACTTTCTACTATAGATGCTTTTGCTTTTCTGCATCCGCTACCTGCCCCTCCTGCAGCATTTCAATGGTGTCGTCTAATGAGTCAACCCCCAATCCCCCAGGTATCGCACCCCCAGAAAATGCCCTTCCCTTAGGATAGGGGGCTGACTCAGGATGGGGCTGCACAGCATTCTCCAAGCTTTGCTCACACGTCAAGATTGGGGCAGCTGGTCTTTCTCTGGCTACGAAAGTGGACAACTCAAGGAGGTGGTGGGGGCTTGCTTCCTGAGACTGCCGGCTTCCAATTCTATTTCGCTTGGCACTTGCGAGGGTTTCTCTGCTACTGGCAGCTCGTGTATTGCTGCATGGCACCATCCTCGCTCCTAAACATAAACTCATGTGCCTTGCTCCTTCCAAAACACCCTAGAGCTGTGTACAGGGTGGTTTTAACTGACTCCTCATTGTGTGCCCCTGACAGCCCTGTTGTTAGAAGAGATTTCTTGGGGTCTATACACATCCTCTTACACCAGTACTCCAGCAGGCGGCTAGAGGGTCTGATTGAAAGCCCATGGAAGGCATTGGAAAGTCTCCTCTTGACTTCAGTGGACTTTGGATCAGGTGCTTAATTTGCCAAGAAAGAGAAGGCAGAGAGAGATTCCCTGGGAGGTGTTTGGGTGGGAAAGGTATGCTCCTGACAAATGGAAACGCTCTGTGCCCACCTCTGCTTCCCATTACGTGCACAGGACTTCCCCTGGCTTCAGGGCAAAATCGGCATGAGATTAGCCTAGGGTAACCAGACATCACAATAAAATCGGGACTGTCCTGATTTTGAGGATTGTCCTGCGTCCCGACTAGAGTATGGTCGGGACACCATTTGTCCTGATATTTTGTTTCCTGGTCTTCAGCGATAATTTGTCGGCAAGTCCTTCAGTGGCGGATGGTCTTCGGAGGTATTTTGGCGGCGGGTACTTCTGTCTTTGACAGCAAGGCTTATTACCCCCAGCCGAAATACCGCCGAAAACTGTCTGCGACTGAAGGGCTTTCTGCCAAATTGCTGCCGAACTCCCGGACGGGTGAGTGTAAAAAAACTCACCACCCCCGCCGCGGCGGTCCTGATATTTTCCCCTTAACATCTGGTCACCCTAGATGAGCCCCCCTAGAACAGTAGCCTAGGGACTGCTCATGGGCAGGGGAGTTAAAACATTCACATATCACTATCTCCAGCCTCCTTCTACCTACCCTAGATGCTCTAGTCATGGGCACGTAACAATGCAGAGCAAAAGAGAGAGAGAGAGGTAAGGCCTGATTCTGAGGGGTGCTGAGCCCCCGGCACTGCAGCTGAAATCAATGGGAGCTGTTGGTGCTCAAAATCAGGCCAATAATATAGGGAGAAGGACAGACACCGAAAATAATTGATAGATATTTGCAGTATTGCAGTATTTAGCGGCGACACTTTGAGTACCTTCCCCAGACCTGAAGAAGAGCTCCATGGAGCTTGAAATCTTGCCTCTTTCACCAACAGAAGTTCGCCCAGTAAAAGACATTACCTCCCCCACCTGGTCTTTCATAGATAGATAAAGAGGGCTTGCGTAGGGATAGGTAAGCAGGTACATAGATTGAGGGATGGCATGCAGATAGATATGTAGCTAGCTTGAGGAGTTCTTTGGGGATGGATAGGTAAATAGACAACCTCTCTTTCTGGCAGATGCTAGTCTTACATCCTTGCCCAATGTTCAAAGAAATCCAGCTCACTTTATTCTCCTCTTTATTCCAAGCAAGCCAGCAGCCAACGGTCTTTCGGGTTTATACCTGCCGACTTGGTGACTTAACAGGTACCGCTGCAGCTCACCTGAAAAATCAAAACAATCTCCATGTTCGGGTCCTTGCCTAAGGCAGCAGCCAGCTGAGCTTTAAAACACAGCCAAAGCCAGGCAGTGGCCCTTTAACGGCCACTTAAAATCCATGGGCCATGAAGGGTTGAACCGTAAAATTGCAATTAGAGCAGACAATTGTCATCTGTGTATCTGCTTCCCCAAGATAGAGTTGTTAGGCAGGACACTTTAAATAATATAAAAAAAATTTCCAGGGGTTTGTTCATTTGCATTTAGATAGATATTTAAGCTTGTATTATTAATAATGGATTTTTGATTTATTAATCCTAGCCCGTTTGGGTGGCTGTCTGCTAAGCCCACTAGTCACCGCCCCCCCCCTCCCTTCCACCGCTCCCACTGGGGCCCCAATCCTTCACTTGAAGTATGAGAGGGGAGAAGATCACACGCTAATTTTTGTTGTGTTTGGTGCAGCGAGTATGATTAATGAGCTTGGCAACAGCTGGGTAAATTGAAAGCTGAAGTTGCGGAATGATTTGGGCTTGGCTGGCTTTATTTCAGGGGCATTCATCTGAAGTAATTATTAGCTGCTTAGCAGCACTATTCAAGTTAAAATCGAGGCAGGTTCTTCTCTCTCTCTCGCTTTCCAAGACGGGACGCAGGGAGCTGATGGATGGAGACATCATGGATTCTGTTCATTGGCTTCTGCATTCAGGGAATTTGCTTTCACCTCCCTTTGCTCCTCCTTTCTAGTGCCATCACCTTCACAGCTGCACAACAGCATCGAGAAGGAAACCCCTGGGGCTTACATTCCCATGGCCAAAGTATCAGTGGGCTGACAGTGGTGTTTAACGGTACCACTGGGGACCGGGCACCAGGACTCCTGGCTACAACACCTGGCTGTGCTGCAGAATGATTCTTTGATCCTGGACAAGTCACCTGGAGACCTATTCTTTCCCTCTTACACTGGTAGTCCAACTACTCGAGGAGTAAAGCACTGCTCCGTGTAAGAAAGGGGTGGCAGAATGAAGCCCTGACTTCCTGGTGCCTCTGTTTTCCCAGCCAGTGAGTGGTAAGATAAGTACTGTACAGGGGAGCTGGCAGGCTTAAAAAATGTTTGTAAAGTGCTTTGAAGGTAAGGTGCTCTAGGAGTGCATGGTTTTAGTTCAAGGATGCTATAATCTTTCCTAGGGGAAGATCCTCTGTTCCAGTACTTAAAGCTTTTAACCTATATAACTTTTGGAATGCGGATCTTACCTTTCACGAAGGTCCCTTTGGTGGGCGAAGGGTAGGCATTTATAGGAACAAGGGCTGCTCTGCGGCTCGGCTAGCTAGAACAAAAAGGTCAAACCTGTGTCCTCCAGATCCTGGGGTCAGGAAGAAATCTAACTCAATGGTTCAGTATTGTACTAGGTGTTTTATGCAGCTACCAGAGGAGATGGACCATCAGTCTGTTCTGGCTCGGAAATGTGTATCTTCTGAGATATAGTTCAGAGCCCCTGATTGAGGCCATGGACACGGGTTCTTTTCAAAAAGTAACTTAGCTGAAGTGCAGCCTTGTGTTCCCAATCCTTTCAGAGGGCAGGAGCACAGGGCTGGAATAAGAGCGGGTGTTACAAAATAGAATTGAGGTGCCTTGGAAAGACCTGTGTGGTATAATAGTCAGAGGTAGTGTAGTTCTGGGACAGGGTACATTGGTAGCAATGAGTGGAGCCCCATATCGGGAACGGTAGAGGATGCAGCAGGTGAAGCTTGGGATGCATTGGCAGAGGGGAGGCTGGGACCGGAGTAGCAAGGGGCACAGCACAACAGGTCAGCCATGGCAGAGTTCTGCTGGGATCTCAGAAATTAGCACGTGGTTGCAAAACGGCCCCTTCAGCCTATAAAGTACAGACTGAGGAGTCTCCAAAGGAAAATCATACATATTTAGAAGCTGTCTGAATGCATAATTGCCTGTGTTATGTATCAGAGGGTAGCCGTGTTAGTCTGGATCTGTAAAAGCAGCAAAGAATCCTGTGGCACCTTATAGACTAACAGACGTTTTGGAGCATGAGCTTTCGTGGGTGAATACCCACTTCCTCAGATGCATGTATCTGAGGAAGTGGGTATTCACCCACGAAAGCTCATGCTCCAAAACGTCTGTTAGTCTATAAGGTGCCACAGGATTCTTTGCTGTGTTATGTATGTCATCTGTTGGAGCAATCCTTGTCTTCAGCATCAATCCCCATCCCCAGAACTCCCTTCTGTGTAATGATGGGCTTGGATTTAAGCCTCGGATGGCCAGGGGTAGCAGGAGCAGAGTTAGCCCAGGGCTAGGTGCTTTAGAAAACCCCATGCCATGTGTCTTGCAGTGGGAGCAGCAGAGAGTGTAATGTTACACAATTGTTTCCATTCTCACACCCTGTTGTAGCTTTTGAAAATGTGCACCCGTTGAGGCTAAACTTCGGGCGGTGGGTTTTTGCATTTGAAGTTTAAGGCCGTTCAGCCATTTTCGAATTAGAGGACAGTGGGGAGAAACCAACAATAGCAACAATTTTCTCCTTCCCAAAAAACAAACAAACCCAAAATAAAAAACTACCAAGACCAGGGAATAGTTGCAGCCTTTTCTGAACAGCTGTGCCCTGATTGGCTGAAGGTGGGAGGGGGAAACCTACCATGGAAATAGCTCTCACTGAGGGGCAGTGCCTTTGGCATTCACTGGTGAGTGTGTTATACAGTGTCGTTCCCCCACCACCACCCATGCCAACGCACAGAGGGTATGGGGTTGGTATGGATGTCAGCTACAGAGCTTTAGCAGCTCCTGTTTTTAGCTCTGGAGATCCCTAGTTCAGTCCATAGTGTGTCAGCCAACAGCTCTGACACCTTCCTCTGCTTTGCAGTCAATCAGGCTAGGACCTTTGAAATTATATGCTAAGATTCATGGATTCCAAGGCCAGACAGGACCAGTGTGATTGTCTAGTTTGACCTCCTTTCTAACACAAGCCAGAGAACTTCCTGAAAGTAATTCCTGCTCTGACTAGCGCAGATCTTTATAGACAAACAGTCAATCTTGGTTTAAAAATCGTCAGTCCACCACCACCCTTGGTATGTTCCTCCAGTGGTTATTTACCTTCACTGTTAAAAATGTACATCCAGTTTCCAGTCTGAATTTGCCTAGCTTCAACTTCCAGCCATTGGATTGTGTCAGACCTTTCTCTGCTAGACTGAAGAGTCCCTTATCATATATTGTTCCCCATGTAGGTACTTATAGACTATGATCATGTCACCTCTTAACTGCTTAAATTTGTCACCATAAGGCTTGATTTCTAGGTCTTTAATCATTCTTGTGGCTCTTCTCTGAACCCTCTGCAATTTATCAACATCCTTCTTGAGCAGTGGGCACCAGAACTGGATACAATATTCCAGCAGTGATTGCATAGGCACCAAATACAGAGGTAAAATAACCTCTCTGCTCCTACTGGAGATTCCCCTGTTTGTGTATCCAATGATCGCATGACCCTTTTGGCCACAGTGAGTGTGTCTACACTGTGATTAAAAACCCACAGATGGCCCATAGTGTAGTTGTTCAGGCTGTAGGACCCTGTGAGGAGGGAGGGTCCCAGAGTGTGGTCTGCAGCCCAAGCTTGAATGTCTACACGACAATGGAGCAGCCACTTATCCTGAGCCCCTTAGCCCAAGTCAGCTGCCACGGGCCAGCCACGGTTGTCTAACTGCAGTGTAGACATACCCGAGGTTGCACTCCTTCACAGGAGCCAGCCTTCCTGTCTCCTCCCTGTGTTTTCTCTCCCTGAGTGACCCCTCTCAACTTGTTTATAAGGCCCAGATGTCATGTTATCACCTGAGCCTTTTTGTCCTGCCCTCTCTAGCTGACAAGTAACTACCTAATTACCACCCAGGTGAAGTTACTATGACTAACTGGGCCTTTAACCATTTCTCATGTGTTACTGGGGCTTTACCCCACCATGCCTCCTTTAATTATTTAATCAAGTCCTATATCAGCCACTCCAGTATCTTGCCTTGATTTGATATCAGGCAGACAGACCCCAAATTTTCCAGGTCATCCCACTTCCCCTTTTAAAATATTGGCACATTAGCTTTCCTTCAGCCTTCTGGAACTTCCGCGGTGTCCCAAGACTTATTGAAAATCAACATTAACAGTCCTGGTTGTTCCTCAGAGCTCTTTTAAAACTCTTTAATGCAAATTACCTTTTTTTGCATGATTATTGATAATTCTGCCATTTCCGTCTAGTAACGGACCTGTGTCATTGTTAGGATTCTCTTGGTTCCTAATATACTTTTAAAAACTCCTGATTGTTCTTAACTCTGCTGGCCATAGAGGTCTCCTGGTCTCCATTTGCTTCCCATATCAATTTTCTGCAATACTTACCTTCTAATTTATAGTCATTACTGTGGACTTCCCCTGTCTTCTAGTTGTTATATCTTGAGTTTTTATTTTCCGTAGCTGCCTTCACTTCCACTCTAAAACAGATTAGTGTTTTAACCATTAGGGCCTTCTTTCTTGACTGTGGGATTGTGGCTTTTGAGGCCTCTAGTAAAATATTTTTGAATAATTCCCAATTTTCATTCACATTTTTATGTTTAAATTCTTCCTCCCGGTTGATTTGGCTCAGAATAGGGTTTTTAGCTTTGTAAACTGACGCTTTTACAGTACCAAGTATATCTATTACTCTTTTGAATGTTATTCTATTTGCACATTATTAATCATGATCCACTTTTACCATTCATTTTTAGTCCGGGGGGTCAGTTCCTCTTTATCTGACAGAGTAAGCTCTCATGTAGAATTCCCCTGTGTTGGAGGCAACCCGTTTTGAGTTAGGAAATTGTCATCTACAATATTTGGAAATTCCGAGGATGTTTTAGCACTGGCAGCATGAGCCCTCCAGCATCCGTCACTCAGATTGAAGTCCCCCATGATCTTACAGCTTTTCCCCCCTCTTGCAGATAGATGCTTACGCAGCTGTCTAAGCACGTGCAGCAGATGTTTTTTTGGTAAAGACCAGCTCGCTGATCAGCTTGCTCCCCCTCTCCCTGCCATTGCTGGTGAATGGGGAGTGGGTGAGGATGAGTGGAGGCTCCGCTTCATCTCCTGCTGCATGTCAGCCAGTAGCTATGAGCCGCCATGGAGAATGCAGCCATTCACTGCCAGCAAGAAATCCCAACACCCCAGAGCAGCGGGGAATAGACACGATTCCTCTCCTGAATTACCCTGGTGGTGGCTGCAGTCCAGCCCTAAGCCTGCCAGGCGTGGAGCTATGGGGGCGGGATTCTCTGTGCATGATTACCCTAGCTGTGGAGTGGAAGGTCTCTTCAATTACATGGCCGCCGGTTGGGCAGTGTCCCTGGGGCTAGGGCTGTGTAATGGGCGCAGGGGAGAGATAGGAGGTGACCAGGTAACAGTTGGCTGTACTGCAAAGGATAAAGCCAAGGGGGAAAATTCCCTCTGAACTCTGCCTGGCTGTGTTATATATTGGGAGGGAACTCTTGCCCCTAGCGGGAACCTGTAGCAGCCTGCTCCTCACACCAGCCCCAGCTGCAAATGCTGCCTTCTGCAGAGGACTTGGGAATGCTGGAGGACAGCTGTGCTAGCAGTACCAGCTGCTGCTCTCCCAGACAGCCCAGCAGATGGCTTGCTCTGGGAGCAGCAGGTAGACCTAATTTCATGGTGCTATTGGAGGCGAGAGGTGATCTGGTCAAAGCAGAACTCAGGCAAGGGGGAGCATGAGAGAATGTCTGTCTATCCCCTTCAACAGCATTACTGAGTTGACCCTCACAACAGGTGAGGAACAAAGGGACAGAGAAGGTAGGGCCTGGTTCCTCAAAGGTATTTATTGGCACCTAATTCCCACTGATTTCAGTGGAAATTGGGCACCGAAAGACCTGGGAGGAGCCAAATCATCAGCTTAAGGCTGCACAACAGGTTGGTGACTCAACAAGGATTTGAACCCAGATCTCTGAGATTCCAGTGCTGTGCCTTTAGCGCAAGATCGTCCCTGCACTTGGGAGGGGCTTGTTAGCTGAATGACACAGATGCTGCCAGAGAGGTGAGATCTTTTACTGGACCAACTTCTGTTGGTGAGAGAGACACGCTTTCGAGCTTACACAGAGCTCTCCTCCAGCTCTGTGTAGCTTGTCAAAAGCGTGTCTCACCAACAGTAAAAGATCTGACCTCACCCACCTTGTCTCTGTCATGTCATGGGCCCAACACAGCTATACCTGGGCTGGCCTGATAGCAAGTGTGAAAGATCAGGGTCGGGGGAATAGGCGCCTATATAAGAAAAAGTCCTGAATATCGGGCCTGTCCCCATCAAATCGGGACAGCTGATCACCTTAGCTAGACCAATGCTGCAAAGAGCAAGTGCCGCCAGTCAGCGGAGCCTCAGTGCCTGGCTAGCATGACTTGGGATGTACAGTATAAATCACCACTCACAAATATGGGTGAGGAGGGCGTCTTTGGCCCTCCTTCTAGCCCGGAAATGAGGGACTCAGCCCCCGCTTAGCTAAACCTCACTAACCAGCATTGTCCCAGGGCAGGCTGTAGGAGAACTGAGTGCTGCGTAATACAGGGCATCTGCTACCTACCAAATGTACCATGGCGTGTGGCACTAGGCAGAGGGGAAAACGGAGATGGGGAAGGTTTCAAAGGGTCTGAATCAAACACTCTTGTCTCCCCGTCTTCCCTCCAAGTCACTGAGTGAGGGCAATTTCCTCTTCGCTTCCCCATTCTGGCTTGACCCCTCTTAGGCCCCTTCCTGGGCGGCACAGGCCACGCCAGCCCTGCTGATTCTTGGCTGATTAGCAAGGCAGCGGCCAGCTTTCTGGCTCGTTCTGTTCAACAGCCCCATGCCAGGCCCTCCGTTCAGTGTGAGCGGGGCCCTGGTGGCTGGACTCACAATGCAAAAGCAGGCGGCCGGGGGAAAGGAGCCCAGCTTCTCTCTCCAGTGCCGCCTTTATCTCAGCAGGAAGCTGAAAGTGTCTCCACCCCTCGGCCTCGCTCTTCAGTGGGGCGGGGGGAAGGGCTATTTTTATGAGGCACTTGGGAAGTATCCAGCGTTTGGGACTTGCTTCTCCATTTGTGCCAGATCTATGGGGCTCATTAAGGGTTGCCAGGCTTACAGGTGACGTCGCTCCGTTTGCTGCACAGAGCTGCAAGGGTCATCTGGGAGGGGCTCAGTGGCTGGCTGCCAGAAGGAATAAAGTAGCTCCCATAATTCAATGGAAGGAGGCCTTGAGGGGAAGGCGGAGGGGGAGGGCATCTCCTGTGAATGGGGCAGGTTCGCTGGTGGGTCTCCAATGATTAAAGGCTGTGACAGTGCACGGCCATGGTGTGGCTGAGGGCACACTGGCATGTGCCTGTGTCTTCCTGTGCAGATGGATGTGTGTGTGTGTGTGTGTGTGTGTGTGCGACAAGCCTGTGTACACAGGTGTGGGTGCATGTCTGTGGGTAGCTGCATAAGCCAGGATGCATGTGTGTGTGTGTGCACACTTGTGGATCAGGTATGTGGTGCATGCATGCTGGTGTGTAAGTGCCTGGTTATGCAGGTGCATGTGTGTACACACTTGCATGCATATGTGGGTATGTGTAATGTCAACAGATCCCGGTCATCGGCGGGCAGGATCAAAACTGGGACCTCTGGAGCTAAATGCATGAGCCTCTACTGCGTGAGCTAAAAGCCATATCACCCTTAGCTAAGGCTGTAGAAGACTCATTAAGGGTATGTCTATACTACCCGCCGGATTGGCAGGTAGTATTCAATGTATCGGGGACCGATTTATCGTGTCTCGTCTGGACGTGATAAATCGATCCACGAATCGACGCCCGTACTCCACCTTGGCAGGAGGAGGAAGCGGAGTCTACAGTGTAAGTGGAGTTGCGTATCTTAGTTCGAACCCCCCCGCTAGTGTAGCCCAGGCCTAAGTCGTCTCGGTGCCACTAGCTGGGACAGAACACCACATCCAGGAGGTGTGTGGGTTACACGGGCCCATGTATGCAGGAGAGTTCAAGTGTATGGGGGGGGGTCTGTGTGCATGCATATGTCCCGGTGTGGGTATTTGTATAGCTGTATGTGTGCACAGGCGAGCATCCAGACATGTATTATGTGTGGGTACATGTGCCTGTCCCATTGATATGGTGTGTTCTTAAGGCGTGGTGTCCTTTTCCTCCCAGCCCCTTGGCGGCTCTGAGGGATCAGTTGAGCTGTCACACACTCCCCTGTGGCATCATGTTTCAGAAGAATCAGGTCAGCTGATACGTTCTGTGGCACAGGGTGGCAGCCCAGCTGTCAGTTGCCTTTCACAGCCTGGGCGACCAGGGCAGAAGCGTGCGAGGGAGTTGGTTCAACGAGGGGAAAGGGAGGCTCTGACTGTTCGCGAGCTCTGGTGCAAACTGCATGGGTCTTCTGCGTCTCTCTCGGAGCCCATTGTTGCCTGTGCGGTTTACCTGGTATGTGCTGGGAATGTGTAATCCGTTGCAGGCTGCTTTTCAATGGTCTCTGTGTGTCGGTTGTGAGTGCTGATTTGCAGCCTCAGTGCTGCCAGGCACAGCCATTCAGAGCCAAAGAAAAGGGACTGGGAGAAAACCGCATCCCTGACCTCATTAGCTTTAACCTCTAACTGCTCAATAGCCAATGTAATTCATATCTAAGGCAAACTTAAGGCAGTCTGCGGCCTCGATTCTGGAAGGTGCTGAGCACATGCAATGGCCATTGGCTTTGGGGGAACTGGGGCTGCTCAGCACCTTTCTCTCCAGCCCACATACAGGCGGAAGTCTTCAGGGGCTCAGACTCAAGCATAAACTCATTTAACTTCCACGTGTTTCATTTTAGTTGTGAGCCTACTTCTGCCACCTGTATTCACGCCAGGAACCCTGACTTGCACCAGGAGTCTGGTCAGATTCAGTGGGACACGTGTGAGTGCAGATGAGTGATCTTAGGGCTTATGGAGCCAAGACTCTGCTAATGACCAAAGCTCTTTGTGCGTATTTACATGGAGGCTCTGAAATCCAGACCCCGGCAGCCACTAGCAGCATCAGAAGGGTCTCCTTCCTTCCAGGCCAAATGTCACCGCCTGTCTCATCAGTGGCCACACGGCACTGATGATCCCCAGGTCCAATAACCCTGGACTTTCGAGTAGCTCCGATCCATAGCAGGACTTCACAGTTCACCTCATCTTTCTGGGCTGAACCAATCCCTCAGATCCGAACACTCTCCAGCTTTGGGGAAGACCTGGTCCACGTATGATCTTTCGCAGCTGAGCCTTGTCTCTCTGATGAGCTGAACATGGTAGAGGATCCAGCACTGGAATGAGCTAGATCGCAGGAATGGAATGACCACATCAACCCTAGGGAAAGGCCGAGTCATCTAGGAGCCTGAGCTGAGGTCCTAAAGCCATAGTGCCCTCAGTCTGATTCCTGACACTGATTGGATGTGAAGGATTAGACATGTCACTTCCCTTTGTGTCTTAGTTTTCCCTGCATTTCCTCACCTTCAGTTTGGGGTTCAGGTAAATGCAATTGAAACTGCTGAATTTCACCTTGTTTTCCAGTAAATCCCTGAATTTCACAGTTTCAGTCCAGAACCACAGATCAACCTAGGATTAGGCAAGGTTTGCTTTAAAAACTCGTGTACAAGTGGACTAGACCTCTCGTTCTTTAGCTCTAAAATCACAAGCCTCTACCACTTGAGCTAAAGAAAAGGGTTCTTAGGTCCTTTATAACAGCAGGTCCCTTATCTTCTCTGTGGACCAGCCACTAGGGGGCAATATCACATACTCATACGCACAACAGCACTACAGTACATTATTCTGGAATACAGTTCTATGAAGGTGAAAAGAAAAGACAGAACCAACAAAATAAGTTTTTCATTCATTACAGGCATTAAATACATCTTTCATAATAGGGAAGACAAGTCCAAGCTAAAGTCGAAGGAGAGAGAGAAATGTTTATAAAAGTCATGTCTGTTTGGTTGTGAATGTACAGAGGGGGCAAGCGGTGTGGATAAAAAAGAGACCTGACCCATCTTTCCACACAAACTGCGAGCAGAATTTCTGGAAGGACTGGAGAATGTGCATTGCTTTTTTTTAATGACTTATTTTTCTTTGCCTTCTGTTTGTCCCACTTCTGGTCAGGAGCCTGAAACAAAATCTCCTGCTAAACGAACACAAGAGAGGGTGCTCTGGGATCTGAGGTGGATGTGAGGATACTTGGCATTTAATGTTCTCACAATCATTAACTTACTGTATGATCACAGGCAACTTATGTCACTGCTCTACGTCTCAGTTCCCCTGTCTAGAATATGACAATATTAATATTGAGCAACCCCTTCAAAATGCGTTAATATCTAGCAATGAAAAACTCTGTATAAGCGCTAATTATTATTATTCGGTTGTTATTATTATTGTTACTTTATGATCTGAACTTTATTTTATGATTCAACCCTTGTTAGCTTTGCCCATCACATCATATTTGCAATTTGAATAGTGACAAGCAACACAATCTCTATTCTATTCTATTCTCATAGAACCCAAGTCCGACTTTACAGATTCAGAACCCAATACATCCATTAACTAACTGAAATCTAAACTAACACAACACATCCCACAACATAACATAACACACCAGAGCATGTATTCTGATGGCTACATTAGCTTAAAAGTGGCTTCTTAGCTGAATGGCAAAGCAGATTAGAAAATACATGCATCAGTGAGCCAGTTCTGACAGCTGGATCAATATCTAGCCCCAGCAGGCTCTTGCTACCACTGGGAAAATAGATGTCTTGCAGCTGACCTATTGCTGGGGAATGTGAATGCGAGATCATCAAAATGTACAGCATGGGCACGTCCCAGTTCCCTTAGAAGGGAGAAAGCCTAGTAGACAAAGCCCTTAGCCTGGAGACAGAGAGAATGAATGCTTGGTGCTGAAAGGACAGTTCCTCTTTGCCCTCCTCACTGTATTTATTGGAATTCACTTTAACCCTCAGTCGGTAGCTATAGGAAGAAATATAACTGGCACGGTGAGGCCAGAAGGCCTCATTAAAGGCTCTGAGAGGTAACGCTGCATGTAATGATTTTCAGACTTGTCAAGGCCCCTCCTGATGCTTTGCAAATACTTTGATCCTATTACAGTAATGACCACCTGAATGATGCGTATTAATCTTCCTGAGCTGGCCTCTGCTTCAGGCTAAAGCTGTCACTCAAGGTAGTTTAACGTACACCCTCCACATTTGTATGACAGTAAATCTGGCAGTCTGGATCTGCCGCTTGTCCCTCGGTCAGAGCAATGGAACAAATCCATCCCTGCAGTAACACCGCTGGTCCCAATGGAGTTACAGTAGGGACAAGGTTGGCCCAGTGCATGCCTAGATTTAATCTAAGATACATCTGCACAAAGTTGCTCTCTGGTCTTGTTATGAATGGAGGCTGCTGGCTGCCTGGCAAAGATTCCAGTTCTCTGCTAGCCAGTCTCACCAACTTTGTGTGTTGGACTCATAGCAAATTTGCCCAGGCTACAATGCTAGTAATCAACAATAACAATAATCCCTAGCTCCTGTGATGTGTAGATTTCAAAATATCATTATCCCTATTTTTTAGACAGGAAAACAGACAGAGCCCAATTCATGCGCTGTCACCCAGAAAGCTGGTGAAAGAGCTGAGAGAAGAACACAAGTCTCCTGGTCCAGGGCTCTATTCACTGTGCCCCACTGCCTTCTGTAGTAGGAAGAGAGCTCGGGACATAAGCCCTTGCATTAGAGGCCTGGTATGAGGCAGGACCTGCTCACAGAATGTAGTAAGAACAGAGCTGATATTGGAGACACACATAAAAAGTGCTAATTACAAAATACTTACACAAACACATTTTAATATTACGTGGTACCAGAACACCCCAATATCAAGGATGGTACAAAAACATTCCCCAGGAGTTACAGGAACACACTGAACCCTTCTAAAAGGTAAGATTAGGGTAACAGTATGTGATACGAAACAGTTTAATTAAACCGACATGTACAAGGTGATAACTAGCCATGTCAGAGGGCAGTGACTAACTATGTCAAAGGCAATACTAACTTGCTTGTATTAGGGTATAAAGATGTATCTCAAAGGAAGTATCTTTGTTCAGCTTAGGTGAGAATGGAAAGTCCTGCCATTTCCTGAGCTGCGTCCTTTGTTACGGGCATACGTGTCTTAGTATCCTTGTAGAGTCTACCAGGTGCTATTACCATCCTTTGCTAACAATAAACTGCCCTGGCGCCTTCGTACCTTAATGGATCGTGTGGTCTTTGGACGGTTTGCTTGAGGTCTGCTGTACTGGCTGTCTGTGCAGAGCTGGGGCAGCACAGAGGAAGAACACACACACACAGCCAAGCATCTAACCACACGAGCAGACCTCAAGCGAACCACCCAATGACCGCAAGATCCTCCCAGCTGACTTGATGGAAGTTACTCATACTCTTTGGTGGGAGAATGGGCCATCCTGAAATTACAGGGAGGAAAGCATCTGGGGAAACATTGGTTTTGCTTTATTTATTACATTTATTTTTTATTATTTAATAATAGATCAAACCCTCAGAAACCTTGAGTATCTGCTGAACACATGCAGCAGTCCTGGGATGCAGAGGGAACTGCAAAGGCTCGGTACCGACAAGGATTTGGCCCATGATAATAATTAAGGGTGTAATATTCTTTTCCCATTGATTGATTTTAATCTGTAACTCCTGGTGCCAGGTATGCAGTTGATGTTTTGCCGAGTGACATTTGCAGCTCAAGGGGTGGCACAAAGCAGCTGAAATATACATGGGAAAATCTCTGGCTCTGAGCTGCAAATAAGAGACCTGATCCTGCACTTGGATCTGTGGGTCTGTGAGCAGGCCGTTTACTTCCCCATGGGCAGACACTTCCCTGGCCAAGGAGCCCATTGAAGTCACTTGGGCTCTGCACAATCACCGGGGAACAACTGTGCAGTTCTCACTGCTGGATCTGGGCCCTAGCTGGGAACAGAGATGTGGTCTCAGCTTTCTATTTATGGGGTAGGGAAGATAGTTCTGCCAAGTTTTACAGATAAGGAGTTATTCACTAATGCAAACAATCTGGGAACAAGCACCAACAGGATGATACGAAGGGATGAAACATACACAGAAGGGCCAAATCCTCAGCTGGTGTAACTTGCCATAACTCTCCTCTTTCCCTCCTCCAGAGGGGCCAGAGCAGAGGTGACTGGAAATTTGTTCAAGCTTGGCAGCTTGATCCCCTGTCATAATGGGACCCTACTCAGACTCAGAGACATACAGGGTGCAGATTTGTGCTATATCTGCCTACTGATATGGTACTTATATGTCCCATAGTATTGGAGCCCCTCTGAATCTTTAATGTATTCATTCTCTACATCCCTGTGAAGCAAGGCAGTGCTATTATCCCTGTTGTACAGATGGGGAAACTGAGACACAAATTGGTTAAGGCCCAGATTTTTAAAGGGATTAAATGTTGCTGTGCTCAGCATCACTACACCTAACTGGTTTAGGAGACAAATCCCATTTTCAATAGGGATTTAGGCACTCAGGCACATGTCTGCAGTGGGGAATTCTGCTGCATGAGTCTGTATTCGTGTAAATGGATGTTCATGATGCTGCATCCCGTACATGGGGGAGCAGATGCCCTTTCCAGCTGAGGACCGTGCAAGTTGATGTAACTAGGAGCTTCCTCTTTTCTGCTGCCACGTCATTGGCAGGTATTAAATGAGTGAAAGGATGTCCTTGTGCTAAGTGACAGTAGGAAGCTCTCCTTTGGGTGACTTCTCTCCCGATCCCTCCAACGTTCATCACTGCAGCAAAAATTAATGCCAGGGTGTGAAACACAGCTGACAGTTTAGCAGAAGATTGCACAGATGCTGCAACATCTGTCTGCCTTTGGAACGAGCTGATTGGCTGGAGGGACAGGCATGCTGGGAGATGCAGATGAAATTAGCATTCCGTGCTACCTAGAGAATTATTTGTAGTCCATGTTTCCAATGTGTATTATAAACTCGATAGAGGGATAAAGTAGAAGGAAAGGATGGATGGCTAGAGGCCACTGCGAGCCCACAAGGCCTGATTCTCCATTGCCTTACACCTTGGGTAGTCATTTACTGCTGTGGGAAATGATTTTAAAATGATTGAGAGCATCGTGCACTCCCTTTTCTTGAGTACAGCTGGCTACACAAAGTGCTGGGGAGCAGAGAATCAGGCCCAGGCTGGTTTGAATTAAGTAAGTTGTCAGCTACAAGGCTGGGAAATGATTGCTCCGTATTCAGCTGCTTTATTGTAGCGCAGAACATACGTGATCTCAAGTCAGAGGACACTGAAGAAAGAAGAGGCACTGCATTACGCAGCCTCTAGTTTCTTCTCCATCCATGTGGCTGATCAGATGTAACATTTCGGGTGCAAGTATGTCTTTCTTGCACATCTGTGGAGCACCTGCTTTCTGTTCAGTGGGACCCAGCTGTGGAGGAATCCTCAGTGTAAATCCGGTGACAGCTTGCTAGCCCAATCTAATGAATTTGGTGGGTCTCAGTTCAGTTTGCCCAACCCTGCAACTGCCTCTGATTGGCAACCTTGATTGCTCACATCAGCAGAGATAGGCCCAGAGACTGAATGATCCTATCACCTCCCGTCCTTCCAGGCCAGGCAGGGCTGTGGAAGATGTGGATTAATAAGATCCTGGGTTTTGATGCCTGGGGTTTAGCATGTCACTCAGCCAGAGAAGCTTCCGTCATGCAGGTTTAATCGTTACAGAATACAGTTCCTGGGGGTGGGGTTTGGAGTTAAGGGGAACAAATTCAGCCTTCCGCCTGTGTGCTGCCAGGGGTGACATATCCTAAGCCATGAGTTATGATATCCTGCAATGGGATCCTCACTGTGCCTAAAGACCTGCAGCTGGATGGCACAGAGCCTGCTCACGAGAATCCTGTTCACACCAGTCATGTGGCTAAATACCTGTTCAGAGCACAGTAGCTTAAGGATGATCAGGGGTGGGGGAGGAAGAAACCAGTGCAGCCCAAAGGATGGGTGTCGCTTTGAAGAGAGGGGCCGTGGTCAGGCTGGTCAATGAGGGAGCTGATTCGGTCCACTTGAGCACTGGCCATAAATTAAAGCTGCCTCCCCCACATAAGCTCTGGCAGAATCCCCAGGAGTTGGCTGCAGTGATGACACTGCCTGCTTTTCTGCAGGGGTGTTCTCCCTGAGGTGCAGCGGCCAGGCAAGTGAAGACGGGTGAAATTAGCATCCCCAGAAGCCAGCACTAGCTGCATCAGCACGAGTGCATCTGTCCTGTGCACTAGTCAATCTGCCACAACACTACTGCATCTGGCTTACCCCTTGGTGTGGCTGCATCGACAGCAGTGTATCTGTTTCATCTGCTGTTATTCACAGAGGTTTCCTCTCAGTTGCGCCGATGTGAATCAGGAGTAACTCCATTAGTTCCCTGGCATTACACCAGGTGTAAGGGAGATTGGAATCAGCCCCCACTGTGAATCCTTCCAGTCCCACTGTGTTTTTTCTTTAAATTTCAAATGTCAGACATCAGGGGCAGCCACAAATGCCGAATAACGATGAGGACAAGAAGCAACTCAGCAGTTTGGAGGTGAGACTCGAATGACCTTCTAGAAAGGGAAACCAAAGCTTTATGAAACACAAATCAGAAAAGACAGTTTAAAGTGCCATGCAGAGTTGACTGTCCTGGCAACGTTGTGCTTAGCCCATGTGGGGAGTTTGTTTTGAGGATCACAGAGCAAACAGATGGTAAAAAGAACGAAAGGAGCACTAACAACACAGGAATATCCTCCATACGATGAAGAAGAATCTCCGTGATCTGAACCTCCCTGCCTATAGAGCTGTTGCTGCATTTCCCTGTCCTTCTATCTCACAATTCCCTGATTCTTCCTTAGAATCATGGAATCATAGAATATCAGGGTTGGAAGGGACCTCAGGAGGTCATCTAGTCCAAGACTAGGACCAAAGCAGGACCAATCCCCAACTAAACCATCCCAACCAAGGTTTTTTCAAGCCGGGCCTTAAAAACCTCTGAGGATGAAGATTCCACCACCTCCCTAGCTAACCCATTCCAGTGCTTCACCACCCTCCTAGTGAAAAAGTTTTTCCTAATATCCAACCTAAACCTCCCCCACTGCAGCTTGAGACCATTACTCCTTGTTCTGTCATCTGGTACCAGTGAGAACAGTCTAGAACCATCCTCTTTTTAACCCCCTTTCAGGTAGTTGAAAGCAGTTATCAAATCCCCCCTCATTCTTCTTTTCTGCAGACTAAATAATCCCAGTTCTCTCAGCCTCTCCTCATAAGTCATGTGCTCCAGCCCCCTAATCATTTTTGTTGCCCTTCGCTGGACTCTCCAATTTTTCCACATCCTTCTTGTAGTGTGGGGCCCAACACCGGGCACAGTTCTCCAGATGAGGCCTCACCAATGTCCGTATTAACCCATAGCCCCATCCAAGGCCTGCTGTGGTCCATGGGAGTGCACCCATTTACTTTACTAGGTTTTGGATGAGCCCAGGAGGTTCTGATTATTGCTTTTTCGGTAATTGGACTAACGCTCCCTCTGACTGCAGAAAATGCTGGTCGTGTGCTCTGTTGGACCATACTGAGCAAGTGCATATATCAGCCAGAAGAGAACAGTTCTTGGAATGATTCAAACAAAGATTGAAAGAACTTTATATTGTCAGGGAGGCTGTATCAACATGTTAGAAACCCACTGTGAGATCGCTTGTCTTTTTTAAAAACCAAAAGCAGTAAATAAAAAAGCTCTCCAACCCTGTAGCCCCAGCCTAGGTTTCCCAAAAGTAAGAGAGGGTATCTGTTGGATGTTCCATTACAGGATACGATTTTGCTGCTGTAAAAGAGGTGCCAGTTCTGGAGAAAGGAGTTGAACACTTCTGATTTCAGGGATAATATGTACATAATAGTTAGACTGTTGCAATATGAAGGAAAAAAATTGCAAGCAGCATCAACCTGGCCTGTGCATGTATCTCTGCGATTTTGCACATGCTTGTTTTCGTGCACTTGAGTTGTTTACGTAGGAACAGAGGGACATAGGATTTGCCAGACTGGATCAGACCAATGGCCCATCTACTCCAGTACCCTGAATCTGACACTGGCCAGAACTAGACACTTCAAGGGAAGGTACAAGGAACTCTGAAGTAGGCAGGTTTCCCAGAATTTGGATGTGACCCATTACACCATCCAGGCCTGAAGACCATCTCTGCTCTCTAGATCCACTTGCCACTGATTTGAAGATCCAGTGGCAATAGCACCCTGTTCTCCCATTTTCACAGCTCTCTGCTCCCTGCATGGCCCAGCTGCCATAGCAATTTTCCCTTTAATGATGAGTCCTCTTGCTCCACTTTTAATCCTCATCCAGAACTGCAAACAATGGAGCGAGCATGAATGGAGGAGTTCTCGGGACCAGGCGCTAATGCACCCCTGATCCAGTTGCATCTCTGAAGACTTCATTCTTGGGAGATTTCTATGGATTTTGCTGAGTGCCTCTCAGCCCCTCATGCCTTTAAAGAACTGCATCCTTCTCTCAGTTACGGTTAATCTTTAATCCTGCATCTTCATCTTTGCCTGCAGCACCTTAGGTTGGCTTCTTGATTTAATTTCTTTACCCGTCTTCCCCCGCCTGCTGGTCCCACTCTCATTTGCTTGATTTATTTTACCTCATCTCTTTATTGTGTAGTCTTGCACTAAGCCATTTAAAGCTTGTGATTTAGGTTTCTGGGAAACAGTACTACCTGGAGGAACTAGTGCTGATTGGTCTGAGAGAGCCAGTGCTCTTACGGACCCACTCCTTGGGTCATGTGTGCTCTTTGAATCAGGGACTGGGTCTTATTAATATTTGTTTTACAGTAACACCCAGAGGCCTAAGCTAAGATCCGGGGCCCATTGTGGTAGGTGCTGTACATACATCTAGTAAGAAACAGTCCATGCCTGAATGACTGTATGGTATAAATAGACTTGATACTAAAGGGGTGAGGAAAAGGGAAGATTGCTGTGCCCTTGTTACAGGTGGGGAACTGAGGCACAGAGTGACTAAGTGACTTGCCAAAGGTCACCCAGCAATTCGGTGGCAGAGTCAGGAACTGAACCCAGGTCTCCTGAGTCCCAGGCCAGTACCTTAACCAATAAGCCCTTTAGTAGAAATAGTCTACATTCCTGGCCCTTTAACAATTCCTCTTCTCCCGCAGGAAGGGGGCATTATGGTTTTTCACAGGAGCTCAATGTCTTTCAATGGCGTGCACCATGCAGAACTTGATATCTCCCAGCCGGGTGGGCATAATTCTAAAAGGGCAGAAGCGTCCTTCTCTCTGACCTTGATGTTAGCTGTACATATTAAGCATTTACAGCAATGTGATGATACTTGTGTCCTTTTCCTGGTGCCAGTTAACTGTCCTTGTATGATGAGCTCTACTGTAAGTGGGGAGTGATTGGTACCATCAGCTTGTATCACTGCTCCTGCTGAAGAGCAAGATTTCCCTGCGATCTAATGAATACGTAGAATGCTGGCATTATCCAGCCCGCCAAATGTGTTCCGAATAGGACCTTAATCAAGTGATCTGTCAGTCTGATCCTGGAGCGGGCAAATTTTTTGGCCTGAGGGCCACATCGGGTTTCTGAAATTGTATGGAGGGCTGGTTAGGGGAGGCTATGTCTCCCCAAAATAGCCAGGCATGGCCCGGCCCCCGCCTCCTATTCCCCCCCCGCCGCTTCTTGCCCCCGGGACTCCTGCCCCATCCAGCCTCCCCTAATGCCCCCCGGGAGCCCTGCCCCATCCACCCACTCACAGACCCCCTGCCCCTGACTGCCCCTCACTGCCCCATCCAGCCCCCCTTCTCCTTTCTGACCGCCCCTCTGGAACACCTGTCCCCATTCCACCCCCCTGTTCCCTGCCCTCTGACCACCCCGATCTCTATACACACTCCTGCCCCCTGTCCATCATCCCAAACTCCCCTGCCCTCTATCCAACCCCCCTGCTCCCCGCCCCCTTACCACGCTGCCTGAGGCACCAGTGGCTGGCGGCGCTACAGCCGCACTGCCCAGAGCACCAGGACAGGCAGCCGCACCACCTGGCTGGAGCCAGCCATGCCACCGCGCAGCACAGAGACCGGGATCAGGCCAGGCCCTGCAGCTGCGCTGTCCCAGGAGCTCGCAGCCCCGTCGCCCAGAGTATTGCACCAGCAGTGCAGTGAACTGAAGCTGTGGGGGAGGGGGAAGAGCAGGGAGGGACCGGGGCTAGTCTCCCGGGCCAGGAGCTCAGGGGCTAGGCAGGAGGGTCTGGCTCGCAGGCCGTAGTTTGCCCACATCTGGTCTAATCTATCTGTCTAGCTATTTGCCCATCATCACTGTATTATCCGAGGCCCAGATCCTCAAAGATATTTAGGTGCCTAACTCCCATTGATTTAGTTCCTTTGTGCAGCCGTTGTTAACCACAGTTTGTGTTGCCAAGGTGCTCAATGCTGTTTGCCATGTTGTCTCTCTTTAGGGGTGGGGGGATGTGTGCACAAGTAAAGCCGTTGGCCAATTTTACCATTTGTCCCAAACATGATTTCCCCAGAGATTCGAGACGTCCACCAGGACCTTCTTATTAATGTGGTCTGTAATGTGTGTGCTGCTTGTCTGACTATATCTTAATTTTTCCAACAGAGCACTTTCTCTAGAAGCTTTCAATGCAAGTGCTTCAGGGCTAGTTTTCATAACTAGGATGTGACCTGTCTTGGAGCCTGCATTATGAAGAAAACTTTTCTAAAGCTCCAGAAACCTGAGCTCTGGAAGGTTCTCAGGATGATCAGCTCTGTGATGGGGGAGTGAGAAGTGTCTTAAGGAGAAAGTCAGGAAATTATGTGCTCTTTTCTGCAGCTGAATGAGAGGATAGCTATGGAGAACAGTGATCCATCATGGTTATTTCTAGCACCAGCGAGGCTGTGTTTAGGATATGTCCGTGCAGTACCTCCCACAATCCTCTCTAGATTCATGTGTGGGCCATATTGTGCTTCACATGCTAACTGAGAATTAAAGGTGAAAAGCCCTTATAAGATCTGGGAGTGCTACGTTAAATTTGTCAATAGGACTTGCTTTCATTCTGTTCGTGCTAAGGGCACTTCTGAAAGTGCCCTGTGGTGCTGCGTAGTGAGTGGTCGGGAGGCTGTTCAGTGAAGTCATGTTCCTGTCCTTGTTTTGCAGCCCCTACTGCAATGTGCAGGTGCAAACTGTATCATTTGGGACCTCAGAGCAACTGCCTCAGCATAGACAGATGCTGCATCTAGAAGATCTGCTAGATTGAGATAACAGCCAGGAATGGCACATTGAAGTGTGATGGAGGCAGATCTATCACGCTCTGATCTTCTCATTTGTCTGGGAGGGGAACTAGATGTCCCAGTTGGAGAGGCTCCACTGACCTGTGTGAACATCTTGTCCATTCCCTGGAGGCCAGGGCTGATAGTTCCCTACAGCCCATTCCCCAGTGCTTTGCTTAGTCTAGTTTTCAGTGTCTCAGGCAATAACTGTAAGCCCCTTACAATGGTGCTTCCACCTCTTCCCTTGGGAAATTATTCTACAGCCTAATACATCATGGCTCAGATTTTCTGCTTTAGGGCTCACAGTGGCCCTAAAAGTATTGTAGCTAACCACAGGAGGATTGTCCCAGTCCAGGAGTGAAGAGCTGACATAACTGCTCGGATGCTTCCTCCTTCCTGCTGCCAGTTATGGGGTTGTAGCTGGGCTTCCTTACACCTCTGTGGTTCCTAGCCACCATATTGTCTCCTTGCAGTCATGGGCAGCTAGCATAAGACAGAGAAGAGGTTAGGAGGCTGGAGTGCTTCACAGCTGGTCCAAGATGGATGATACATTCAATGGTCTCCTCTGGGAATTATCCAGTGGACCAGCATGATGGAGACAACATGTGCAGTGTGCCAACTTGGGGTATTTTATTGAGCCTCTCACCATATGTTTTGTTTTTTGTTCAAGCCCCAGTTCCTGGAGTCATGTGTTTTATAAGAGAATTTCCATGTTTATGAGTTTCTATCCCTCATGGCTGCAGAGAAGAGCTTGAAAGTGTAATCCTTAAAGGCTAAAAATCAAAAGACAAATCCAAAGAATTCCCATCATGTTATTTTTTTTTAACAATCTCATGATTTTTAAGGCAACTTCATGATTTTGTTGAGAGGTTCAACTCCTGATTTTTGAGCATGTGGGTTGGCAAGACTCCAAATGTGGAATAAATCACCAGGGATATTATTTTATTAATATTATTCATTATTTTTATTGTGGGAGCCCCTAGGAGCCCAAGACACGGACCATGACCCCATTGTGCTAGGGCAGGGGTCACTTGCTGGAGGATTCTCTGCAGCTTGAGGTCTTCAAACCACAATTTGAGAACTTCAATAACTCAGACATGGGTTAGGGGTTTGTTACAGGAGTGGGTGGGTGACATTCTGTGGCCTGCGTTGTGCAGGTGGTCAAACTAGATGATCAAAATGGTCCCTTCTGAACTTAAAGTCTATGAGTGTTGTACAAGATTTGAGTGTCAGGCTTCATAATGTATATACAGTATTGATGTAGAGCGAGTATATACAGATTAATAATTAGCCCCGTGCTCTGGATTTTTGCATGCATTTTCAACTGAGAACTGGGAATAGAGTAAAAAGCCACTGCTGCTTGGGAAGTTGTGTTTCCTCTCAAGTGGAATGGGCTGGCCTTCTGATGGGAGTCATTATGGCTCAGCATCAGCTGTATTTATGGTGTCTGAAAAGATTATCTCCAGATAATCTTACGGGTATTTAGCCAGCCATATGCTTTATTTTGATAGCAACATGCGTTTCTTTGTGCATTTAACATTGTTTATGTTAATTAAGGTTTCAGGCTGGAAGCTGCATATGGGCTCTTTTGTTTCTCTGTGGCTAATTTGCAGAGAGTAAGTAACCTTGTCCTTCGTGCAATGCGTCAATTCAGTTAGACATGATTATGGATTCACAGCTGGGAGAAGGCCTCATTTTTAACCTTCTTACTACGTCCTCCCCCCACAATAAACTTCCCGTATGCCTGATAATTCCTGAGTTGATTCTCAGGTCAGCAGTGCCTTTATTTTATTTGTTTCAAATCTGAAGCATATCAGCCAAGCTGATTTCGAATGATAAGCCTCTGAAAAAATCTTTCCTCGGGATTCACTTTCTATGCCTGGACTAAGTGGATAGATAGCTGTCTTTTTAAAACAGAGTTAATTTAATAATAGTAGCTAATCTAATAATAGGTTCTTCCCTATCAGCGTAGAGTTGTTTTTTTCAGTGCCAAATGTGTGCTGCAGAGAATGGTGTGAGAATAGGGTTTGAAGCCAAAGATAGGTAGAAGCAGCTGCAGTTGGATGAAATTCAGGGATCCAGCACAAAGCTTACCTCCCAGTTAAATCCCACTTTAAGCCCTGTGTCAGGTAATACCCTGGTGCTGAAGACTATTTCTGATTGGAGGAAGAACATTCCGGTTCACAAAGAACATTTGACTTTGTGAAATGTGGTCCTTGGACCAGGGCCGGCTCTAGCCATTTCGCCGCCCCAAGCACGGCGGCACGCCGCGGGGGGCGCTCTGCCGCTCACCGGTCCCGCGGCTCTGGTGGATCTCCCGCAGACGTGGCTGCGAAGGGTCCGCAGTCCCGCGGCTCTGGTGGATCTCCCGCAAGCATGCCTGCAGATACTCCAGGCAGGAGCCGCGGGACCAGCGGACCCTCCGCAGGGACGCCTGCGGGAGGTCCACCGAAGCCGCCTGCCGCCCTCTTGGCAACCGGCAGAGTGCCCCCCGCAGCATGCCGCCTCAAGCACATGCTTGGCGTGCTGGGGCCTGGAGCCGGCCCTGCCTTGGACCTAGGATAATACAATGGGGGTGGATGTAGCTGTGTTGTCCTGGCTGGACACTTTCACAGTGGAGATGAAATGGAACATCTTTCATCTCTGCTAAAAAGTGGCACTGGAAAGCTTTTATAACTAAATAAGTTAATCTAATGTCCTAAATCACTGAAAGGATGTTTGGGCATGGCTGTTGATGGAGAAGTAGTGTTGCTTAGCCAATAGAGCACTAGGCGAGGATTTGGAAAACCTGGGTTCTGTCCTCAGCTTGGCTAATTGCCTTCCAGGTGACCTTGGAAAGGTCATTTCGCCTCTCTGTGAGTCAGTGTCCCCATCTGTAAAATGGGGCTAGTGGTATTTACTCCTTTTGTAAAGCTCTTTGAGATCTATAGATGACAAGTCAAAACTAGGTATTGGGCTGGATAATCTGCTTCATTGACTTTAATAGAGTTATGTCAATTATTCCTGCTGGCAGAATATTTAGAGATTCAGGACAGTGGCTGGGTTTTGGGGACTAGTCCCAGGATGAATCATCTTTCAGTTCTATAAAAGCAGTAAAGAATCCTGTGGCAGCTTATAGACTAACAGACGTTTTGGAGCTCATGCTCCAAAACGTCTGTTAGTCTATAAGGTGCCACAGGACCCTTTACTGCTTTTACAGATCCAGACTAACATGGCTATCCCTCTGATACTTACAGTTCTAGAGGCCCAATTCTCCTCTCAGTTACATCAATTTAAATCGAAGCTGACTTCAGTGCAGCCACTCTGGATTTAAATGAATGTTACTGAGAGCAGAATCTGGCCCCAAACCACTGGATCAATCACTGAAAGTCATTACTGTCTGTTGGGTGTTTAGTGGCTTGTGTGATAAAGCTTGTTAGCCTGAGGGCTTCATTCAGGTTCCTAAGGGGACAGGTGCCAAAATTGCCCAAACCACCATTGACATTATGGGTGTCAATTTTAATTGACCCTGGAATTTGGATGAGAAAGTTCAGTGCTTTCATAGTATTTGAAATTAGAGGTTGATTTTGGCTCCTTTCTACTTTAAAGTGTAATTTGTTTTCATTTGTAAGCATGCAGAATTCTCTATCACTGGTTCAGGATTCTAATTAGATATTTTCATCCTGTATTTTTCCTGAAAGAAAGTAGGAAAGGAAGAAAGCATTTCCTTGCACCTTTCCCCAGGACTCTTTAACCTCCTGAGGCAACTATGAGGTCCAGGAGAAACTGTGGCCAGAACACACTCATCAAGACAAAATGAATTTTATTCAAAGCCAGCTGTACAAAGGCAGTCCCGTTTGCACTTCCAGAGTGTTCAGAAGGAGCTTTGCAATGGCCTTTTGCTGGAAATGAAAATTGCTTTGGGAATCCTGCAAAAGGGATTAACTGTGACTTGGGTTCCAGCTCTCCAAATTAATAATCAAGCCGCTAGATGGATCCCAGCCAAGCACTTGACTGACCTGTCAGTTTGATCGGGAGGGAGGAAAAAAGCCCCTGTGAATCAGGAAGTATTTATATATTCTTTAAGCCTTAAGTATAAGCTCCATTGTTTTAAAGCTTCTTTCTGTTCCATGCCTGTTCCTATAACAAAGCCCTTAATTTGCTATTTATCACTGTTCAGGAAGGTCCTTAAGCATGTGCATAATAACTCCCATAGAAGTCTGTGGGACTACGTCCTTAATTGCTTTCCTGAATCACATTCTTGGTGTTTACACCCATCATGAAAACCTATAGCCAAAACTTTTCTCTCGTGGAATGGGCTAGGGCTCAATTTGAACCCACGGATATTAGAGATGGAATAACCCTCTCGGGTGTCCTGATGCTTCCACCACTCACTGATGGATTCTCAGGTTTAGTTTTGGAGCTTCCACCTCTCCGCTTTGGCTAGGCCACAGTCTGTTAGATCTCACTATTAGGAAGCATTTTCCTGATATCCGCATCTAAATTTTCTCTTGCGTAAATTTCCTCTTATTTTCCCTTATTTCACCTCTAATTAATTCCTCTTTGTCCTTGGGATTCACAAGTTTTAATATTTATAGATAAGGCTCATGAACCCCCTTCCTGTTCCTCACAGCTGTGAGCGCGTGGCTTTCTGTCACGCGCAGAATCAAAGGTTTCACGGAGGGACTCATCCTCGCCACCCCCTTTAGTACCCCACCTCCTCTGATGCCCTTTGTTTTTGTTTTTGACCGATTTTCTTCTGGTTTTGAAATGGTTAAAAGAAACCCAATAAATCCCTGGGAAATTATCAATAAATAAATTAAATCAACCGATCAATAAACAGCCCAAATGAAGAGCCTTACTGATGAGGTACAGGACTCAGTATTGAATTGTAAATGATACCTGCACATGCACACATCACTTATAAGATCTTGTCACGTGGTATGCTTGCCACTAGGGCATCTCCTTGTGGTCACATCAGGGGATTAGCTCCACATCAGGGGTCCGACACCCCTTTCTTTGCCCAGTGGCTCCCTTTCTCTGGGACTCAGTGTGCTCCTTCTTTGTGACTTAGCCTTCTGGCCAGATCACTATAGTCTTCTCCTTTCAGGGGACCAAATCCCACTGGACAAACATCCTAGGCAATCTGTGCTCCACTGCCTGGTCTATGCCACTTTCCCAGTGGCTGGGGGAACCCTGGGCCCACCCACTCCTCTGGGTTCCTGTCCAGGGACCCTTCCTGGCAACTGTGGTCTGCTTTCCCTCGGACCCTGTTGCTTTTTCCTGAGACTCCTTCCAATACTTTCTGGCTCCCCCTCTCTGGTTGTACCAGCTCAGACTCCTTCCTCCCACGGAGGAACTGCAGACTATTTAACTCTCTAGCCTCAAATGCCCCTCCTTACCCCCAGGGAGTGACTGCAGCCCACTTCTCCTGCAGCCCCTTTCCACTGTCAACTTACTGGCTTCATATCCACCCCTCCTGTTCCTTCCCAGCTGGGCTCCATCTTCAATCAGTCCTTCAATCCCTGGCTCTTCCCAGGTGCAGCCTATCAGGTTAACTATCCTAATTTACCAACTTTGCCTTGTGTGAGGTGGACACCCCATCAGACCCCTGTTCAAACACCCACTGAAGTCCATGGATAGCCTCCCTTGGGCTTCTGTGTGCTTTGGATTTGGCTCATAACAAAGTCATTCATTACTCATAGTAATACCCCCCCTGAGCAGAGGCTTATTCTAAGCAGAGCTGTAATGTGCATTGGACAAACAATTTGGGACCTTCATCCTATGCTGAACTAAGTGGAGTTTGCTAATATGAATTGGCTAGACCCTACATCTTACAGTCTCTGACTCAGGCAAAACTCCCACTGATCCAGTGGGTGAATGGCTCTGAGGGAGACTCTCCTTATCCAGAGTCTCATTGCAGTCACAAAGCCAGAGTCCTAATGAAACCAATGGGAATTTTGTATGAATGCTAAGCTAGCCCATTTAGTGGCTCCACTCTCTATTGTTTGCAGTCTACAACATCAGCACTCTCCGTGGTGCTGGGCGAGTCCTCACAGTATGGTCAACCACAAGCATTCAACAGTCATGAGTCAGGCTCCGAAAAATTATGAGACTGGCTTAAAAATCAGGAGATACTAAAATAAAACATTTTGGTTTTAGTTTGTCTACTGGGTTTCTGGGCTGTTAGGTCACGCTTGGGTCATGTTTTTTAGACTTTTCTTTGCAACCACAAGAGCTGGAAACTACTGAATGCTGAGATTCACACATAAATAATTTGACTCCAGGAGCTGGGGCTTGAATGCAAATACCAAATATTGCAAACCTTGCCAAAAAATTGCAAGAATCGGCAATGCTGGACTGAACTGCACTGTTCTAGTCTATCCTCCTGTAAAATGGGGATAATAATATGTCCTATCCTACCTTGCTGTGTGTGTTGTGTTGACTGAGTCATTTGTGGGTAAATCCATCCTTAGGCAGAGGTGCAGTACAAGGGTCTTTGAGCTCACATGGGAGTAAAGTGGTGACCGAGCCTTTGGGTTTAAGTGCTCTGGTCTTGCACTGGTTCTGTGCTCTGGATCTGACTTTAGATCATTTTGCAAAGTGCTTTGAAGGCAGAACGCTCTGTAGAGGAGCAGTGTGATTACTGCTGGGGGAATTGGCCATTTTTTCATATCACTCCAAATGTTCTTTTAACAGCACGACTGTTCTCCCCAAGCCATGTCAAAGACATGCCGAAGGATTAAAACCAGAGATGAGGGAAAGGATAAGGGAAGAAGAGGCATTGTTTATGCTGAGGAGCTTAAAACTGAGGGATCGCACTAGCATCCTGTAGGATGAATTCAATACTTTAAGATGATTGAGATGTTTAATCAGTGATCTTTGATCATAGGGGGCCACATTCTCAGCAGTTGTAAATTGACATAACTCCACTTACTTCAGTGGACTATGCAGATGTACATCAGCTGAACATCTGATTCAGGATATCCCACACCACCCCTTTGGTAATTTATAGTGGCTTTTAATATAAGAGCTATGTGGCTTTGATCCAATGTACATTGAACTCAATGGGACTCTCTCCAATGATTTCAGTGGACATTGGATCATGTCCTATAAGAGCAAAGCATGGTTATTGTGAAATATGTCCCACTATGTGCTTTAAATGTATGAGTTTCTTTGCCACGTTTAGAAATGGGGATTGGAACAGTGCAGGAGTGTTTGGATCTGATGTTTAGCTTGAACTAGTAGAGATGAGCAGCCCAGATCCATACCCACTTTGCTTTGAAGCTTGGAGGTAACTGGAGCTGAGATTTGGGGTCAGGTCTATCACTAACACAAATGTATCCATTCAGTTGTGAAGTGCAAACAGAATAAAGTCCAAACTAGTAATATACATGTGGGTTTTTAAATGGCCAATTTCATAAAGCTCAAAACAGTGACAAACCAAATCAGTTGAGAGAAAGAATTTAAACAGAACAATGTGAATGGCAATTGGGAATTTTTAAAGAACATTTTACTAGATGCCACAATTGAGAACAAAGGCTGTGTTGGTTAAAAAAAATCTAGTTTAGAGGTGAAGTGAAAGCAGTTTTAAGTGGAAGTTGATAGAAAAGAATATAAATCAGATGCTAGGAATTGTAGAAAATTGATAAGGGAAGCAAAAGAACTCTATAGCCAGCAAAATTATGAACAATAAGTAGGAGTTTTGTAAGTATCTTAAGAACAAAAAAAATCCTAACAATGGTATTGATCTTTACTAGATGGAAATGGTAGAATTATCAATAATAATACAGAAAAGTTAGAGATGTTGAATAAATATTTCTATTCTGTATTTGGCACTGGTTTGACCACTACTGGAATACTGTGTCCAGTTCTGGTGTCCACAGTTAAAAAAGGATGTTTATAAATTGGAGAGGGTTCAGAGAAGAGCCATGAGAATGATTAAAGGATTGGAAAACTTGCCTTTATAGTGAAAGACTGAAAGAGCTCAGTCTGTTTATCTTAACAAAGAGGTTAGGGGGTGACTTGATCACAGTTTATGAGCACCTACACGAGGAACAGCAATTTGATAGTAGAGGGTTCTTCTAGCAGAAAGAGGTATAACAAGGTCTAATGGCTGGAAGCTGAAGCGAATCAAATTCAGACTAGAACTAAGGTGCAACTTCTTTTTAACAGAGAGGGTAATTAACTATTTGAATAACTTGCCAAGGGTTATGGTGGATTCTCTAGGACTGGCAATTTTTAAATCAAAATAGGATGTTTTTCTACAGGATCTGTTCTAGTTCAAACAGAAATTAATTCAGGGCAGTTTTTTGGTCTTCTGTTATGCAGAAGATCAGACTAGATGATCTACAGAGAAGGACCTGGGGAATACAGTGGATGAGAAGCTGGATATGTGTCAACAGTGTGCCCTTGTTGCCAAGGCTAATGACATACTGGGCTGCATTAGTAGGAGCATTGCCAGCAGATCAAGGGAAGTGATTATTCCCCTCTATTCAGCACTGGTAAGGCCACATCTGGAGTACTGTGTGCAGTTTTAGGCCCCCCATTACACAAAGGATGTGGACAAATTGGAGAGAGTCCAGAAAAGGGCAATGAAAATGGTTAGGGGGCTGGGGCACATGACCTACGAGGAGAGGCTGAGGGAACTGGGTTTATTTAGTATACAGAAGAGAAGAGTGAGGGAGGATTTAATAGCAGTCTTCAGCTACCTGAAGGGGGTTCCAAAGAGGATGGAGCTCGGCTGTTCTCAGTGGTGGCAGGTGGCAGAACAAGGAGCAATGGTCTCAAGTTGCAGTGGGGGAGGTCTAGGCTGGATATTCGGAAACACTATTTCACTAGGAGGGTGGTGAAGCACTGGAATGGGTTCCCTAGGGAGGTGGTGGAATCTCCTTCCTTAGAGGTTTTCAATATCAGGCTTGACAAAGCCCTGACTGGGATGATTTAGTTGGAGTTGGTCCTGCTTTGAGCAGGGGGTTGTACTAGATGAGCTCCTGAGGTCCCTTCCAACCTTGATATTTTATGATTCTATGAGTGGTCCCTTTTGGTTTTATAATCTATGAATCTATATACACCAACATCATGTACACTCCCTCTCTGTCTGTCAGTGGCCCTTTGGGAATGGAATGGACTCTTAATTCCACGTTGCTGCAAAGTGCCCAGCGACTGCTATACTCAGCACGGTGATATATATCTTCTTTTAGCCAGGCGGCAACAAACTTTGGCTGTTTGCCTGACCCTTGAGCCCTTATTTGCATTGTGAAATGTGACTGTTACTGTCCTCCATCCTGTGGCATCGCTTCCTGTTCACTGCTCCTCCTACATTCCAGTCTCCTGTGCTTTCTTATGTCTCCGTCATGCTATCTCCACGTGCTGTGCTTGATCTGGCTGGAAGAAGCCATTTTATTCTGCTTCTTCAAGGGTATTTTGGTTTGCAGGCGATACAGAGGAAGGTGTAGTTCTTACCTCTCCCAAGCTACCCTTTGGATTCAGTAGCAGAGGGGGCTATTTAAGCTCCTTGATTCTGCTTCGTTCTGTTCATACTCAGACCTTTGCATTTCAGTTTCAACTCAGTTACCCTTTTCTCTGCTCTTCCTCTCAAACCAAGGCCCAGATTTTGCCTGCCCACAGATCAGGCAGAAGGACACAGGGAGAGAGTTGCTGTGTTGTAGGAGTGGTACAGACCTCTTGAGCTACGGACAGCCTGAATCCTGCAAGGAGCTCCCATAGATCAAGGGGCATCTGCCAAAGGCAAGGGCATCTGTGCAGAAGCTCAGTCCGTCTGTTATATGCCCTGGGCTCCATAGCAGCATGGCTCCATCTGGAGTTGTACTGCCTGTGGCTCTGCTGGCACTCTTCACTAGCTCTCTCCTCAGAGGATGGCTGATTGTGCAAAGAGAGCATCCCATAGCTGGAGTGTGGCACTAATTCTCACAGCTATTTCCCTGGGATACTGCTGCTATGCCCTTCCCTTTGCTGTGATGGAGCCCTGAGAGTTTGCACATAGACTCATCCCACCCAGCCTCCAACAGTTCCCATTGTTTTTACCCCCTCCATGAAAGCAGCAGGAAGGGGCGATCTGGCCCTCACAGTGGGTGCTTTAGAGCTGTGGAACTTTGTGATGCTTTGCATGGAGTTTCCTCATTTACCTAAAAAAAACCAACAAAACACAGTAAAAAGCAACATGATTCCTTAACTCAATGCCTCTCTTTTCCCATCTCCTGAGCTTGGTTTCAGACCGGTCAGGCAATACTTGAATGTTTATTGAGATGACGAGTGGTTAACTCTCAGCGCATACAGTTTGGTCTCATTAATCCCAGCTTTTGGTAGCCGTGCCTTTTGGGGAATGTCTACTTGACTTGAAAAGAGAAGACTGAGAGGGGACATGATAGCAGTTTTCAGGTATCTAAAAGGGTGTCATCGGGAGGAGGGAGAAAACTTGTTCACCTTAGCCTCCAATGATAGAACAAGAAGCAATGGGCTTAAACTGCAGCAAGGGAGATTTAGGTTGGACATTAGGAAAAAGTTCCTAACTCTCAGGGTAATTAAACCCTGGAATAGATTGCCTACGGAAGTTGTGGAATCTCCATCTCTGGAGATATTTAAGAGTAGGTTAGATAAATGTCTATCAGGGATGGTCTAGACAGTATTTGGTCCTGCCATGAGGGCAGGGGACTGGACTCGATGACCTCTCGAGGTCCCTTCCAGTCCTAGAGTCTATGAGTCTATGAGACATTTGAGTCGTGCTTAGGCGATGGCCACCATCTTGGCCAACACGCCTGCGAATGAACCGGGGATCGCTAAAAAAAAGAGCTGTTGCAACTTAAGCTGAAGCATCAAGGTTTTGTAACTTGGGCTGTAATGGCTCCTGTCCTCTGTGGGTTGGCACAGAGGGGGACCTGGAACTCACACTGACCACTGGGTAACTCTTTCACACGTGTTAACAAACAGGATTGAAAATTCTAGGGCCGGATTAACCTTTTGTGGGCCCAGTGCCAAACATATTTGTGGGCCCCCATGGGGACAACGGAGCATGGTGCAGGGAGGTCAGTCCCTGGAGCGAGGGGCCAGCCAGAGGCAATGGGGCATGGCATGGCAAGGGTGGCCCTGCTCTGCCCAATGCGAGGGCACTATTTACAATCCGGCAGTTGCCAGATGCACAGTGGCCTGCCCAGCCCTGTACTGCCAGTGTGTCCTTTCCCCTTGGGGGTGGGCCCATGCCGCACCATATAGTCCCCCCCACTCCCTATGGCATGAGGCCCCCCAGACCCACCCACAAATGCACAGTGCCCTGCACAACACCACCCCTGCCCACAGTCCCTCCACAACTGCCCAGAACTCCCACTCCCTAGTCCCTCAACACACACAGATCTTCCCCACCCCTTCATAGCCCAGCACCCCCCAACCCCCAAGAGCCCCACTCCCCGGCACCCTGCTTTCCGGCGGCGCTCACCGGCCTTGCTGGGAGGTGACTGTGTCTGCTGGGCTGAGACGTGGCAGAGAGGAGCCCTCAGCCAGCTGGCGGACAGGCTGAGAGGAGCAAGTGGTGGGTAAGAGGAGCCAGTGAGATCTCGGGGCGCAGTGTAAGTGGAACAAGCCGGGGCCCCTTCTCAGCGTGGGCCTGGCTCCATGGATCCACTGGAACCGTTGTAAACCCGGCATTGCTGATACCACACAAAGGTTTGGAACACAGCACAACTATGGTATTTAACTGGAGACTGCAGTAAAATGACCAGCATCACACATTTATGTCCTGGCCATGCCAGTGTGCACAAGTGTGTTAATGAGCATGGGGGATAATTCTCAGTTTTCCCTCTCAGCCTTTGCCTGTCTCTTCCATTTAGATTGTAAGCAGGTCAGATCAGGAACTGTCTCTTGCAATGTGTTTATACAGTGCGGAGCACAATGCGGTGCTGATCTCGGTTGAGGCTTCTCCGTGCTAAGAGGAACAATAATTCAACATGCTCTCAGTTGCCGTGCAGAGCTAGACTGTATCTAGGATATGTCTGGGGGTGTAATTAGGGCTATGTCTACACAGCAAAAAAAACCCCGTGGCTGGCCTGCTTCATTGCTGGGTTGGCAAAGGCTTCTGGATTGGGGCTGGAGCCTGAGCTCTGGGACCCTCCCACCTCGCAGTGTCTTACACCTGAGGCTGCAGCCTGAGGCCAGATATCGACACAGCAAATGAAAAAGCCCTGCTTCCCAAACCCCACAAGCCGAGCTGGGTGGCTCTTGTCTAGACATACCCCTAGAGTAACTTGGTGGAGGCTGAGCGAGGGAAGGATTCCACGACTGTATTCCATGGAGAAGGTTCGGACAGTGAGATGTGTTAGGCTGTGGAACAGTTGCCCAAAGGAAGAATCCCTTGCCTGGGACCCGTACAATCAGCCCAACTAGAGCACTGGAGATCAGTGTGTAGGGGAGAATCCTGCTCTGGCAGGTCTTTTCCATCTCTCCTGGTTCTGCTGTCTCAGCCTCTGCTGGCTTTTGGAGCAAGGAGGCAGGGGCTGAGGCTGAGTGTGGTACTTTGCTTAAGGCAGCACATGCTATGGGCTTGATGGAGCAGTCCCAGGGGGAGTGGAGGGGGTCCCACGTTCCAGACTACCTGGCAGTGTCCCCAAACACAGGGAATGTCTCCTTCCCTCTAATCCTCACCGGGACAGATGTTGCTGACCCAGGTTACTTTTACTAATGCCTAAGAGGCAATTTTTCATGCCCAAGAGCCTCTCCGCCCTCTCTCCCAGCTTCTGGAATGGGTTCCCTAGAAAGGTGGTGGAATCTCCTTCCTTAGAGGTTTTTAAGGTCAGGCTTGGCAAAGCCCTGGCTGGGGTGATTTAGTTGGGAATTGGCCCTGCTTTGAGCAGGGGGTTGGACTAGATACTCCTGAGGTCCCTTCCAACCCTGATATTCTATGATTCTATGATTCTTTCCCCTTCTCCCACCCCTGGTCACTTTCCTCCCACCCCCATCCCCGAGCAGCAGCAGGCTCCCTCAGCCAGCCGCAAGCCAAAGTAGATTAGTTCCAGATGCTTGCCTTGGAGGAATGACTTTTAAAAAAAACAACCCCCCACTATGCCTGTCCCTCTGTGCATCAAGCCCGGATGCCCCAGGGTGTTTCTCCAGCTTCAGGTCCTCTTGTGCTCTCTCTTCCCCAGCCTCCCTGTACCTGTGTCAGCTCACAGGGTCTGGATCCCTGGGTCCCACTCCCTGTTTCCTGTGTCCTTTGCAGGATAGGTGAGATTCATGCCCCAGCAGTCCTCTCTGATCACCCCTCCTGGAGTCCCGCTACTCCCAGATCTGGAGAGGTTGGGGTGGGGTCTGGGGTGGACCACACAGCCTTGTCTTGGCTGTGCGGGGAACAGATGGGAGTGAGAACAGAAGGGTATCAGGACAGGAGCTACTCTGCAGCTTTCCATAGGGATAGGGAGGGGAAGGAAAGGAGAGGGGAGTCATGTGCTGGAATGGAGGATGGGGGGCTGTGCGGATTTAGAAAGGGAAGGGAGCTCTGTGTGCTGGGATGGTGGATGGGAGCTGTGCGGGGGAGCTGAGTGTGTTGTGTTGAAGGAGGGTAGTTGTGTGTGCTGGGATAATTACGGGAGCTGTGTGCTGGGATGGGGATGTTGCTCACGGGGGGGAAGCTGTGTCCTGGGACGAGGGAGATGCTGGGGAAGGGGAGCTGCGTGCAGGGATGAGGGTGATGATGGGATAGGGAACTTTGATGTACTGGGACGGGGCGGAGCTGTGTTCTGGATGTGGGGAGGGGTGTGTGCGCAGGTTGAGGGTATTCCTGTGGGACAGAAGCTGTGTCCTGGGATGGGGGTGATGCTGGGGTGGGGAGAGCTGTGTCCTGGGATGGGGTGTTGCTGTGGGAGGGGAGCTGTGTCCAGGAATGGGGTGTTGCTGGGGGAGGGGAGCTGTGTGCTGGGATGGGGGAGATGCTGGGTGGGTGAGCTGTGTGCTGGGATGGGGGAGATGCTGGGTGGGTGAGCTGTGTCCTGGAATGGGGTGTTGCTGTGGGAGGGGAGCTGTGTCCTGGATGGGGTGTTGCTGGGGGAGGGGAGCTGTGTGCTGGGATGGGGAGTTGCTGGGGGAGGGGAGCTGTGTCCTGGGATGGGGGACATGCTGGGTGGGGGAGCTGTGTCCTAGGATGAGGGAGATGCTGGGTGGGGATCTGTGTCCTGGGATGGGGTGTTGCTAGGGAAGGGAGCTGTGTGCTGGGATGGGGGTGATGCTGGGGGAGGGGAGCTGTGTCCTGGGATGGGGGAGATGCGGGGGGAGGCTGTGTCCTGGAATGGGATGTTGCTGGGGCAGGGGAGCTGTGTCCTGGGATGGGGTGTTGCTGTGGGAGGGGAGATGTGTCCTGGATGGGATGTTGCTGTGGGAGGGGAGCTGTGTCCTGGGATGGGGTGTTGCTGTGGGAGGGGAGCTGTGTGCTGGGATGGGGTGTTGCTGTGGGAGGGGAGCTGTGTGCTGGGATGGGGTGTTGCTGGGGGAGGGGAGCTGTGTGCTGGGATGGGGTGTTGCTGGGGGAAGGAAGCTGTGTCCTGGGATGGGGTGTTGCTAGGGAGGGGAGCTGTGTGCTGGGATGGGATGTTGCTGGGGGGGGAGCTGTGTCTTGGGATGGGGTGTTGCTGGGGGAGGGGAGATGTATGCTGGGATGGGGGTGTTGCTGGGGGAGGGGAGCTGTGTCCTGGGATGGGGGAGATGTTGGGGGAGGGGAGCTGTGTCCTAGGATGGGGTGTTGCTGGAGGAAGGGAGCTGTGTCCTAGGATGGGGTGATGCTGGGGGCGGGGAGCTGTGTCCTGGGATGGGGTGATGCTGGGAGAGGGGAGCTGTGTCCTGGGATGGGGTGATGCTGGGAGAGGGGAGCTGTGTGCTGGAATGGGTTGTTGCTGGGGGAGGGGAGCTTTGTCCTGGGATGGGGGAGATGCTGAGGGGAAACTGTGTCCTGGGATGGGGGAGATGCTGCGGGGGGGGAGCTGTGTCCTGGGACGGGGGAGATGCTGGGGGCGGGGAACTGTGTCCTGGGATGGGAGTGATGCTGGGAGAGGGGAGCTTTGTCCTGGGATGGGGGAGATGCTGAGGGGGAACTGTGTCCTGGGATGGGGGAGATGCTGCGGGGGGGAGCTGTGTCCTGGGATGGGGGAGATGCTGGGGGGGAGCTGTGTGCTGGGATGGGGTGATGCTGGGGATGGGGAGCTTTGTCCTGGGATAGGGGAGATGCTGAGGGGGGGAGCTGTGTCCTGGGACGGGGGAGATGCTGGGGGCGGGGAGCTGTGTCCTGGGATGGGGGTGATGCTGGGAGAGGGGAGCTGTGTACTGGGATGGGGTGATGCTGGGGGAGGGGAGCTGTGTGCTGGGATGGGGTGTTGCTGGGGGAGGTGAGCTGTGTGCTGGGATGGGGTGATGCTGGGGGAAGGCAGCTGTGTGCTGGGATGGGGTGATGCTGGGGGAGGGGAGCTGTGTGCTGGGATGGGGTGATGCTGGGGGAGGGGAGCTGTGTGCTGGGATGGGGTGTTGCTGGGAGAGGGGAGCTGTGTGCTGGGATGGGGTGATGCTGGGGGAGGGGAGCTTTGTCCTGTGGTGGGGGTATTGCTGGGGGAGGGGAGCTGTGTGCTGGGATGGGATGATGCTGGGGGAGGGGAGTTGTGTGCTGGGATGGGGTGTTGCTGGGGGAGGGGAGCTGTGTGCTGGGATGGGGTGATGCTGGGGGAGGGGAGTTGTGTGCTGGGATGGGGTGATGCTGGGGAGCTGTGTGCTGGGATGGGGTGTTGCTGGGAGAGGGGAGCTGTGTGCTGGGATGGGGTGATGCTGGGGGAGGGGAGCTTTGTCCTGTGGTGGGCGTATTGCTGGGGGAGGGGAGCTGTGTTCTGGGATGGGGAGGGCAGCTGTGCACGGGAATGGGAGTCCAGCTTGTGGGGGGTGGTGATGCTCCCAGCATGTGGGGAGGAGGAGGGGGTCAGTGCTCTGGTTCTTTCTTTTGCATTTTATTGGTGATGTTTTTCTTTTTGCTGCCTCCTCTCACTCTGTCTCTCCCTCTCTCTCTCTCGCCTCTCTGCACTTTGCCACCCCCTCCCTTAACAGATCCTCCTCCTCCTCCTCCTCCCAGCTTGGTGCCTGGTCCTGGCGCGGCTGCCGAACAGTCCCAGTCGATTCCTTCCGAACTAAATGCCTCTGTGAGAGACTCTCTACCTTCGCCATCTTAGCCCAGCTCAGCTCAGACATGGTAAGTCCTGCCAATAACATACAATGAAGAAAGAATGAAAGAATGCCAAGAAAGAAAGGAGAGGGGGGGAAAAATCCCAGCCCAGAATGGCACAGCATCCAGCGTGTGACATTTAAATGACAATCAATCGCCAATACCAGCCTGGCTGTTGGGAGGCGGAGGGACCAGGATGCTGCTGGAGGGGTGTGTGTGTGTGTGTGTGTGTGTGTGTGTGTGTGTATGTGTGTGTGTGTGTGTGTAGAGAGAGAGACAAGGTGGAGGAGGTAATATCTTTTATTGGACCAACTTCTGTTGGCGAGAGAGACAAGCTTTCAAACATGTGTGCGTGTAGACATTGCAATATAGAAAGACGAGAACGCGGCAAAGCGGCTCAGATGTGCCGCTGACAGGCTGTGACCTAAAAACAAACCCAACTGAGGAAGCCTGCTGCATTGAAGTGCCACCGATTCCTTAGATCAGGGTGTTCGGGGGCAGTGAGCCCTTGGGAGACAGAGAGCAGATCCTACCCCTTGTCTCCCCAAATTTCCCTCCTGACACCCTCCCTCCCCCTTAGGGTGACCAGATGTCTCGATTTTATAGGGACAGTCCTGATATTCAGGGCATTGTCTTATGCAGGCACCTATTACCCCCCACTCCGTCCCGATTTTTCACACTTGCTATTGGGTCACCCTACTCCCCCTTCCTCAATTGCAGTGTGAGCTGGAGCCTGCACGGTGGAATTCATTTGGGTTGCTGTGGCTGCTGCAGTGATCGTATTGTTGGTTTCAGGGGCCTCCCCCCGCCCCCACCCCGCTCTCTTCCTGCACGGTGGATTTGGATAGGAATGTTGGTGGAACCAGGGAGGGGACTCGCACAGGCTGGCATCTGCACTGTTGTCAGTGCCCGCACTTAATCTTTGCACGTTCTCCACCCCTTCCTTTTCCCCTTTCAACCTTGGTGCGATCTCTGGGTGCTGATCATCTCTGATTGGTAGATCCTGAAAGGGTTTGTACTGCTTTGCTGACTTGGTTGTTGTTTGAAGGGGATGGGGAATAGGGTGAGGGCTGGAGGAGTGTGTGTGTGTGTGTGTACGTGAAGTTTCTGCTTCTTTATTTAAAGGGAAGCAAACACTGGGTCTCAATGAGAGTGTTTGAAAAAGTAACAGATGCCGAGAGCCGATCCCAGCTCCGGAGCGGAGTCCTGCCTGGTCTGCGGGAATGTGGAGCGCATGCAAAGTCGCAGCTGGGGCGTTGCTCCCAGGGGTTCATAGAATCATCCCAATGTCTTTAGTTTGGGTTGATTAAAAAAAAAAATTCAGCCATTTCTGCGCAGATCCCAGGCGCACATTGATTCGCAGCTGAACACCGTGCCTCATGTGACACTTCCATCTGCTCGGGCACTAGGAGTTACTAGGCCCTTCCAGTTATTTACTAATTACACCTCGCTCAGTAAATGCCGGTTTAATTTAGGAAAAGGGAGGGGAAAGGAAGAAGGGGTGAGGGAAGCACATTTTCCAAGTTGAAAGTTTGGTTTATTATTAGAAACAATAATATATTTGGTCCACTAGTTACCATGGAAACAACATCTGCACTGAAGTGGCTTTAAAGACACAGTGTTGGCTGTGTTTGCTTAGGCCCAGGCAGGTCCAGCTGCTAACGCACTTTACCAGGGCGGTGACTGACTTGTAGAGTAGTCCCCGATGTCCCTTTCGGTCTTGCCAGAAAGCAGCGATTTAAAGGGATTGTAGCTCCAACTTGGGGTGGGGTAATTAGATATCCTGGCAAGGCCTGTAAATGGCCAGAAGGAAATGGTAACTTTGGCACGAGCCACCCTAGCTTCCCACCCTTTGTTGCATGGGCAGTGACTGCCCTGCTCCCAGCCATGTAGACTTGATCAGAGTGAGACAGGGGCTGTGTGAAGGCGACTGGCCTGGCCAATGTTTTATACAAGTCATTCCCAACTTCCCTGGGGCGGCTGGGCTTGTGCGCCAGGCTGAGCTCAGCTGTGCTAGCCAGTGCCCATCGCCTGCCACTCAATGGAGTGCTGTTCAGTATGTGTTATGCCACCTTCCTCCCTGGGCCTGATCTGCAGAGGATACAAGTCTTTTAGCTTGAGCAGCGGAGGCTCAGGCTCCCAGCTCAGGAAGGCCCAGGTTCAAACCTTAGTGATGACCATGATGGTGGTTGGTGTATGTACCCTCCCTTGAAACGGGGCCTAAAGTGATGTCACACTTTACTCCTGCCATGATCCATGCCCAAGCCCCGCTGCAGGGCAGGAAGCAGGGATGCACCAGGGCCCAGTATGGAGACTCACTGAGTGGCAGCCGCCAGCCCCCACTGATACTGGGGCATGGGCTGGTGATGAAGAACCACTGCAGATTTGCTTCCGAAGATGAAGTGGGAAAGGAGTAGTGAGCCTGAGTAAAAAGGAGGTGCCTATTAGCAAGACTAGGGTCATGTCTTGTTCTGATTTAACTAAATTGGTAGAAAAACTGCTGCAGCTCTTGAACGTGGAGGCAGTTCTTCTGGTTTCAGAGTGTTTATAGTGAAAGCTGTGCTGCGCTGGTATAAACACCTCTATGCCAGTATAACTCCAGCTATGCTAGACTCTAAATCTGAAGCTTGTAGCAAAGGTGACTCTGTTAAGCTTAAAACTGTAGCCACCAGAGCTGAACCCACGGTGGTGTAATACCACGTGGCAAAATTCATTTTAAATAAAATAAAGGCTACAGGATTTAGTTAAAATGGTGGAGATCAGCCCCAAGGCTTGTCTGTATTTGCATTGTATTCACTTAATATATTTTGTCTCTGCTGGACCTCCAGGCAAGGACCTTTAGGCCCAAAGTAACCACCATACTCTCCCCATCACTCAGAGTTAGTGTTGTGTCTGTGTCTATGGCTATGCCACGCTGGGCTGCCTCTCAGACGTGCTCACTATGTAGGGAGACCCTGCTATAGTGCTTGTATGGGAGACCGAAAGGAACAGGTGATGGACTGTTCCCTCATGTGTCACTGAAGCAAAGCCCAGAGATGGGGCTAGGTGATGCTATGGAGCTGGAGATGCTTGTCTTTCAGAATCTTGTAAAGCCCCCAGCTCGTCCTGTGGCCAGCCTTACTGTGCTGGCCTAATCCCATCTGGGGTAACCCTATTTAACTGCTCTCTGCTTCATTCCCCCCTCTGCGAAATGTGGATGATATGCATTCATTTGTGGCAGGTAAGCACCCTGAGTACGACAATCCTATATAAGGAGTTAAGTGGTATTTCCCCTGTAGCATGAGGAAGCTACACCTTTTAAGCCAGCAGCCTCCATTGATGCGCCAAACTATTGATGCGCCAAGGAAGTATTGGAATTCAAATTCAGTTCAGACAAGCCCCCCAACATTCAGCAGTTTATGCAAACCTCCTGAATTTGCAAATCTGGGGTCTGACCCTGTGATTCTAAGTAGAGGGGGCTCTGAGCCTCTCAGGATTTCTGAAATTAAGTCTTTGGGCTGGAAATCTCATGAGATTTCCTGGTAAGAGATCCTGCTTCTGGGATTGCACTGCCCCTGCTGCTGGAGCCAGAACCTGGATATGGAGAGGCAAAAATAAGATGAGGGAGGGCGCAGATGGCTGAACTTTTTCTTGTCTCAGAAGGGTTTTGTGTTGAGGTTCAGCTTGGTTTTGGTGTGCGTTTTAAATGAGGTTTCTGCAGTTTCTTATCGAGGCTGGTTTGCCCATCCCTGCTCCACAACAGCCGCAGCTGCAGTGTCCAATCCAGCCTGTCTTTCCCCTGAGTAAGGAGCAGTGCACTGCTGCAGGCTGGGTTTCTGAGTTACAGTCTGTGGTTTCCTCCTGCTGGGCGGGGCATGTACCCTGCACCACGTCTGTTCCTGGTGCAGAGTACTTCCCCTAGCACTCTGGCATGGCCATACTAGCCAGCATGTGGTAGAGGTGGAGCCTGGGTCCCCCTCCTCCCCAGCTGTAGGAGTGGTGAAACATAACTTTAGGGTAGCTCCTGTCCCGAGAATCTGGGTAGCAGCAACGAGGGGGCATCTTAATGGATCAACATTGTATTTCCCTTCCGTCCCGTTGATAGGGGACTGAATTCTAATATTATGGGGTCTTTCTGTATTGGATCCCCAGATCTAATCTAAGTGATAAGGGGAAGCTTCTTGGGCTTATTTCTCTATTACATGTTAATTTTGTAGCTGTTTAGATGTAGGTCGTCCGCATGATTAGTCCTTCTGTGCAGTCCTTTTAGCACTTTGAGGACGTGGTTGGAAGGAGCATAGGGTTATTTTGTGGTCTCAGCCTTTGTGGAATGTGCTTGCCTATTGTTTCAGCAGTTCTTTTACTTACCCGGAAGCAGGCAATCTGAAATGTATTTATCATTTTTAATGGCCAACTTTCTCTTAGATACTTTTGAAATAGAAACTGGATTGATTCTGGTTTTCAACAGAGCTTTATAGGCCGCTGACATCCCTAAAGCACTGCAGAGAGGAGTAAGTTACAGTGGATTCTAATGGAGCGATGCCAACAGCAGCTGAAGGCCTGGGTCTCTGATAGCATAGGGACTGGAGCTGCACAAACCTGAGATGTGGGATTAATTACAGATGTGGGTCTTGGCAGACTTTTGGAAGCTTGTGAGTTGTTCTGTGACACTGGGTTGAATTTGGGTACAACTGAGGGTGAATCTGGGATTATCCTGGTCTGAGTTTGACATGAGCCTAGCCTGAATTTGCAGAGAAGCTGGGTTGCATTTGGGGAGAATGTCGGATAAGCATGAGCTGAGTGTGGAGAGAACCTAGACTGAATTCCAGGTGCCAAGGATGGATGTTGTTGTGCCCAGAGGCAGCAATCCGGTCTTGACACCCCTTTGTGATAGGTGCGATTCATGCATTTAACTAAAGAACAGTCCCTGAGACAGAGTGCTTACAATCTAAGTGTATGACGAGAGACAACAGGTGAATTCAGCAAGCGGACAAAGGGAGCCAATGTAGCAGCAAACGGGTTATGAACAGTGTAATAAACAGTCATCCCAGCTCCATAACTGTTGGGGGGCAGTGTATCCTAATGGTTAGCACATCAGACAGGGATACAAGAGACCTGGTTCTTTTTCTTGCCTTGCTACTGACCTGGGGCAAGTCATTTCCCCTCTCTGTGCCTCAGTTTACTTTGAGATCTACCAAGAAAAGCACTATAAAAGCATGGGGTTATTGTTTGTGGTCTGGTGGATTGCTTGGTAGTTGTTCCTGGCTTTGACTCAAAACCTGGCCAAGTTTTCCTGAGCGTCTGTTTTGGCATTATAGTTTCAGTTAAATCCTAAACTCACAGTGTGAAACTCGGGGCAGGCAGAAGGGGAAAGGGAGGGATGAAAGGGGAATGTGAACTGCTGCACAGCATCTCCCCTGCTCTACTGCCAAGCTATCCCCTGTGAGTTCCTCCCAGTGCTGTCTGTGACTCCTTTGCAGACAGATGCTGTGTCACCCCATCACTCTTCATCTGACGGAAAGGAGTTTTGCGGGATTCATCGTTTCAGCATGAGCAATACTGAGCCAAATTCACTCTGCAATGTAAGTGGGGATGACCCCATTGAAGCCAGCAGCCTGATGCCCACTCACACCCAGGGTTGGATGGGCCGGTTGTCTATCACCTGTTTCATGCAGTGTTTCTGGTGTAATTAAGGTGGATTGCTATATCTCAGGGGCTCTCAACTAGGAGTCGGGACCCCTCAAGGGGTCACGAGGTTATTACATGGGGGGTTGTGAGCTGTCAGCCTCCAGTCCAAACCCTGCTCTGCCTCCAGTATTTATAATGGTGTTAAATATCTAACAAAGTTTTCTTAATTTATAAGGGGGGGTCGCACTGAGAGGCTTGCTATGTGAAAGAGGTCACCAGTAAAAAAGTTTGAGAGTCATTGCTGTATCTCCAGATGTTAGGGAGGGACCACGCTCCATTGGAGTTTGAATGGGGGGGGGTGGGCTTATCACCAGGAAGGGACACTCAGCTAGCAAATGGAGCAGCTGCCATGTGCCCGGTTATAAGTCACCGCATGGGAGCCTTGTCTACTGAGAGGGGGGGATTCTGATAAGGACACCACCCTCCCCTACCTTGCCCATTAATTCCCACCTGGAAAGCAACCATCAGAGATGGGTAGTAGATGTGGCTCTGTTCCCGGCAGGGGGGCAGAAATGCACTGAAAGCTGCAAGAGGGGTGAGCAGAGTCACTCTGAGATGCTCCAGCCCTCCCTGAGAGCCTTCTGAAGCCCCTCAGCATGATCACTGGGCAGTTGGTACCCTGTAGGCATGGAGGTTATATGAGCGTGGGGGAGATTGGTGCTGGGAAGTAGCCATTCTGTGTGGCATTTCCACCTTAGCTGGTTGTGGACGTTAGTACTGCTAGAGCAACGTTAGCTCCGCTCCAAACCTATGGCTGCCTGGGAAGGAAGTGGGTATGGCGCAGGCATAGGCACTAGCCTGGCTATGAAGATAGCCATGTTACCAGTGGGTTACAGAGCAGTGAAGGAGGCGTAGACCCTGTGGGATTGAAATTTGCTTTTCTCTGGGATCTTTGTGCTAGAAGGCCATGGCACAGAAACTAGACTATCTACCTATCTACCTATCTATCTATTTATCTATCTATCTATATATATATCCAATACAGCACCCATATCTGTGGTATCTGAGTTCCAGGAAGAGCTTATATCAAGGTACTCAGCTAAGCTTTCTGAGTCCTCTTTTCCCCTTTGTAATGGTATGGGTTGGCCCTGAATTAGCAGTATTTTGGCCAGGAGAATAAATCATTTCCCCCCACACCCTCAGATATCTGCTCACTTAAAACAAAATGAATTAGTTTCAGCCATGCTTGTGCCCTTTAAATACTTTTGCTTTCCATGAATAGCCTGGTGGATGAGTTTATTGGCAGAAATGACAAATTTTGAGCAGAATTGGGGAATATGAATAGAAAGCAAATGGAAAGCAGATTTCAAACATGCATATTTGAGCCTGCAAACTGATGCTAACAGTTATGCTCAACCAATCAGGGAGCAGAAATGATATCACGTGTGTTACCTGCCCAATCAAAAGTAGCTGACGGGGTTAACATTTTTGATGTGTGTTGAATACTCATAGTTAGCTACATGCGGCCAGTCTGTGAGCCAGGAACAAACTGGCAAATGACGAATAAGTTAATAAAAAGCAAAAAGAGGCTGCTCAGTATTTATTAGAGATTACGCTCCCTGCTCTGCTAAGTGAGTTAGCAGGGTCAGCTCTGCTTGTGTAACAGGCCGTAAAGGGAAGACCTTAAAGAGAAGAAATATTAAAGATCCAATGACTGGAAGATGAAACTAGATTTCTTCAGACTGGAAATAAAGTGAATTTTTTTTACGGAGAGCTAATTAACCATTGAAACATCTTTCCAAGGCTCATGGTGGATTCTCCATCCCTAGCAATTTCTAAATCAAGATTGGATGTTTTTTTCCTACAATAACTGCTCTAGTTCAAATGGCAGTTGTTCCAGGGAAGTTTTGTGGCCTGTGTTATACAGGAGGTCAAGTTAGATGATCACAGTGGTCCCTTGTGACCTTGGAATCGATGAATCTGTAAACCATTGAGGCTGATTCTGAGCTGATGTACACTCCCTGTACACCATTAACTGTGGTGGTGTTTACCCCTGCGTTAGTGAGTGAGACTCCAGACCAGGGCCTTGTGGTTTGAATGGTACGTGGAGGTAAATGTTCCCTGGGTAAAGGGAGTGGTTTAGCAACGTGACTCCCTGCTAATGCACCGTATTGGCAGATTTCTGTGTATCGTACTGAGGACATGTGAGAGGACAATGACAGGTTTGATCATATGGGCACCTCAGAGGGCTAGTAGATGAAGATGTCACTGTCATCATAACGGTACAAAGCACCTGTGAGACTTAGCAGATCAGATCTGTTCTGTGGCTGAAGATTGCAGGGCAAGTGTCAGCCAGTGAGGGAGGTGATGTCTCACAGGACTGGTGATGGGATACAGAGTTGTTCTAAGTCACCAGTTCAAATCCAGTTCAGGTCAGAAATCACCAAAAGCCATTACTAGCCACAGCTCTTCACTGAAATTCATGGTCTCTGCCTGGTTCCTAGTAGAGAAGAATCATCGTAGTGACTGGCGCTAATTAGCACCCTTTGTTGAAGGACCATCGGTGGGGCCATGGAGGTCTTGCCAATGAAGGTCCTGCCAGGTTAGGTTGAGTGTCATTTCCATTGTGGCTTGTGCCACCTGTGTACAAGTGAATAAAGTGAACAGGGTTGGTGCTTTGTATGAACTCAGAATTGTCCTCCCATAAGGCACAAGGAACCTCTCCCACCTTGCTCGTCTACACACTGAGCAGGCCCAAGGTCTGGAAGTAGGTGGTGTCAACAGAAATGGTTCAATATCCTAAAATTACTGCCACATTGGCTCCTGGCTGGCATCCTCCTAGAGAAGCCAAGGCTTGAACGAGTCATGGATGCTGAGCTCCCCGCAGACTGGTCTCTTGGCAAGGTCAGGTCTCGCTCCCAGTGGGGTGAGTGGGGGGAAGCTTGTCCGGCCCATTCTGTGGGGAGAGGCCTCCCCTCCCAAGGGCTGTCAATCTGGTGTCTTTCACCAACGTGACATATAAAGAGAAAAACAAACAGCATGTTGTTTTGGAATTATTTGGTGGAGTGCTGTCGGCTGGCGTCCACCCAGGACGCTGCTCAGATCAGGATAAACACAATCTGGATTTCCTTTCCCTTTCCCAGTCTGCCACGGCCTCATTTTGTAACTGGATGGCAGTTGCATGACTGCTTCCAGCAGGGCCCAATCCTGCCAGGTACTGGGTACTCCTGCCGTGAAGTTGATAGGAGTTGAAGGTGCAAGATCAGGCCTGTGGGGGCTAATATAAGCATAGGATCAGCAGGATTTGCTTTTCTTGATTATCAGCTGGACAGTGCAGAGAGGAGACATGGCTGGGCTGTAATTAATAGAAATGGGATCCTTTATTAAGGCTGCTGGTCTCAGATAGGCCCTGTGACCTTCTCCTCTCTCAGAACAGATGCTTCCTAAGTCCTGCCTGGACTCAGCAGTCATGGAAGAGACTGGAGACTGCACTGATGGATTGTCCTGATCATTATCAGCTTTCCTCTGAGGGAGTAGCTGAGGCTTCAGAATTACTCCCGCCTTCCCCTTTGGAATTTAGACAATGTTGGAAGGGAGGGGCTGGCAGGGAGCTACTCTCCTGTTTCAGGCAGGGTGCCAAGATTCAGAAGATAGCTGGGCCCCTCACCTCTCCTCCAGGCCACCTGAGTGCCATCCACACTTTAATGTTGTGCAAGGGTGGAGCAGATAATATGACCTCTTTGTCCTAAGCAGGGCCCTGTGAAAAATTGTGGTTTCAGAGACTGCTTGGAACTTGCGAGATTAGCCCAATCTCGTGATTTTTCCAACAGCAGAAGTAGGTCTTCCCTCATGCTACTCTCATGCACGGTGTGATGTTGGCAGCATGATACCAGAGCAGCAGTTTGTGGGGGAGATGACTCGGTGGCCGGTTATATGCAAGGCAGAGTCGCCACTGCTATCACCTCTTGAAACACAAGCAGTCACGGCCTCAGCGGGCAGGCAGGAGCAGGCATCCGCAGGTGTCGGTCTCACGCTTGGTGCGGCTCGGGGGTGAAGTCCAACATTTTCAGATTTGATTGCCTGAAGTTGGACCATTCAAAAGTGGCCATTGAAAAGGCTGGCTTAAATGACTTAGCCAAGCAGGTGAGTGGAAGAGCAGCCAGGTATAGAGCCCAGGATTTCTCACCAACACTCACTTATCCTAACCCAGTGGGTCTCAAACTTTTGTACTCGTGCCCCCTTTCACACAACAAATCTCTGAGTGCGACCTCCCCCTTTATAAATTAAAAACACTTTTTTTATATTTAGCACTATTATAAGTGCTGGAGATGAAACGGGATTTGGGGTGGAGGCTGACAGTTCGTGACCCCCCATGTAATAACCTCGCAACCCCCTGAGGGGTCCTGACCCCCAGTTTGAGAACCACTGTTCTAACCTCTAGACCATTTAGCTGGATGGTGAGAAAACAGTCCTAAGAGTCTGTATAGGTCCCGTCCTGCTCCTTTCCAAGTCAGGGCTGTTAGGAGCAAGTTCAAGCCTTAAGAATGTAGAATAATCTTCAAAAGGAAGTAGTGGACACCTCATCCCTTTGGTAATTTGTGAGTAAAGTCAACTAAGCTCTGGAGAATATGCCTAAGACAACATCTTGCCTTGGCTAGGGAGAGAGACTAGGTGAGTGAATCAGTCTTTTCGTCCCATCATTTCTGTGGTTCTCTGTTAGACTGAAGGAAGCTCTCCTGACGCTGCTTGTTAATAATCCACTGTGTGATCACTCGTCAGCATTGAGAGCACTGTCAGAGCTGTTTATTAAACACAAATTGCCATGCGGTATCTGGGGAGCGAGCTCGATACAGAGTGAAGAATTAGCAATTGTTAATAAATAGTAGCACATTAAGATGTCTCTCTGGGTGATATTTACTTGCTATAATTATGTGGAATTGCCTGTTAGACTGGCCAAATTGTATAAAAGGGGCCCTAAATTCCAAGAATACGTTTCCAATAAGCTCTTTATCAGTTTTTAAATAAGATGCTTGTTACCACGTGAAGGAAACCAAAGGATGTAATGGGTCTTTGAATCTGTCTGGCTGAAGGGATATAAGTGGAGCTGAGGAAGGCCTTGGTCTGATGAAGGGAGGAGAGAGAGAGAGAGAGAGGTGAGGAAGAAATGAAGAACTTAACTTACCGCTTCTCATGCGGAGATCCCAAAGCGCATCACAAAGAATGGGAAATGCTATTATGGCCAGAAGTGCAGGAGTCGAGGGTAGGTTTGGCACCTGCTCTGAACAAAGCGGTGCTAATTAAGCCCAGGAATTGATACGGGAGACACTATAACAGACAGAAACCACACTGAGTGAGAGTCCCTCCCTGGGGTCCTCCCGGCTCCACAGGGCAGCTCATTGCTCTCCACTGAATGAGCTCTACACACTTTATTTAGAAGGCTTAGCAGGTGCCTCTTGGAAGCCCCTGGTCTTTTTCCCTCTTACAATTATTTGGCTGGAGCAACATGAGGGGGAGTGGGAGAAAGTGAGGGATAAAGAGCTAAAGAGAAGAAACTGTCTATACTGGCATTGTATAATAGGGGTAGTTTGGGGTCCCTGTGCCCACTATGGGGCCCAAATCCTTCCCCATGAGGGAGTTTTGCTTAGAAAACTGCAGAGTTCACACTTCTCCGCCTCCCTGCCCCCGGCTGTCTATAGCACCCCTGGCAATGCTGACCCTTAAGAGTCTAACCCAACACTCTCCCTTCGTTTTGATTGTAGCCTCTACCTGCTCTCACTGAAGTCAATGGCAAAACTCCTGCTGACTTCAGTGATGGGGGACCGCCCCTTGTTCAGGTCCTCCCCCCCCCCGCCCCTCCGATCTAGTGTGTGTGTCAGCGTGTGCCTGGGCTTTCTCTCATGCCGCAGAGCAGGTTTCAGGGTATGTTGGGCAACAGCAGGACCACAATATTAATACATGCTAGAAGTTACTCTTCCAAGAGGTAAAAGCCGAGCCTTCCCATCAGAAGGGCCATCTCTGTCTGGGGTGTCACCACTGGCCGTAGCTACTGGCACAACGAATTGTGACAGGACGACTGGGCATCGATGCGAATTACATTGAACACTGAATGATGCTCAGAAAAGTGACTGGGTAAGAACAGCGCCTGCTTATCCAACCGCTGTGCTCCCTGGGCGCGTGTGAGACCCATCTGCTCACTCTGCTGGCAAGCCTCAGTGTTCATCTCCCATTAGCTCTGCAGAGCCCTTGGAGCTGCAGCTGAATTGCTGGCTAAGGTGCTGTCACAGGGTGCCTGTGCTCTGCTCTGGAAGTGCAAAGGGGCCTTAAAGTGAGTGTAAATCATTCCAGCAGCATAACTAGGGCCATAAGTTCATTGGGACCAGCTATTCTGTGTTTGTACAGCACCTAGCACAGTGTGGTCTCGGTCCACAGCTGGGACTGCTGGGAACCACTGCAATGCACAAAACAAAAATAATTAATAAAACAAGATGTAAAATGAGAGGAAATTATACTAACACCCATTTTTAAGTCACCTTTACACTGTCAGGATGGCATGAAGAGGCCTTAGCATAAATGACAATTAGATTCAAGATCTTTATACTGGTAGACCTGAGTGAATGCTGCCAAAATCTATTTGAGGATAGTCAGCCAGATGGAAACAGCACATTCCGTTCATTGGCATTCTACTCCTTTGGATCATTTTCTGCAAACATTTGTGCACATTTTGTCTGGTTGGTTGGTTGGTTTGTTCATGAAAATGTTTGCTCTTCTGAGTACTGGTGCAAATATACGTTTGTGCAAAGTGTGCACTGGAAACATATTTATGGCTATCTTAAAAACTCTTTGGTGGCCAGCCAGGGAACAGAAACAATACCATGTGACTTAGGCGACCACTTGCAAGCCGCGAATGCTGACCAGTTGAAGGCATAGCAGAAAATGGTTGATAAACAATCCCTGGGTGGAAATATATTCACCTGAGGTTAATGGAAAGATTCTTATTGATTTCAAACGAATATTGGATCAGACCCATAAAATATCCATGAGACCATTTTGAATTACAAACATTTTTTTTTAAAAAATCAAAAGTGTGTTTGCAAATAATCTGGGAGCAGAAGAAACAGTCAAATGCCTGAGTTACATTATTAGGGTGATTATGTCAAATACAGAGTTTGCTCAGCCCTGATCACCACTGAGGATGTGAGAGGCAGAAAGAACAATATGTGCAGCATTGAGAAATATCATCCTTTGACTTAGTTCTAAATGGAGCAAACTTGGTGCAGGGCAGCGAGCAGGGAAGTAGAGTAAGGATAAAGCTGCTGCTTTAACAGAGTCACATTTTACAGTTACTGACAAAGAAGAGGCGGAAGGGAGGAAAGGTGGAGCGAGAAAGTGAACGGAGAGGAGGGCTGAAGAGAGGAAAATCAGAGAGGAGGGCTGAGGTCAGAAAGAAAAATAAAACAGGATCTGGAAAGAGGGCTGTGAAATAGAGCACAAAGGGGGCCAAATTGGGGAGGAAAGAAAGAAACCAGAGAGAAATGGCTAGGAGAGGAAGACGGAAAAGAGAAAATGGGATGGTAATGAGGAAAGGCAGAAAGCAAAGAAGGAAAAAAGATGTCTAAGAGAAAAGAAAGAGCATCCGTCTTCCCTGCAAGGCAGACAGATTAGGTAGCAGGGAGAGCAAACAGCCTCAGGCAGGAGCATTCATTATTCCACCCTAGTTGATGTCGCTGATTGCAAATCCTTCCATTCCTTGTCCTTGCTCTGTGACGGAATTGTGGGAATTGGAGATGAGTGGCCCCTCTCCTATGGTAACCGGGGCATTGTCCCTTCTGGATGTCAGGGCGCCAAATGGGGCTTCCACATAACACGCCGAAGGATGGGTGGGGATGGGTGGGTGGCTCTCAAAGTGATGGAGACCCAGTGTCCCTGGACTGCACATCTGGAAGTGGGTCCTTTGCTTCCTAGTTGTAGTGCTTGCCTTATCAGTCTACAGATGAGCATCTCCTCGGGTGTGGGCCAACCTGTCTCTTTGGTTTATTATGATGGAGCACCTTCTTGTCATTTCTTCTTTATTTTTTTAATAATATAACCCTTTTTTCCCCTTCCTCTGAGGAAATTGTCCTGGTGAGGCTGAGATCCTACATCAGCTGGTCGCTGTCTGACAGGGGCTTTAATTAGTTAAGAGGAAATAAAACAAAGGCTGCCTCTCTTGCTAAAGAGAAAAAAGGAAAGGAAAAAAAATCAACCTCATAAACAAAATAAAAACAGAATCCTGATCTGACTGGGACTGACCCTGTGAGACTTCCCATTCCTAGGAACGTCACTTGGGCCCAGATCCTCGGAAGTACTGGTAAATTTTGCTGGGAGTTAGGTGCATAAATTCCTGTTAGGATCTGGGCCTTAATATTACCATTGAAGTCAGTGAGACTTCCAGGATCAGCCCCTTTATTCCAAACCATCTTCCCAAATTCTGCAAACATTCTGCAAACAGCACTGGGTTCAGTCTCTTCACGGCTGAGTAAACCTTTGCTCCTCCCTAGGGAGAGAGAATGAGTAGTATGCTTCCTCAGATGGGGTCTTTCAGCTCAGTCCTTGCAGATAAGGTCCTGACCAAGGATATCCTACCTTCATATTTGTTCCATTCCTCTTTTATGATTTTATTCCACAGTGGAAGGAAAATTTGCCTTTAAAAGATTTTTTTATATTTCTCCATAATATTTATGCCTTAATATTTGAAATATTCTGGTACTCATTTAAATGTTATATATTTTGACCCTTTTGGGAATATTAATTTCTAAAATTTCAGATTTCTTGTAATTTGTTTTGAAGTGGAATAGCTTTCCCTAGTTTGGCTTATTATTATTACACGTCACTGTTAAAAGATGTGATAGATTCATAGATCTCAAGGCCAGAAGGGGCCATTGTGATCATCTGGTCTGACCTGCTGCATAACACAGGCCATAGAACTCCCCCAGCACAATTCCTAGAGCAGGTCTTTTAGAAAAACATCCCATCTTGATTTAAAATTTGTCAGCGATGGAGAATCTACCACCACCCTTGGTAAATTGTTGCAATGGTTAATTATTCTCACAGTTAAAATTTTACACCTTATTTCCAGTCTGAAATTGTCTAGCTTCAACTTCCAGCCGTTGGATGGTGTTAGACCTTTCTCTGCTAGACTGAAGAGCCCATTATCAAATATCTGCTCCCCATATAGGTATGTATAGACGGTAGTTGAAGTCACCTCTTAACCTTCTCTTTGTTAAGATAAATAAATTGAGCTCTCTGAGTCTATCACTATAAGGTGGGTTTTCTAATCCTTTAATCCTCTCCAATTTATCAACATCTTTCTTGAGTTGTGGGCACCAGAACTGGACATAGTATTCCAGCAGTGCCAAATACAGAGAACGTAAGAACAGCCATACTGGGTCAGAACAATGGTCCATCTAGCCCAGTATCCTGTCCTCTGACAGTGGCCAATGCCAGGTGCTTCAGAGAGAATAAACAAAACAGGTAATCACCAAGTGATCCATCCTCTGTCATCCATTCCCAGCTTCTGCAAACTAGGGATACTTCAGCAGGGCCGTCCTTAGGCGTAGGCAACATAGGCAGCTGCGTAGGGCACCTGAAAATTTGGGGCACCACTGGGTCTTAGTGTCCACACTCTTGTTTTCCTATCCCTGTTCTGACCCTTCCTGCAGGCTCCCACAGATGGCTGCTCTAGCCTGGTGAGTCTTCTTTGGGAGAGAATCTAGTAGTTAAAAGTGAAAAAACCTCCAGCCTGCCAGACCTATTAGCACAACATTGAAACTGTTAAAGAGACATTCAAGGGGTAATAAAGCCATTTAACAGGCATTTGCCAACCCCAAGGTATATACTGACAGGTTTCAGAGTGGTAGTCCTGTTAGTCTGTATCAGCAAAAACAAGGACGAGTCCTTGTGTCACCTCAAAGACTACCAAATTATTTGGGCATAAGCTTTTGTGGACTAGAACCCATTTCATCAGATGTCCACAAAAGCTTATGCCCAAATAAATTTTTATACTGTCAGTTTCTGACTTTACTGACAAAAATAGTTGTGCATTAATGTAACATTTACACAGAACACGTCAGTCTACAGGACCTTAGTTTAAAATTTGCTTTAAAAATATTTCATTAGTGAGCTGGTGAAGATTATAAAATCACATTTCTAAAAAATGCTTGCATAGAGTTTTAGATGCACAATCATCTTTAGCCTTAAATGTGTGGATCTTCAGACATACAGTTTTTTAAATAAATCCTTCAAAAGACCTCCCTTATCTAAAATACACATTTTAATTACTATAGTTAAAAAAAAAGTGCTTCCAAGTCTTCCTGTGTCCTTTCTGTCTCTCCCTTCACCACCTCTCCCCCCACTCCCCACTGAAGAGAGCCCTTAAAGGGACAACAGTCCTTCCCTTCCAGATAGCTGGACAAAGAGTTTCCCTTTCTTTACTTCTGACTATCCGACAAACTAGTTTTAAAAGAACCCTCCAGCAAAATCAGTACCTTAGTAAGACAAAATCCTTGTTATACCTAAAATCTTTGGAAACATATTTTTTTAAAGTTGGTGAAATTTCATAACCATGTCTCTTGTTATGGAGATCACACAAAGTAAATTACTGTTCCCTTTTTCTAAAAGCAATGAACATTGTTATGAACACACTAAACCTCTCTGATTAATTTAAAAGAATGTCTTTGTTTCAGTGAGTTAAATATGTAGTAATCTGGAATGCTGGCTTAAGATTTGAGTACATTTAAAATATAAATTCAGTTTAGAAATACTGATTAAGAAAATGTAAAACAGAGAAGAGCTGCATCATGTATTCCATTATATGTAATGTTGTATTCAGCAGGACAGCTGACTCACCCTTACTATGAAGTTTTTGCAAATAAATCTCTGACAAACTTCAGGGCATATCAAAAAACCTGTGACTGACATTTTTTATTCCCAAATTTTAGTGCTTTTAATTAGGTACTTTCTTCATGTCCATTCTGCATGAGGGAGAGTGCATGGAAGTCTCTGCGGGGAACTGTGACTCTCCGCCACCATGAGGCAGGTCGGGCATCTCATTATCCTTTGCTGTCAAGTCCCTCCTCCCACTCCCCACCAGGCTGTGAGCTTGGGCTGCCATCCGGCACAGGGGCACCAGTTTAATAATACTGCCTAGGGCCCCATAAATCCTAAGGATGGGCCTGTACTTCAGAGTATGGTTTTGCATCCCTGCCCATCCTGGCTAGTAGCCATTGATGGACCTATCCTCCATGAACTTACCTAGTGCTTTTTTTGAACCCCTGTTATAGTCTTGGCCTTCATGACATCCTCTGGCAAAGAGTTCCACAGGTTGACTGTACATTGTGTGAAGAAATACTTCCTTTTATTTGTTTTAAAACTGCTGCCTATTAAAATAATCTCTTTATGCCTACTCAAAAGCCCCCTCTTTATGCATACTGGGAACACATTAGTCCTTTTGGTCACAGTGTCACACTGGAAGTTCATGTTTTATCTACCATGACCCCCAAGTCTTTTTCAGAGTCACTGCTTCCTAGAATTGAGTCCTCCATTTATAGCCTACCTTCTTTGTCCCTGTTGTATACGTTTACAGTTAGCTGTATTAAAACACATACTATTTGCTTGTGTCAGTTTACCAAGCAATCTAAATCGCTCTGAATCAGTGACATGTCCTTTTCATTTTTACCACTCCCTCAATTTTTATGTCATCTGCAAAGTTTATGAGTGATGATTTATGGTTTTTTTCCAGGTCACTGATCAAATGGGTTAACAAAAGACGATGCAAACACTTGGCAAACCTCAAACAAGACTGGAGCCCAAGTATAGCTATTTATAGTAATAGATGGGTTAGAAAGAAATTTAGGTCAAAAAAAATAAAAAAGAATCACCCATTCATCCAGACTATCCTCACAGCTTTAGCCATTTTTTTTACATTCCTGTCACAGAGACCCTCTCCCTTAGCGAATTTCATTAATAATGAGGTATGTATCTCTAGGAAATATCATAGTGACTATTCCTTGTGGACAAGAACTGAGATTACTTAACTTTGACAGCTGTTTTTGGGTCCTGATTTAAAATCATACCCAAAGCTATGTAATAATGTAAATAATGTAAAGATACTGTAATTTCAGTATGTAGATATCAGACATTTTATTGTGAAATCTGGATACAAGATGGCTCTGTCTAGACCTGTAATCATGTTTGAGGAGTTGACCCAGGAGCAAACTGGAATAAAAAGTTTAATTTCTAAGATACATACAGTTTTTACTGACAGAGATGTTGATAAGAAAACTACCCAGATAAAAAGATAGAAGAGAGATTTGGATGAAGAAATTCATCTGGATAAGTGGTCTTTATGTGGGAGATCTACATCTTCAATTTGTATAGCTAATGATGTTTTTTTTATTAATTATTATCTAGATGGCATTTGACTTCAGTTAAAAACCATCATATTTTTGCTAGTAGGAAGCACTTCATTGGAGTGGTTGCAGGGAAAGGGGAACATACTTGCATGTGTGGTGTATCCAGGAAGTAGACAGTTTGGGGAGTAAATTATTAAAGGGTTTCGTCTTACTGCAAAATGCCGGCATCCTAAAGAGCCTTTTCCTGATTATCTAATGCTTCAGTAAAATATCTATATGTTAAACAGAATGACAAATTTCTTTCTTTTTTATTATCAGAAGGGTATCCATGTCAGTCTGTATCCGCCAAAAAATGACGAGGAGTCTGGTGGCACCTTAAAAACTAACAGATTTATTTGGGCATAAGCTTTTGTGGGTAAAAAACCCCTTCTTCACTTTAGACCACTATTTCAGTCAAAACCAGCACATGTTCATCTACCCAAGCTGGAAATTACACCTCCCAGCTGTATCCCTAATGTCCTCCCTTGCCAAAACAAAACTCTGCCAAAGTCACACTTTTCCAATAATGTGCACGTTTTTTGCATGTTATTGGAAAAGTGTGACTTCTCCGATGGAATTGTGGTATAGGAAAATAAGGACTGTCCTAGTAATGGAAAAACTTGGCACCAAGTACGTACATAAGAGAACACCAGAAAGAGGATTGGTGTTTAGAAATTTGCTCACCATACTCAGAGAAGGAGGGCTCCTGCTGTCATCAAGCCAGCATTTTTAGCCAGATTCTTTGGTTATTAACCTGATCCTGGGTAAGTAATAAGCAATGTACAACGTAGTAAGTTAACCTTCTATTTTAACTTTGCCTGAATAAAAAGTGTTTTGTTTTAAATGAGGGGAAGGGTCCTGCTGGCAGGGTGTGGAAACAAGCCAACTCCTGACACTTTTTGTAGTAGTAGATGTTCACCACAGTGTCCTTAGCCAAAATTTATCCTCATCCTATTCCCTTCCACCCTGGTGGTGGCTGCTTTTCTGTGGGGCTGGGATTGGGTACAATAGCTGAAAAGTGCTTTGGGATCCTGTGGATGAAATAAATGAAATCATTCATTTAGTGCTACGACAGACCCCTCGGTTTATGAAACTCATTCCACAGGGAGAGACGCAGTATGAAAATGTGGATGGGTGGCCGAAGGTTTTAGGACATGAAATTAGAAGAGATTTGTCACGTGGATGGGGGATTTGTCAGTTTCGGGGGTAAGGATTTGTCGTTTATACATGAAGTTTTGGTAATGTTGGAATGAAGCTTTGGCAGAGTTTTGTTTTGGCAAGGGAGGACATTAGGGATACAGCTGGGAGGTGTAATTTCCAGCTTGGGTAGATGAACATGTGCTGATTTTGACTGAAATAGTGGTCTAAAAATATCCATGTAACTGCGATGGCAGGTGTGGTGGTTCAGGCACGCCACCTGAGTATGTACCTATTTGTGGCATGGTAGTTAGATCAAAGCTAGTGCGTGTACCCGTGTACATCTCCCCAAGCTAGAAATCACACATTCAGCTTCAATGTAGACGTACCCCTAGGAAGGGGTTTCTTTGGTTTGAGGTTCCTGTCCTCAACTGAACTGTACAACTTTGTCGTACTGCAAGTCCAAGTTTTACGGACATGGAAGAGACATGTCAAAACTGGGACTGGCTGATGGAAATCAGGACACAGTTTCAGCTCTTAGACCTAATTCCCTCTAAGCCATGCAAGGATGCAGGCCAGCCTGCCAAGCTGTCACTTCCCCACAAGGGCCAGTAAGTCAAGTATGAGTTCACCTTGAGGGAATGTCCTGGTTTACAAAGGCTTGAACATGTGTGAATTCCCTTCAGTCTGGTTCACTCACTGAAGAATCCAGGATCATAAGCAAACACTCTCCCTCACTTAATGTAAAACACAAGCATTGCATTAGTTCACTGCTAGCTCTGAGGCATATTCTGAGGGGGCATGGGGGAGGGTTGTTTTTAGTACAACTTCCTAGACTTGTCTTTTCTCCTGGCCACATGAAGATTCACTTAAATGAGACTGCTTAAATAACATGTGGCACTTGCTGCAAATCCCTGGCCATCATTGCTCTGTTTGTGTAGCAGCCAGGGGGGGCTGCTCTGACAGAGAATGTTGCAGGGGGTAGTAAGAAAGCAGTCCAGGAGGACATTTATCTAAGGTAATGATATGGTACCTGTTATCTCCTCACACTCTTTCATGTGCTGATCCTCGCAGTGTTCCAGGGCAGGGCTAGAACGCTGTTTTACTAATGAGGAAGTGAGGCATAGAGAGACCAAGTTACTTACCCAAGGAAACACAGAAAGTCTGTGGCAGGCCAGTGAATTGAACGCTGCTTTTGCAAGGCACAAGGCAATGGCCTAATCACTGGACCACCCTTCCTCTCTGGAAAGAAGGCTTCACATTGTTATCAAAAGAAGTGCCCTTCCCAGATTTGTTTTTGTGGGGAGTGGTATACAAAGCTTCAGCACTGAAGGGTATAAACACCCAGGAAGGGAGCAGAATTATCCAGGATGGCCCCAGGGAGTGCAATAGTTTGAGATAAATCCCCATTGAAGTTAATGGGAAGATTCATCCTCCTTTCAGTGGGCTTTGGATCAGTCCCTAACGGCAGCAGAAATAATGGGATGAAACTGAGCAAAAGCAAGGTTGAAGGCCAATAAATATTTCCCGATGGTGAGATCTGTTGACTGCAGCTGGGTCTCCCAAGGAGGAGCAGTGGGAGCCCCATCACTCAAGTCATTTCTAAATAGAAACGGCGAAGCCCTGGAGCAGATACCATTCTGCCACAGTTGTGAGTGACGGTGGTACTTGAGTTAGGAGTTCCTGGACTACACTGAAAAGAGCTGGAGCTTGGTTTCACTTTCTAGGCCATCTCCCACTTACGTTTTCAAACAAGCACCTTTGTGCTGTCTCCCAGGCTGCCCCTCACGCTTGAGAGGAGCTCCCTGTAGACATCTGCAAAGCCAACTCATTGTCCTCCTCAAAACTCTCCTTTGCCATGAGGCACAGTCAGGCTGCTGGTGTGCTGATACCACTGCCTATCATGCTAACTCATATTATCTCATTGGTTGTACTGCCCCATCTCGATCTTTCTGAGGTCTCTTGCCTTATACTCAGGGTACATTTACACTTACAGCTGCACTTAGAGTGCAGACACTGCATGCCCAGCTAGCACAGGTATCAATAGTGGGGTAGACACTGGGCATGGCTTAGGTGAATGAAGTAGAATAGAGTTACTTCCACACCTAAGCCCCCAGGGTTTATACCATACATGGCGTGCTAGATCCCCAAGCAGTGCCACTTCTACACTGCTAGTTTTAGCAGTTGCATCCCACTGTCTGGCCACTACCAGAGCCTTTCCCTACTGCAGACGAAGGCTCTGGCAGTGGGGAAGGGCACTGGGCCAGATCCTTTCCCTGCTGTCTCCCCCCGCCAGTCTTTTCCTCTGAATCCCCAGTGCCAGAGCCTTTCTCTGTGCATGTAGATACACACTGTAGTGACAAGCGAGGATGCAGACTGCCTTTCACTGTGGTGCGTGGCTACATGTATGGTGCCTGCACTCTGCGTGCTGCTATGAGTGTAGACGTAGCCTTAGATTGTCAAAGATCATCTTCATTGTTGCTGTTCTTTTTCTGTGCTTGTACAGTGCCTAGCACAATGAGGCCTGGATCCCTGGTTGGGGCTCCTTGGAGCTTTGGTAGTAACAAATGATTCATAATAATAAGGAGCTGGAAACAGGGCATTCTTCATGAGGCCCTTAGACTCTGGAATTCACTACCCCACATGGTGGTCAGCCAGAGATTGATTTGTTAACCTGAGAGCATGTGGCAAAGCACGTCTGTTCTTACAAGCATTTCAGGAAGAAGGGAGGTCTAGCTGGTGGTTGATGTAGACGTCACGATTGGAACCATAGGACAGGTTTGATTTTTAGGTTTTTTCGGAGGTTTCTTTTCACTGCAGTGTGATTACTGGTAATTGGTTACTTGTTTAGTTGGGACACTGAGATATTGCATTGCTGATATTGATACTTGTGAGTGTATCATGTGTTTTTGATGAGTAAGAGGTGACTAGAGCTAGGGGCTAGGGGCTGCAGAGATCTAAATTATGAGAGAAACAGCTGTTAAACTGCAGTGTATAATGATGGGTGAATTTCTCAAAGGTCCTCATTCGAAGCCTGTTGAAGTTAATGGAAAGGCTCCCATTGACTGCAGTGGCTTTTGGAACAGATCTCAGATCCAGAATCTCATTTAGGTTGAGCATCCAAAGGTTTGGACGCTTCTCTAAAAGTTTATCCCAAACTCTTTGGGCTGGAAATCCTGCAAAATTTCTCCTGGGGTCTCTAGTATGTTCTGGTGGGGTTCAGTTTATAAACACTTTGAGACGGGTCTTGCTCTTCATTAATGCCTCTAATTAGAGCCAAAATGTGCTCTTGGCCCACAGCAAACAAACGAAACAAGCAAAAAACCATCACCCAGCATTTTCAAACTGCAAGGATGATTCAGAGCAGGGGCAGTTCACCTCTGGGCAAAGGTTCAGCTCAGTTCTCATTTGGTCCAATCTGGTTTGCTTGTCTCTAGTTAGCAGAGTGAATTGCAGAGTTAACTGCATGCAGACTATTTGTCTATGAGGGCTGCCTGTTCCTGTCCCAGATCCACCCAGAGCCTAGTGCTGGGGGATGTTTATGTCAGAATCCACCTCATTTCAACAGCTGTAGCAATAAACATGGATACCGGAAAACCTAATAACGTCCTTGTCCCTGGCCTCACACCCCCACAAGCTGCCTCAATTAGTTCAATCACAAGGGATCATTCGCCTCTGTCATCAGCATTGTGGATTTCTGCTAGCTGTTCTGTATTCATTCTAAGGAGGGAGCATTGACATGGATAGCATGGAGCATGGTGGATAAAGAACATGCAACAGAGAAATACACAGTGTAGTCTGGAGAAGGGGAAGTTTTGCCATCCATGATCTGGAGAACCAGATTAGGAGAAGCCACTGTGGAGCACTTGGCACTTCAAGAGCACATGGCTGACAGGAGCGGTGGGTTTACACTTCCAGGGAGAGATATTCCTTTCTCCCATCCCCAGTCATGTCTTCTCCAGCTATGCTAAAGGCAGGTGAGGTCTAATGCATAGGATGAACTACCCACACAGGTTCTCCCTCCCATGCCCTCCACCACCAAACCTTTTAAAAACTGTCTTGCCATATGTTTACCCTCAAAGTCCTTGCTCATGGGCAGTGTCTGGGAACCAGTGAGGCCACTTGCTATTTGACCCAATAAAGGTCTCAAGCAAAAACACATCAATGTTTAATAGGCCCCCACACCTCCTTCTGCATGAATAACAAGCCAAATTCATCCCTGGTCTACCTCCCTTGCATTCAGTACTGTTACACCTGCAATGAGTTTGGCCTCACGGAATTTAAGACAAGCCTTCGATGCCACAGCCCAATTTTGACCAGCCAAGTGGTAGGTCTACCAAATGGACTTGGTCACACAGGAGACCAGTTCATACTGTTCTTATCCCTGTCTTGGATGAATTACTAATTGCTAGACTCCTCCCTTTCCTTTCATGAGTGAAATTAATTTTGTCCCCCCTCCCCACTGTGTGGCAGGAGAAGAGTTACAGTTGAACTGAAAAATTAGAAGAGCAAATTCTTTTCTTCAAGGATGAGACCGTGGCACCTCCCAGACTGAACATCCAGGAATCAAAACAATATGAGAACCAAAGCATAAGCGTGAAAGGAAGTTTGGGGCAAATGGAGGAACTCAGGAGGAGGAAGTCACCATAATATGACCATCTTCCCCTGCTGTGGTCTTGGATGTCAGCTTAGGATTTGTGTGTTGGCTGTGAAATGAGTAGCTAGTTAACTCCTTTCTTTTCCCAGGTGAGGGGCCAGGAGGGAGGTGAGGGAGCAGGGGCGGGAGGGATCCTGTAATTTGGCTGAATTCCCTCCAAGTGGACCGGCTTGCTGTGCATAGGAGGAGACCCGGGGGGCAGCTGAGGAAGGGTGGTGAAACATTGACCATTCCAGGTGGATGTTATCACCGAGTTTATTTATTTATTTTCTTCTTCGCTTGTTTTGTCTCCTTGCCTGCCAGATGGTGCTTTCTAATTGGTGGAAGATTTTCACCCTCTTCTCATCCTCCGAGCTGCAATGATAGCAGCTCCCAGAAGAGCTGATTTGTAAACCTGAGAGTGTGCGGACCACCTGCTGTTATTGCCTCATTAACCCTCTCGGGAGCCTCCTGTTAAAGTTGAAGGGCCCAATTCTCCTCTCTCAGACAGCACTTTCACACTGTTTGTCTCCATTGACTTCACTGGAATTACTCCTGGTTTACACCAGTATAAGTGAGAATAGAATCAGGCCTGATGAGAGGCTGGGTCAACCAAAAATGTGTCTGTTTCTCACATCTTGTTTGTTTGTTTCAGTTTGATGTGATTGCCAGGTCAATTGACATGTGCTCAGGCAATTGCGGGGGAAAGATCTTGTTATGAAATCGAGGTGGTAGCACTTGCTGAGCGTCCTTTTTGTCTCTTGTTTTCTCTTTTTCAGAATATGGAAAAAGTGCTGGTCCCATCTGTCACATTAATCGTAGGCTGTGGAGTATCTTCACTGACGCTTTTGCTCTTGATTATCATTTACGTCTCCGTCTGGAGGTACAGATTTCTTTCTCCACTTTTCTCACGGGGCGCAGCAGCTGTCATTTGGTCTGGGTGGATTCTGGAAGTTCTGTCCTCCTGTTGTGGATGTTTGAGTATTGGAGGCAGAACCATTTTCTGATGAGCAGGTGCTGAAGGAAGTGGTGTTGGTGGCTTCGTAGGTGGCATTCTCTTCTCTGGCATATAACCCTGTATGGTGCTGGCTGGAGAGGCAATGGAGCTATTGCCCTGAACACTTGAGTCATAGACATTAACATTTTCAAAAGTGACTTGCTGTCTTGGGTACCTTGGTTCTTGGGTGTCCACTTTGAGACACTTTAAGAGGCCTGATTTTCGAAGGGCGGTTGCTCAGCACTTTCTAAAAATCAGGACTCTTTAAGGTGTCTCAAGTTGGAGATGGGCAAAATCGAAGCACCCAAAATCACTAGTCACTTTTGAAAATGTAAGTCCTAATGATCCCACAGCAATTTTCATAAACTTAAGGGTATTAAAACTGAATGTCCTGGCCTAATCCCAATTTATATAGCTACAACCTGTCTGCCTAAATTCTCCCTTCAGTTTCAAATATGGGATTCTTCTTCACTTTGTGTTGAATAGGGTTACTGTTCACTGTTAAACAGCTGCTGTGTACCACCCTAGAAGTAGCTGCATTTTTGTGGTGGCTGTGACTCCTTAGTTTGATTCATCCAAGGCCTGCACTGGCAGAAAGTCTCCAGAGGCAAAACCCCACCCAAAGCCCAGGTCATATCATTGCTGCTATCATTGCATGTAACTCTGTAGATTTTAAGGTCCTAATGATCCCACAGCAATTTTCATAAACTTAAGGGTATTAAAACTGAATGTCCTGGCCTAATCCCAATTTATATAGCTACAATCTGTCTGCCTAAATTCTCCCTTCAGTTTCAAATATGGGATTCTTCTTCACTTTGTGTTGAATAGGGTTACTGTTCACTGTTAAACAGCTGCTGTGTACCACCCTAGAAGTAGCTGCATTTTTGTGGTGGCTGTGACTCCTTAGTTTGATTCATCCAAGGTCTGCACTGGCATAAAGTCTCCAGAGGAAAAACCCCATCCAAAGCCCAGGTCATAAGGTGCATGTAACTCTGTAGATTTTAAGGCCAGAAGGGACTTAGTCTGTCCTCCTGCATAGCACAGACCATTGAATCTCACCCAGGGATTGCTGCATTGCGCCCAACAACTTGTGCTTGAGGTAGAGTATATATTTTAGAAAGTCCTTGCTATAAAGACTCCAAATTACAGAGAATGCACCACATTGCTTGCTAAACTGTCCCAATTGTCAGCTACTCTCACTGTTAATAATGTACACCTTATTTCCAGCCTGAATTTTTTAGCTTCCGATTCCACCCGCTGGGTCTTGGTATGCCTATGCCTGGGGAGTGAGTCGAGGTGAGTTTGAGGTGAATGTTGGGGCTAGTTTGTAGCAAGATTGGGCCTCTGTTTTATACTTAACCAGAGGCTGAATTTCCAAGCAAGCCAGCTACTGCAGGAGTTTCCAAGTGAGCCTGCAATTCAAGTTTGTCTAGGTTAAGAAGCCCTCTATGATCAGAAAGTTTCTCCCTATACTTACAGACTGCGATCAGATTGCCTCTTAAAGTCTGATACGCTAAATGAATTGTGAGGTTCTTTAATCACTCACCATAAGGCAGGTTTCCAGATCTTGAATCCCACCTCTGTACCTGCCCCATTGTTTCAACATCCTTTTTAATATGCAGACACCAGAATGGGACACACTTGCAGTAGCAATCTCCCCCGTGTTATATGCAGAGGTAATATCCCCTGCTTAACATTCCTCTATTTATTACAAATCCCAGGATGAGGTCAGCCCTTTTAGCCACGTTATCTCATACAGACAATGGGGAGTGCTCAGAAGTGGATCCAGCTGCATTATTCCTATGTCATTACCATCCAAGCCCAGGAACTCTGCAAACCTGGCCTTTTGCCAATGCGTGGGAAAGAAGCTTCTTGTTATAACAACGTTCTACCCACATGGTGTTCTGTGGAGAGCACTTACTGGAATTCAGCTGCTTTGTGGAGATTTAGCTGAGAATTTCCCATGCAGACTTTTGGACAAAGGCAGCTGGAGCATGTGTGTGTAGGCTCAGCTTGAAAACCAACCTGTTCTCATGAATAGATTCACCAAGGCTGATAATTTGGAAGCATTCCCAGAGTTTTGCCCAGCTAAAGTTTGCTTCTGTATGGGAAGGCAGAGAGAGGGAACAGGAATGGGAACAAGAGGGAGGGAGAAGTTCAGGACTTTTGGAGAATGGGCCAGATACCCGAAAGAACATGAAACAATCCTCGAGTTCTCAGTCAAATCCTCAGAAGCTGTTTCCCCATACTGATACATGTCAGGCTATCTATGAGAGTGACTTGGAGCTTTTTGGCTCGAGTGACCTGTTCAGATACAGTCAAACTGGCAGAACGTGGTTCCACACTGAACATTGTTACTGTCTGATGGGCCGTTTGGTGATCGGTTGGTGGACTCAGTCTAGTTCCTGATGGACAGATGGTGGCAACCCTCACTCACCCCCTCCACAAAGGGTACACCACTCCCTTTGTTCACAGCTTTGACAGAGCAGCCAGTAACTTAATGGGCTGTGGAAACTGAACTACCTCCCTGTCCCCAGCAGTGGTTCCTCCTGGTCAGGCTTGGAGATGCAGCCTGCTTGTGGTCCGTGTGCTCTACATGTTCTCTGGGTAAAGAGAGGACTTCTCTGCCCAGAACAATCCATCCTGAGCCGTATATCTGTGCAGAATTCTCTCAAAAAATGCCCCACTAATGGGCAAAGCCAAGGGGAGTAGATGGTAGGGAACATTCTGCCCTGGCTGGGGATGAGCCAGGTGATCTAATCCTCTTGCAAAGCTCTGATTGTTGTGACTCCTTTTCCTCTGCTTCTTTGATGCTCAGGAGCATTCGTGAATGTTCTAGTGTATTTTCCATCCCTGACCTCCATGTCGTGCAGCAAGCCACTGAGCTGGAGTGACCTTTCCATACCACCATGATCAATGCTCTGTATTGATTAGCTCTCCCACTGCTGCTCTCGTCAGCCAGAAAAGCCTAGGCCTCTGTGGTTTGCTGCTGATGGCTGTGTAAAAGCTACGTCCGTGTCTTTCTGCAAGATATCAGCATGAGTTTGTCTCACCTCTTGCTCCTCACAGCTGAGTGTAATTTTTGTGGCTGTCAGTGAACTGCCAAGGTGCTCCTGCCTCCTGTTGCACGCTCACTCTGCTTTAAATCCAGTTGTCTTCCCTTCACTAGAGGTGCTCAGATACGATTGTGGGGGGTCATACGAGATATAAAGTGTGGCTACTATCTAGTGGATGGATGGAAGGAAGGAAGGAAGGAAGGGAGGAAAAGCATGGTTGTGTGGCTCTCCCTGCAGCTTGGAGAAGCTGGAGCTATGGTTCCCAACTGCCTCAAAGTTGACAGGCTTTGCCTCATCAGAAGCACCCTGGAGTATCATGACGTGTGATCTCCTGCATGTTAGTGGGCGATAAAGTAGCGTTTAACATCAAGGAGAGGAATGTGCAGTGGCCCTCAAGCAGTGGTGCGGGTGCTGTGCCGCGGCACCCTTTGAATGTGGTGTGTACGTAGGGTAGGTAGAAGAGAGCAGGCCCCTGATATCCCCTCATCTCAGTATTTTCGGAGTCCACAGAGAGTCAGGTGGAGTGCGGGCCTGAGGGGATGACCGCTGCCTTGTGGGTTATTCTAGGACGAGGGCAATGACAAAGGCATGGGGAGTTTGTTTCTGTAAGGATAAAGCTGTGGTAACCGAGATACTGGAGTAAGGTAGAGATGGTCACTGCTAATGCAGAGCTCAATGGCCAGGACTTCATTATAGATGAGCTGCTCATTCCATGACTAACCGTCAGCCAAGACTTGCCTAAGGTTGACAGCTTTGGGGAATGCAGGACAAATTTGCCTTTACCATAGGCACCTGGGCCTCATAGTCCATTGCCCTGTACCTTGTACCATCACTTACAATTGGTGCAGAATAGGTGTAGTGGGAACAGGAACATTTACAGCCAATTTCCATTGGTGTGGATGGTTGTAGGTATTGCAGGGTCTTGGGAAATCAGGACCATTCTCTGAGGTTATGTCAGGCTGTGAAGTTGACAAGATGATTATGAGGATAATAATAATAGTAATGGAAGACTTCTGTTCAAACAGACTGAATCCCAAAAAGCCCTGGACTGTGGGGACTCAAGAATCAGGATCACAATTTCCTGTCTTGAGCTCAAGGAGAAAAAGAGAGTTGACGTTGATTACAGTCATACAGCATGTAGTTTTTGATCCAGGGAATTTAAAGCACTTTGCCAATATTAAGCAGCTCACCCAGTATCACACCAATGGGAATGAAGCCCAGGAGACCTGTCTTCCTGCTCTGATTATTGTACATTGCCTCCCTAGCTGGAAGACCAAGAAGAGAGTATGCTTATTCCTGAGCATATGCCACAGAAATAAGGGAGGTTCCTCCTTTCCCCCACCCCCAACCCTCTTTCCCTTGGCTGTGAACGTCCAGATAACTTCCCATCCAGAGTATGTATTTGCCACAGCTCCATGGTTTGCATGATTATCATTTGCTCTGTGTGTTCTCTTTACCATGACTCAAAGCTCTGAGTTTTCCTCTCTGTGCTGTCTCTCTCACCCCGCCCTGGGAATGTCAGAGATAACCCACCAGATGGCCATAGCCTCCCCCATTGCCCTCTGAGAACACATTGCCCTGTCCCAGGTAGACAGGAGAGAAAAGGGTGCTGGGCACCAGGGATTTGGGGAAGTGGAAAAGGAAGGCTTTTCCAGAATACATGGCTTGCTGCTGCAGCATCTGCGTCACCCAGTCTAACAATGCACAGTTGTTAGATTGTGTCTGCGTGTGTGTGCTTAGTTTTAGCATCTGTTTTTGCTGCCACGGAGCAGCTTCCACTGTGCTCGTGGCCAATGGAGAGCTTGACCCATTTACCTCCTATGTCTTATGGCTAATTTATGTCAGACACAGGGAGACTTGGGAATTCTTCCAGGATTGGTATTTGGCATTGGCAGGAAATGGTGGAGCAGGGCCGCCCGGGGAGGCGGGGGAGGCAAGTGGGGCAATTTGCTCCAGGCCCCACAGAGGCCCTGCAAGCCCTGGCCCAGAGGCTGTCTGGGTCTTTGGCGGCATTTCGACTGCAGGGGGGCCTTTCAGTCACTCCGGGTCTTCAGCGGCATTTCAGCAGCGGGGGGCCCTTCAGTGCTGCTGAAGACGCATAGCGACTGAAGGGCCCCCCGCTGCCAAAATGCCGCCGAAGACCCGGACTGCCACTGGGTGAGTACAAGCACCGCAGCTCCCCCACTTTGCCCCAGGCCCCCTGGATTCTCTGGGCGGCCCTGTGGTGGAGCCAAGACAATTGGCAGCATCCTCAGTGGTCCTTGATGTCTACTGTTTCCAGGTGGAGTAGAGGTTCCCAATTCTCCCCTCTAATCCTCCAGACTATTCCCCTTTCTTCTCCCATGCCTATATCCCTACTGTCATGTAAATTACCTTGTCTCCCCCAGCTCTACAGTTCCCTCTTAGCCTTTGCAAGGGCTGAGATAATATTAAAAGCCAATTTTCCCCTACTGTTACTCACACCTTCTTGTCAGCTGTTGAAAATGGGACATCCTGATTATCACTATAAAAGTTTTTTTTCTCCTGCTGATAAGAGACCACCTTAATTGATTAATCTTATTACAGTTGGTATGGCAACACCCATTTTTTCATGTTTTCTGTGTATACATATCTTCCTACTGTATTTTCCACTGCATGCATCCTACGAAGTGGGCTTTAGCCCATGAAAGCTTATGCACAAATAAATGTGTCCTGGGTTAAAAGTAGCTTCCAGGGAGCAATGTGTTGGGAGAAGTATGGTCTGTGGCTGCTAAGTGGAGGGACCAGATTGGAACTTCTAGGCAAAGTCAGGCCAAACTCGCTCACTGCCCCTTGCCAGCCCCCCACCCCCAATCCATATAGGCTCCTTGTTCCACCACCCTCTGTGGCAAGGTGCTGCCTCCTGCTTCCTGTGTGCAGCAGCAGAGGGTTGGTGGTTCAGAGCTGGAAACTGTAGTGGTGATTTCTTGGCATGGAGCATATCTGTGCTGAAAGAGAGGGATGCTTGCTCACTAGAGCCTTCCAGAATATTTGCATTGAGACACAGGCCGGATTCACCTGTCAGTGAACCCAGCACCAGTGTGTGTCAACATTGCGCCTAGATTGGAATGGGGAGTCAGAGAGCCTGGAGACTGAGCTGAGGTGAATTTGAGGTGGATATTGGGGAAAGATTGGACTGCAGGCTGGAGTTTCCAAGAGAGGCTTTACGGGGGGAGGATGAGTTTTGGGAAAAGTTGGCTGAGGACCTAGTTTCAGTGAGAACTTGAGACCTGAGTCTCAGAGAAGTTTGGGCTGATGGCTGCTTTCAACATAAACCCAGTGACTCTCAGTGTCACAGTAGCACAGCTGGAGTTCACGCTGAGCCTTTATATTTGCCTGAACGCAAAACGGAAAGGGAAGTAAAGTGGAGTTGAAGGATGCCAGCTGTGTACCAACAGCACATGGTCCCACTCAACACAGCCTGGGCACCTGGAGCACTGAGCAGCGAATGCTAATTTGCTGGGCCAGCAAGGAATCCAGAACTCTGGACACAAAGCCCAACATATTTACTGTTGCCCCAAATTAGTCACTGATATTAAATTACTAGGCAACATGCTGGAATACACACTTTAGAGAGAAATCCTTACTCTCTAATTTCCATGGGCCTAAGGTCCTGTTTCTACTCAGGCAAACACCCACCAATGTCAGTGGGAGTCCTTGGATCAGTAAAGTGACTCGAGCGTGGGACTGGGCCCTAAATCGATTGCTGAGTAAAGCAGTCACTTTCTTTTTTGTGCGTTTTGTTATGTTTTCTTTTCTTTTTATTAAGTAATTAAAAATGTACTGAGAAATCTCCCCCAAATAATGAGCGAGTTTAATTAGATTGCACACACAATTCAGGAGCAAGGCATAGCTGTGCTGTGCATTGATAATCAGAATGGAGTAATGACTTGATGCCGGGAGGTGCTATAGTCAAGAGTTGTTACTGTGGATTCCTAGAGTCCAGCGCCAAAATCCTTACTCAGACACCTACACGACTGGCCTGTTTTTTGAGAGCATTCGTGCCCCCCAACTCCTGTGGAAAGGGTATCAGCAGCACCTCTGGAAACCAATCAATGATTATTTTCTGTTTCAGGGACACCTTGTCAGGTTAAGCAAAGGGGGGAAGTTGATTTTCAAGCAGTTTGTTGAGAAAAAGCATTTATTTGTAATATCCTTGTATAGCCTGCATGCCTGTGGCTCTGTGACTGATTTGGAAATCTTAGCACGTCTGCGTTGTTGTTTAAAGCTGCTTTTCAAGGCCCCTTTCTCATCATTTGAACTGAAGAGAACTTTTAGCGCTTAGCAAGTTTCAGAAAAGGTTTAGACATTTATGTGAATAAAAATAGCATCTGTACTGACAGTAGCTAGGATAAAAATTACAGGGGCTTTCAATCTTTGTCCTTCAGGGAGCCAGCTGATCACTACCTGGGGTCAGGAAGAAACTTCACCCTCACGTAGTGTAGCATTGTACAATTGGGGTCCTGGCTTTCCTCTAAAGCATCCAGCTTTTGCCACTGGCAGAGACTGAGTATGCCACTAATTTGTCAGCTCATACACTTCTAACAGTTATATTCCTGTCTCATCTAGGAAGATAGCATTGTCTAGTGGCTAGAGCAGTCTGGCTCTGCCACTGACCTGCTGTGTGACCTTTTGGGCAAGTCCCTATACCTCTTGGCCCTCCCCCCTCCTTTGTCTATGGAGATTATAAAATCTTTAGGGCAGGGACTATCTCTTACTAGGTATATATACAGTGCCTGGCACAATGGGGCCCTGATCTGGTTGCACCCTTTAGGTGCTACTGTAATACCAATTAAAATACAAGAGTCCCCCCCCTCCTCTTTTCTCTTTGCAGATACATCCGCTCAGAACGCTCTGTCATTCTCATCAACTTCTGCCTGTCCATCATTTCCTCCAATGCTCTTATTCTGATTGGACAAACCCAGACCCGGAATAAGGTAGGAGACAAATTTCTTGTTCTCTGATTTAACATTGAGATGATCTGTTCAGGCAGCTTTCCCCTTCCTCCCTCTTTGCCTCCCTCTGTTAATTAGCTATGTGTCAGAGACACCACTAAACGGCAGATTTCAATTTTCTCTCTTGGTCACTCCTTGATAATTTGGGAGCATCCTCAGGGCTTTCATGAAAAAACAATGTGATATCACATGGCTCAGCAAAGGAGCATGGTTGTTTCTAAGACTTTAGCCATTTTATCTTCGAAAAACTCAAAAAGACAGATGGGTGGAGGCGGACTGCAGAAACTCAGCACTGTAAATGCTTTGCCCTTCTTGGCTGGCTTTCATTCTCGGAGTATATTGCAAGCGTGACTAAAAAGAACCTCCCCACACCCTTTCTAGTGCAGGAAAGTGTCGTGAGACCCATTGTACACATTGCAGAGCTAAGGCCAGGGGGCCCGGCACCTCCTCGGTATTTAGATTTCAAATCAATGGGAGTCAGACACCTAAATACCTTGGAGATATGAGCCTGAGGGCTTACATGATTTACACAAGGTCACAGAGTGAGTCTGTGACAAAGTTGGAATACCCAGCCCTGATGTGGCCACTGAAGTACACTCCTTCTCTGTATTATCAAGGCAGGCTATCATAATGACTCTGTTTGCCAGCCAAAGCACTTCAATTCTCCTATTGGCACCTTTTATAATACCAACCAACTCTTATCATCCATCGCTCTGAAGGCACTTTACAGAGGGGGCCACTATACTGTATTATCCCTATTTTACAGATTGGGAAACTAAGTCCTAAAGAGGGGAAGGGATTTCTCCAAAGTCACCTAGCAGGCTAGTGCCAGAGCCAGGACTAGAACCCAGGTCTCATAAGACCAATGCTGTCTATGCTGCCTCTTCCTGAAGCTTTATTACAGAGAAGCCCCAGGACTGAATGAGCAGTGGTGACTGACTAGCCTTTTGGTCCCTAGAGAGGGCCTTTCAGGTCAGCGTAGGGCACGTCTGGGGGCCAGGGTGGAAGACATTTCCCTGCTGCTGCTGCCCAGGTCATACTTTCTGTGGATAAATAGAGGGATTCTGTCCCCAGGCCTGGAACTCTGGCTTCTCTCCCTAGTACGACGTGCGCTGCAAAAGTAAAGCAATAAGCTTGCCGTCTTTGTGCATCGTGCATGGTCTGTTAAGTGGTAGAGTGGGGTGGGAGAGATGGAGAGAATGGCTTTGCAGAGGCTTTCACTGGGAACTTCAGCTGAAGCCAAGAGATGTGTGTGCCAGGGCCATGAAAAACAGCATCTCTCCAAGTTCCTTCCCATTTAATAAACCTGGAGGACAACAGCTGTGGCTCCTCTTTGGCTCTGGTCGCTAAACAATCAGTTTCATCCTGGAAAAAAAATGTCAACAATTTTGGCCGCTCTGTGCCTTTATTTAATTCTGTCCCTCTTCTGTGGAAAGTTACGGTCTAGTTTGTCCTTGGTGCTTTTGCTCCCCATTTTATGGATGTCCCTCATTGGAGCCCTTAGTGGGGGCTTCTGACTGTGATTGCAAGAGGCAGATTAGTTCTTTGCACATAAATATGCATGAAACCCCATAAATAGAAAGGTTTTTCTTGGATTTCCGCTCAGCCGTCTAGTCTCCAGTAGGGAAGAGAGAAAGAAACTATGCAGAGAAAAGGTTGGGGCTCCATGGAGTCTAAATTAGGAATTTATAAAAGCTGAATTATTGATGATGCAGCTTCTGAAAATTTGGCAAGGGTTTGCAGCTCCATTTTCCCCCAAGGGTTTCTTTCGCATTGATTAGCTTCAATATTGTGAATTCATCGTTCATTTCCACCTGTGGAACCCCAAAGGCCAGAATCTGATCCTATTTGCAAAATGCTTCGAAGAGGAAAATGCTGGCTAAGGGATAAATAATTGTTAGGTAATACAAAAAGAATCAGCCCTGTTTTATCCAGTCATGCATTCAAGTCTGTGAGTTTATTAATATATTGTAGGAACGATTATGTGGTATTAATTAGGACTCCGTTAATAAAGAACGAAAGGAGGGTGATGTAATTAATGCAAATTAACATGGGTTTATGGAAAATAAATTCTGTCAAACTAACTTGATATCATTTTTTATGAGATTACAAGTTTGGTGGATACATTTAATTGTATTGACATAATATAGTTAGATTTCTGTTAAGCATTTGACTTGGTACTGCATGGCATTTTGATTAAACAACTAGAATGATGCAAAGTTAATATGGCACACATGAAATGGATTAAAAACTGGCTAACTGATAGGTCTCCAAATATAATTATAAACAGGGAATTGTCATCGAGCAGGTGTGTTTCCAGTGGGGTGTCTCAAGCACTGATTCTTGGCTCTATGCTATTTAACATCTTTATAAATCACTTATAGAAAATGTCAAATCAGCACTGATAAAGTTTGCAGATGACACAAAAATTGGGAGAGTGGTGAATAATGAAGGGGACAGGTCACTGATTCATCATAATCTAGATCATTTGGTAAGCTGGGCACAAGCATAAAACATGCATTTTAATATGGCCAAGTGTAACTGTATACATCTGGGAACAAAGAATGTCGGCCATACTTACAGGATGGGGCAGTTTATCCTGGGAAGCAGTGATTCCGGAAAAAATTGGGGGGTCATGGGGGATCAGCTGAACATGAACTCCCAGTGTGATGCTGTGGCCAAAAGAGCTAATGTGATCTTGGGTTGGAAAAACAGGAGAATCTCTTGTAAGAGTAGAGAGATTATTTTACAGCTTTATTTGGCACTGGTACGACCCCTGGTGGAATCCCGTGTCCAGTTTTGGTGCCCATTGCTCAAGAAGGATGTTGGTAAATTGGAGAGGATTCAGAGAAGAGCCAAGAGAATGATTAAAGGAGTAGGAGACATGGCATATAGTGACAGAGCTCAATATTTAGCTGAACAAAGAGAAGGTTAAGTGGTGACGTGATCACAGTCTATCAGTATCTACCTGTGGAACAAGTATTTAATAATGGGTTTTTCAATCTAGCAGAGCAAGGTCTAGCATGACCCAATGGGTGGAAGTTGAAGCTAGAGAAATTCAGACTGGAAATAAGGCATCATTTTTTAACAGAGAGGATAATTAACCACTGGAAGAATGTACCAACGGGGACGGTGGATTCTCCATCACTGACAATTTTTAAAGGATTGAGTGTTTTTCTAAAAGACCTGCTCTAGGAATTATTTTGGGGCAGTTCTCTGGCCTGTGTTACACATACGGTCAGACTAGATGATCACAAAGGTCCCTTCTGGCCTTAAAGTCTATGAATCTATCTGTTGCAAAGGAAAAAAAAAATCTTTTCTTCAAAAAGAGAAGTGTAAGAATCCTGCATGCGGTCTAGCAGAACAGCTTGGTAAATTGGCTTGAGTAGCCGTCTCTCCTGTGAAAGTTGCTGGTTTGAACCCAGCATGGTGTAGCAATGGAAAAAGGGTCTTGCTATCTCGAGACTTCTTGATGAACAGTGAGTATGTCTGCGCTAGAGCTGGAAAGTGTAATTTCCACCTTTGGTTGACTTACCTGCTATTTATAGCTTGCGTGCTTATAAATAGAAGTGTAGCTAGCAAGACATGGGCAGCGGGATAGGTGCCCCAAGTATTTTTCCACAGTCTCCCCAGAGAGGCTGACGGCTGAGTTGACCATAGAGAATCACATTCACTTTCTCATCCTTATACTTGGCTTTTTCCATGGTATGCTGGGGTGATGTAGCCATGAGGCAATGTGGGGAGAAGATTCCCCTTCAGCTCCCTATTTTGTAGATAAATGCAGGATTTCTTTCTCACTGGAAGCATGAAATTCAGACCTGCTCAACTCCTCACTGTCTCCACTTCCCAGATTTTTATATTGAACTCTGACAAAGGTAAAAGTGCCTGAAAAATCTAATGCACCTCTTCGGGATGCTGGAAAATCTGGAAGCAAAACATCATTCTCTCTCCCAGATAAACTGTTGGCCAGGATGGCAAAATCATGCTGGCATAAGATGAAATCAGTAACATGGAGAATTTGTAGAATTGGCCAGAAAATGGTGACTTTCTTATGGGAATGATTTGGAATTTTTTCTGGAAAATGTTTAGTCAACTTTTTGAATTTTTGAAAATTTCACCCAGATCTACACGCTGTTTTGGGGAAAAAAATAAATAGGTAAATAAATAAATAAATAAATCATAATCATAATCCTGATCCCACTGAAGTCAAGGACAAAAATCGTGTTGACTCGGATAGGACAAGAATTCCTCCGCCCCCGCCCCCGAGATGCACTTGGACTCCAATTCAGCAAAACTCTTATGCACATGCCTAACTTTAAGCATATGCTTAAGTCCCAGTGCCTTCAACGGGATGCTTAAAGTTCAAGCACGTGCTTCAGTGGCTTGCTGAATCAGGACCTTGAAGGTGAGGTGCATCTTTTCATTGCCTGACTCTGGCAAGCTTCCTTCTAGAATGTGGTTTGGAAGCTGTTCCCCTTCCCTGCTGCTAATCTCACCTGTGTCCCTTTCCTCCCATCTCCAGGTGACATGCACACTGGTGGCAGCTTTCCTGCATTTCTTCTTCCTCTCCTCTTTCTGTTGGGTGCTGACAGAGGCCTGGCAATCCTACATGGCTGTGACGGGCAGATTACGGAACCGCATCATTCGCAAGCGCTTCTTGTGTCTCGGATGGGGTGAGAATGATGAGTCTGTGACTCAACAGTATACTGGAATCTAGGGTTTGCTGGGGGATTGGATCTCTTCACCTTCCATTCTCCCTATATGTTCCTCATCTTCCCTCTCTGTCTCATTCTCCCTCCAGGCCCTTCATATTCTCTCTCACACTCTTTTTCCCTCCTAGTGAATGAAACAAGCTCTGTAATTCTGTCTCCATGGCAGCAGGGTTTTCCATAGGCAAATCAACTATTAGGTTGTAGATGTTTGTAGCTAATTTTTCTCCCTCTGTCTTTCCCATATGTTTAATTTATTAGCCTTAAATGAGGCATTTTGTCGTAGAAATTAAAGGCAATAATGTGGCTTGGGCTTTCAAAAATGTTACAAGCTGGAGTTCGGAAAGAGCAGCATCACAAAAATTGTGTCCAAAAGTGAGTGAAAAGCAGACACGCACACAGACACACAGAAAACATTGCACTGTACTAGTGACTCATTTTACTACTGAAGTCAAAAACTTTTCCTGAGGCAGGATATTTTTGATACTTATAAAAGGACTTGATGTTTCAAGAAGCAGCCTCATGCCAGCATCTCAGCTCCTGGAGTAAGCAGATTCTTCGGCCATATGATAATCTTGCAGCTGACCTCCTTTTTTGTCTTACTTGGCTAACCTGACCTGGGCTCTTAGCTCTGATCCCCTTAGCTCTTGGGATTTCCTAGTGATATAGTTGTGAATAGAATATACCTCACAAGCTAAAGAGAGTAGTCAAAACCTACCAATGTCAAGGTGATAAGATTAGAAGCAGAGCATTTAAGGCCAGATTCTGCCCTTGGATGCACTCTTGCAATACCCAGTGGCCAGGAATGGAAACCATCCATATATGCAAAAGCAGAATCTCAGTTGTACTATTTGACAATATTTAAATAGCCCTTCCAATGTATTTCTGTACATCCATTAACACTACTGCACCTCTGTAAGTAAGGCTAGGTTCCGTTTGTCATTGAGAGGAGTGCAGAGCAGCTCCAGCGTGGAAAGCATGAGTTTTCAATTAAATCTGTTACCGAGTTTATGAACTAAAATAGTTAAACGTGGGACCTTTAAAAATAAATATAGTGTGTGTGTGTGCGCATGTGTGTGCGCGCACATATACAGACACACATGCACACACACTATTTTATTACTCAAACCGGATGAGGGATATTGAATGAATTTAAGTAATCAGGGGCGGTTTCATTGTAATTAATAAATACTGGGGCACTTGACTATTTTAGATACCAGAGAGTTTTGGGCAAACAACTTTCACAAGCCTCAGATGGCTGCATTCATTTACAACGACAATAGGCATCATTCCACGTACTGCTGCAATGCAGCCACCTCTGGGCTAGATCACATTAGCTGATGAACAGTGCATAGTAACAATTCACAACAGATTAGGACAAGAAGTGAAGAAGAATGCAATGTCCCATTAATGCAGCAGGGAATTTTAGGTGTGTAGAAGGTAGGTAGACTTTGGTCACAACACCGAGACAAATAAGACCTATACTGAAACAAAAACATGTAGAAAACATATCTTTAAAAGCATAATTTCAAATAATTTACACTTCTGGCTCCAGAGGAAGGTGATTTTTCATAGCCATTTTCTTTTTCAGTTGGATTTCTGAATTGCTATTTTAAATTTCTTGCCAGATTCTCTGCTGGTGTCAACTAGTGCAGCTCCACTGACTTCAATGAAACTGCATCAGTTTCTACCAGTGCTAAGTTTGGTCCTCTGCTTTCTTGTTGTTTCTCACTTGGATTTACACCTGCTGCTCATCCAGAAAAAAAGAGTCATCGGACTTTTAGCAACCACTAAGGGCTAAGACCACTTAGGACATAGAGGGATGAATTGCTCCCAGAAAACAATTTCTTCATCAAATTTATCCCTTTTTAATACTGACAACTTGTTTGTGACTGTATTGTAATTTCTACTGTTATCCATCAAACGTTTGATGCTATCATAGTTCAGCCTCTGGGCTGTTCATTTCAAGTATTGCTTTGAGTATTTGATATTGCAGTATGCACACTGATCTTATTAATTGGATGTGTTGGTTACAGGCTATGATTATCTGGCCTGACTGGATGAGCAAAGCTCTTAGAGTCAATTTTTTGGCATAAACATTTGGAATTATGTTGTGGGGAGGCACCTAAGATTTAGTGGCCAAGAGTTGTAGGGAAAAAGAGACAAGAGTAGATGGGGTGGGGGAGTAGGGAAGTCTTTCCAAGCCTCTTGTATGTTTACATGTGATCAGGCAATTCTAGTGGATTGCACCTGGAGATGTCAGGTAGGAACAGAAGCCCATGATCATGTAGCTGCTCCTAGAATCTCCCCATAGCTGCTTTCAACTACTGAAAGGGGGTTCCAAAGAGGATGGATCTAGACTGTTTTCAGTGGTACCAGATGACAGAACAAGGTGCAATGGTCTCAAGTTGCAGTGGGGGAGGTCTAGGTTGGATATTAGGAAAAACTTTTTCACTCAGAGAATGGTGAAGCACTGGAATGGGTTACCTAGGGAGGTGGTGGAATCTGCTTCCTTAGAGGTTTTCAAGGTCAGGCTTGACAAAGCCCTGGCTGGGATGATTTAGTTGGGACTTGGTCCTGCTTTGAGCAGGGGGTTGGACTAGGTGACCTCCTGAGGTCCCTTCCAACCTTGACATTCTATGATTCTATGATTCATATCAAACATTAAGGCACGATGCCTGCAGACTGGTTGACCTGCAGACTGGTTGCTCACCCTGATATCTGATGAGTCTTAAAGTGATTTGCATCCCTGGAGGTTACACGTGACCGCTGTGGATAGCCATCACCAGGGTCAGTGGATACCTGCCAAAACTGTAACACTTTTACCACAGCCTGATGTGAACCCTATTGCACAAATATGGGGGCTTCGTCAGAGCAGAACTAATCTTTGTTTGCTAGTGATCCCACTGATTCCTAATGGGATTTGCCTGTCTTTAGCACTTAGATGGCTTACTTCACGATGTCCCAAGGAGCAGGGCTATAAAAAGCCACATGGAGACCTCTCTAACTGAACAGGCAGATGTTACTATCTGGTATTCAGGCATTTTCGCTGGGGAAAGGGAGGGCCAGGCAGGGCAGAGTGAACCAGAAAGTCACCCTGGTCTCCTTCATAGCTCCTTGAGTAGCTTATTGGTGGAGGAACTGGAAGAATCAGGAGGCTGTTAATGGGTTACAGAGCCTATCACCTCTGTGTTACTGGTTCAGTCTGTGCCTGGGTATGTAATGACTTAAGCTGTTACCACCCCAGTGCTGTTCAGTGCTCTCTATCAAATCAAATCGGCATCTCAGGCTGGTTCTGAGGGACCAGGCCTGCACATCACAGTAACCAGCTGGCTTTATCTGCCCTCCTACTTGGGGCAACCTCATCAGAGAGGGCAAGAAGGTGGTGCCAGGTCAGGAGGGAAGCACCTTGGAAAGGGGATGCAAGCACCTTGGCTGCCCGCATTGCACTTGCTCTGTGAATATAAGCTGAGGGCGTCATCAGCCTCTGGAGCTGTCAATGCAGCATCACTCGCCAGCACTACATGGCTTGGTGCATGTGTCAGATGAGCAGCACAGCTTTCCTGCCAGAAACCCGTCCGCCACTAGTCGGGGTCGTTACAGAATGTCTCCAGCTAGGGGTGTCATCCTTCACCTCCCCACTTCCCCTCAGAGACGTTGGAAGAGAGTGGGTCTCTCTGAAACAAACAGTTCTATGTGCTACGTGTCGCCCCTAGCAATGGGTCCACACCAGAGGATAGGAGCCTACTGCTACTACCAGCCAGCGGAGTTCCTCCTTTAGCTCAAGGAGCAGAGTCTTGTGCCCTTAGCCCTGAAGAGTCAGGAGTTCAGGTGCTGCTGAGGATCGAGGCTGGGGAGAGGAGTTTGTGGCAGAGAAGGACTCGCTGAGCGAGGTGCAGCCTCCGTAGAAACTAAAATGACTGATGCTTTTTTTGTTTCATTCCCTTAGGGCTGCCTGCTTTGGTGGTTGCCATTTCCGTGGGATTTACGAAAGCCAAGGGCTATGGCACCGTCAACTAGTGAGTAACAGGCCACCTCTTCCGTACTCTTCCTTTCCTCCCCCCTGTCCTTTTCTCCCCGCATGAATTGACTCTTCGGCGCACCTGTAGGAAGCAGGGCCCTCCAGGCTGCAGCCACGCCAACAGAGGTGCCTGTCCCATGGGGAGGATGGGGAAGGAAGCAGCCTTCGCACTGCTCAGTTGCGTCAATTTATTGGCTGCCTGTTCGGGTCTGGAAGCTGCGTGACTTCTTTGTTCTTACCTGAGGGCCTGTGTGAGGCTTTAGGAAGGAAAGGGCCTGAGAGAGAGAGGATGGGCCTTCCTGCAGTCCAGTGGGAACTTTGCCGCTGGTTTCAGTGGGAGTAGGATCAGCTCCTATATTCCCTTCCCCTGTTAGGGGGCTGGAAGGCAATTCCCCCCACAGCAACATAATGTAGCACACCTGGCCAGGTGCATTATTGTTTTTCTTCATCTTCCTCAACATCTAGCGCTGGCTACTGTCAGAGTCGCGACAGGCACTAAACTCAAAGGGTACATCTACGCTGCATCCTAAGCCCAGGCTCTGACTCGGGTTTGAGCCCAGCACCCCTACACACACGTCAGCCTGACTCAGGTCAGCAAGCACCCAGGACTTGGGCTCTAGGACCCTGCTAAAGGTGTGGGTCAGAGCCAGAGTTCTGCTGTGACTGAGGTCTAAACCCTGTCATTTTGCAGCCTGGACACAGCTCCAGCTGCAGACCCGAGTCAGAAGGTCTGTGTAGTGTAGGGTGACCAGAGGTTCCAATTTTATCAGGACTGTTCCGATATTAGGGACTTTGTATTCTATAGGACCCTATTATCCCACCCCAGCCCAATTGGTAACCATTGTTCTCTGGTCACCCTAGCCTAGTGCAATATGTATGCGTAGCATGGCTGGGAGAGCCGAATCTGGCAATTGCAAACCGAGGTTTATAGTGCAGTGCGGTCTCTCAGGCCCGGGCTTGGAAACACCAAGTCCACGAGCCTGGATCCCGTAGATCTGGGCTTAGTGTGCAGTGTAGACACACACGTAATCAGTTTGTGCATTGCAACCCCTTCATTCCTGACAGAGAAAAGGCCGGATGGCTGGTTAGATTAACTGCTGCATCTATGATGTCATTTTGATGTAGGCCTGTGGTATTTGGAGTTTTTAAGAGGCCAGTGTGCAAGACATACCTTTCGGGGTGGTTTTAATATTGAAGTTACGTGAAGTAGGAGGAATGCCTGTTGGATTGATCTCTGGGGTCTGTTTTATCAGTCACTGGTGGGAACTGCATGATCCAGGCCAGAGTCTCAAAAGAGCTCCACTACAAGCACCAAAATAAGGGTGTGGTTTGCAAAGGGAGCACATTGGGAATGGAGCATTTTGGAAAATACGGCCTTTATTGATACGCCTAAATGGGAGCAAAGCTCTTTAGTAAATCCATCCATTTTGGTTCACACCAATGCTCTGCTGGCCATAGAGGAATGTAGAATCAGTGGAGGGGTTTTGAGTACAGGCCTCTGAGAAAGTTGTTGACTGGGAGGCTTTCCAGGTCTGAGAATTGAAGATAGAGTCAAGGCTGGCTCGTGACGGTATCATGCCTTCTAGCGTGTGGAAAATAGTTTTCACGAAATGTTCTTGGAGATTTTCACCATTTCATTTCATCCCTGAAATGTCATGATTTCTCCTTCCACGTTCTGGGCCACTTGCTGTTTATTTAAGTGGAAACAGGCAAAATCGCCTGCTCACAAAACCTGGAGTGGGAGCAGCACAGCACCCGCCTTCGAAATGTGTGTTGGGGACAAGGAGAAGGGGTGGAAATGGCAGAATGAGACAGAGAGGGGAGAATAAGGGAGTATAGCCCGGGCTGAAATCACTCAGCATAGAGCAAAAGCAGCAGCAACATTAAAGAAAGTGTAGCTGCGAGAGTGTACAAAAAAAGGTAGTTTAGCCATAGAGATATAGGCACATTGCACCCAGAGGACAGCAACTTCCGCCAATCTGTTCCCCACCCTGATGCCACCAGCAATTCTATGCCCTGGAGTGACACTGGAGATCCAGCCAGCAGCAGCAGAGTTAGACAGACCTTCTGATCTGGGACAGTTAGTGCGCAGCAAGCTAGGATGTGAATTTAAAGTGCACCCTCTATTCTGTACTAACTCCTCATGCACACTAGCTTAGTGCATTTCCAAAGTGCACACCCGCTATGGTGAGCTTTTTCCCATATAGACAAGCCATTCTTCTCCAACCAGGATCCCTGCTCACTCCTTTAAACTTGCAGCCAAAGCAAGGCAGAGTCTGGTCTGTCATACTCTGAGACCTGTATTCATCACTCAACACACATCCCTTGCCTGATTCTCCACTGCTTTGCACCTGGGTAGCAAAGGGTGTACAAAGAGAGGGTAACACGCTACTCACTCACTCACGGCGGTGGTGTTGGGCCACACAAGGTGCAGGTGACCAGATGTCCCGATTTTATAGGGACTGTCCCGATAGTTGGGGCTTTTTTTTAAAATGGGCTTCTATTACTCCCCACCCCCTGTCCTGATTTTTCACACTTGCTGTCTGGTCACCCTACAGGGCCATGGAGAAGCAGGCTGCTGTAAACGAAGGGGTTATAAGAGGCAGTTCCTGACATCTATGTCAGTGTCAGGGCTGTTTTATCGGAACTGTACGGACTCACCTGCCTCCGCTCAGCATCAGTCACTGCCTGGAGTTTAGCCCGAACTAGAGACCGAAGACACAAGTAGGCGTGCAGTGCCCAGATCCTGACCGGTGTTATTGTAAGAACATCATAGGTCCCCACTCAGTGGGATGGAGGTTTGAGATGGGAGAGGTTCACCCTGCAATAGAACCAAGGGAGGAGCAAGGAAAAAGGGAGAGATGCAGAACAGAATTCTCCATCTAGGCTGCAATGATCCACTCAGTGCAAACAAAGCTCGACCTCAGAGCAATCAGCGCCCATCTTCCCTTGCTCTCCTACGCCAGGGCAAAGCGGTGCCAGTGAACAGAGAAACCTTACTGCCTCCTCTTTGCCACTAGATCTCCACACTTGCAAAGTGGCCAGCAGGCTGCTGTGACTTTCCATCATTCTCAGGGGCAGACCTGCTGCCTGTGCCTGAACCAAGCTGGAATCTCTCCAGGAAAGCTGATGTGACTGCCCCGTTCCTTCCCTTTGCTGCTAATCCCTGAATCTTTTTAGGCCGCTAGCCACTGTCACTCCTCACACCCCGGGACAGGACATTGGCTGCTGTGCGGCCCAGCGGGATGGCTGGCTGCGGGCCATCGCTGGAGCTGGCTGCCCGGACTACTGCAGGAGACTCCGTCACCTCTAGCAGCCTGAATTACACCATTGCCCTCTAAGGCTACGTCTACACTACACACCGCTGGTGGTAGCATGTCGGGCACATGCAGCTATGCACTACAATGGAAAGGCTGCTGCGTCCACACTGCAGCATGCACTACGTGTCAGTGAAAGGCTCTGGCAGGGCAGAGACTCCAGCAGCGGAGAGCTGCCCAAGTCTTTCCCGCTTGCCAGAGCCAGAGTCTTTTTCTGCAGGGGGGAAAGGTTTTAGCAGCGAGGAGACAGCTGGACATGACGTGGCTAAAACAGCAGCGTAGACAGGGAGGCCCGGCTTGGGTGTGCAGAGAGCTAGGTGGGATATGCACTTGCATACTCCCCTCACACCCTTCAGGCAGGTCTTTACTCGCCTAAGCCTACACTGCTGTTGATACCCATGCTAAGGGGGCTGTGCGAATATGTAATCCACGTGCTGCTGATAGCAGCCTGCAGAGTGAACGTATATACGGTGCAGCATGAGGCAGCTGATTCCTGCCTCCCATTCTGGGTGCTCGGGGTAGAGGCAGCAATGTGCCTAAATCTCCAACTCCCAGATAGAGCCGGGTGACCCAGTGCACTCGTCACAGCGAAACTCCTCCACTGGGGTGTAGTGCAATGCTGTAATCCAGAGTGCAGAGGGAAGAGACGCCTCCTGGAACTGACCCTCAGCAAGGCGCTCAAAGGGCCAAGTCCTGTTCCTCTTGGTGCTCACAGGAGTTTGGCCAGTGACTTCAGGGGAACCGGGCTCAGGCACAAAAGAAGCAGTGGACCATGAAAGCTGAGCTCCTCCACTGTACTCCAAGAGAGTAGCTGTACGCAGGAGCAAGCCGTCTCTGCCTGTGCAGAGCACGCGATGAGCTCACACACACACTGAGGCTCTCAGCCTTAATCCATTTGAAAACTCTGAGCAGGACCAACCCTGGCGTGCTGTGTTATTAACACCGCGGCTTAGGAGACACATACCCCCTCCCCCCCGACCCCAGAAATTGCACCCGGTCAGCCATTTATAATGCTGCCGTCCTGCTGCCATGCCTTGGTTGAGCTCCTGATGTCTGAAGGAGGGGAGATCAAACTCCCCAGCACGATGCAGAGCGCTGCATGAGCCCAACTTGGGTGATGACTGCACCCGCTGTGCCCGTGTGTTTTGTACGTCAAGGCCAAGGCTCGTGGGGAGAGGGCTGTGGGAGGAGGAAACCGTCAATCCCCCTATTCCTACCAAGAAAGGTTTTTTTTTTTGTTTTTTTGAAAAAACCATAATAGCTCTACAAAGCCACTGAGTGGACGGTTTGGCTTGATTGGTGTGTGTGCATGTGTGTTCGGCCATCACCACTGCTCTGATCCTGCCTTTATGGTGACCCATACTGCAGCTGTGTTAGTGAGTCGCTCAGGAAAATGCACAGAGATCATCTGGAAAGATCCTATTCCCCGTAAACATCTGCTCTGGCCGGTTTACAAGAGGAAGAACTGAATAGCGACTGTGCCCTGGGACTCATGTCCATGCTACACACACACACACTCGCTCTCTCTCTCTCTGTCTCTCTCTGTAGCTGTCCAGGCTTTGTTTAAGCCCCTGGTGGCCGTTGAATGCTGTAGGCACATCCAGCAGAGCGTGACTGGCTCAGTGTAGAGAGGCTGTGGCTGAAGAGTTCAGAGCCTGCTCTGAAGCCACTGCAGCACACACTGGGATCTCATGAGACAGGCCAGAGCACGGCGAAGGAAATACCCTTTCGGAGCTCGCTGTAACTGAGAGATTGAGAGGACTGTACCTGTGGGCAGCACAGGGCTAGTGGAGCTCTGAGAAACAGCTGCTGAATGAAGCAGGGGCATGCAATCCATGGTTGGATCTAGAAGAGCAGGAAACTGGTGCATGTCCCTGTAGGGCCAGGGATTTTAGCACCTTGTTAATTCCCCTCTTGGGAAGCATGGCTTGCCTGGAAGAGTGACCTGTATCCCAGTAAAACCCTCCCAGGGATTTACCCTGCAGCTGTCTTCCTTTGACTCTGACAGAGCAGGAATTTCCATTATCCAACTTCAGTTTTTTTGTAGTGCTGCAGTGCACCATTAAACAGCTGCTGTCAGTCCACTGGGATTGACAGGGCATGAGGTGGCAAAGCAGGTGCAGTCAGTGAGAAGGGCAGAGCCGTTCCAGCCGGTGCTGCAGTCTCCACTGAGCTGCTCTGAGCTGGGCTGATGTAATTAGTGATTAATTAGGCCTTGCATTTAATAATCATTACGAATGGCAAATAGCTTGCATTTATACATAACACCTTCCATCACTTTCTCGAAGCACTGAAATGGCTAAGTAGTATCATCTCCATTGTGCAGGCAGGAAAAGCGAGATGCAGAGGAGATAAATGACTGACCTAAGGTCACAGATGTCAGTGGCAGAGCTGGGAACAGACCTTAGGTCTCCTAACTTCCTGTTCTCCGCACTAAACCATTGATAAATTGGTGCCTTTCACGCCAAATGATATTAAAGCACGTTACAAACTCTCCCTCTATGGGCTTTTTTCGCCCCCTTCTGAAATGCTGTGAGTTCTGGAGTGGAATGGGACAGTGTGCACACCAGCACTGCGCCAGTTAGAGTCAGGACGTGAAGCGTATTGTGTACTGAAGCGGGATTTAGGCAAGCAAGATGCCATTACTTAAACTGGAATGTGGTCCGAATCTTCGAGCTAATTCTCCCCATTCTTGTACAAATGCATAAGTCCCATTAAGAGCACAGTCAACAAGACCCTTGCTTTTACCTTTCATCCAGTTGATACAATCAGAGGTGGTCTTGAGACTCAAAGTTTGGATCCAAATCTGAGCTTCCTCAGGGTCCCCATTTAGCTCAATTTAGAAGGAAGAGCCATTTTCAGAGTTTAGATGTGGCGCTGAACAGAGCAGCATGGGGCATTGGTTTATGCCCATTAGAGAGATGTGTGAGTCAACTGCAAGATTTGGACCTGGTGACTAGATGAGTGGTTTTCGTTCAGACCCATCTCTAGATGCCATGGCAGAGTCATTTTGAAATCCTACGTGTTCTGAATCTTCAGTGAGCATCTCTGGCCTTCCCAGCCTGATGTTTCATCTTGAGCCGGTGCCATCTTGAAGGAATGGAAAAGGGACAGCACCTTTAGCCACGCTCTCTGAAGTGTCATCCTTTGGTTTAAATTGTGCACATTCTGACAGCCCATCACAGCTTTAATCTGATGCCATGAAATTTCCTGTCCATGCATTTCCTTTGTTGGTTTTTTTCTAAATGCCAGTTTAGAATGAATAACAGTGGAAGGGTATAAGAGCTGACGTGATGAACTGTAAGAGACTTGACAATGTCCCTGTAAGCTTCTTTCAACCCCCTGCAATTTTGTGATCTTAACGATCCGTGCATTAACATCAGGGAGCCTGGCTTTCTCCTGGAGATGCATGGTTACAGCAGACGCAGCTCAGCCGAGTATAGACTTTGGTGCTCACCTCTTCATTCTGCAGTAGCTTTTCCTCTGATCTTGCTTGCAAGAGAAGGGAAAAAAGTAAAATCCAGTGGAGACAAGATGAGCGCAGCTCAGTGCTGGCTTCTATCTGTAAATGTTGTACAGAACAACACTATTACATCCCAATGCTGCGGGAATGAGTTGCAAAGTTTGCATCATCCTGTGGGCACTTTGAAACGATGGATGACCCCTCCGCATCCTCATATGGTGAACCAACATAATAAACATATTGCTGTGACAGAGCGAGGCCAGAGATAATTTGGAGGGGCTCTTCTGGCTGGCAGGACAGAGCCAGGAGGTAATCCTGAGATTCCAGAGATCAAGGGGAATTTATCCTGAATAAAAACTTCAGAGTTTGTCCTTATGTTTCTGAGGCCCATTGACTGGCCATCTTCTTGGCTGCATCTTTCCCAGGGCCAACATACTGCTTTCATTGCTCAGTGCTCTGCTTCTGGAATCCTTTGCAATGTCCCCGTTAAAGGGCAGGAAATCCTTCCAATTTGCCTTTTAACAACGTTTGATGGAAGCCGCTCCAGTTACCTGGAAACCCATATACCATCCTTTTGATGGACCGCGTAAGTGTCGTATGTGCTATAAACCCTCCGCTGGCTTAGCTACCATTTGCCATATTCTGTTGAATGCTTGTGCGATAGCCACCCTCCTGGCCAACGCACTGAGGATTGAACTGGGGATCTCCAGAGCTAGAAGCAGGAGCTGCTACAGTGTGAGCTAAAGAACCAAACTCATTGCCGTTGGGGATCAACACCGCAGGAGGACCAGTTACACACTCTCACCAGTGGGTTTACATGCATGCAGATGGCTTAGGGCTGGTCTACACTAGGGGGGAGATTGATCTAAGATACGCAACTTCAGCTACTTGAATAGCGTAGCTGAAGTCGAAGTATCTTAGATCGATTTACCTCTTGTCTTCACGGCGTGGGATCGACGTCCGTGGCTCCCCCTGTCGACTCCGCTACTGTCATTCATGCTGGTGGAGTTCCGGAGTCGACGGGAGCGCTTTCGGGGATCGATATATCGCGTCTAGATGAGACGCGATATATTGATCCCCGAGAAATCAATCACTATCCGCCAATACAGCGGGTAGTCTAGACGTATCCTTAGAGAAGTACAATTGCCAGGCTTCAAGGACACTTTTCCAAATGTCCCAGAGAGAACCCCCCAGGTTTCTTAGCGTCCCAATGCTCCTCTTGGTGCAGAGAGAGAGCCTGATGTTGTGCAACGTCCTGCTTCATGCCATGTAGTGTCACGGTGCCAGGCCTCCATGCCTGCACAGTTCACAAGTGACGAAGGAGACTGAGTGCTGGTCTACACTACGGGGGGAAATTGATCTTAGATACGCAACTTCAGCTACGTGAATAACATAGCTGAATTCGAATATCTAAGATCGGATTACTCACCTGTCCTCACCGCGCGGGATCGATGTCCGCAGCTCCCCCTTTCGATTCCTCAACTCCGTTGGGGTTGATGGAGTTCCGGAATTGATATAAGCGTGCTCGGGGATCGATATATCACGTCTAGATGAGACGCGATATATCGATCCCCGAGCAATCAATTTTAACCCGCCGATACGGTGGGTAGTCTAGACGTAGCCATAATGTAGGTGGGGAGCACTCCACATTAACCTCTGTGGCAGAGCTCAGATTCCCAGCTCCACCCCTTCTGTTATAAATACGTCGGCTGTGGGATGCTGGCATGAGACCCACTGCATTCTGGCCAACAAGATGTGCCTCCGAAAATGACTTACAGGTTAAATCCACTTCTGTACAATGAGCCAGCACAAGGTCACAGCACCACTTCAGGCCCGCTTCGGCTCTTGGGAAATTCAGAAAAGGATTGGACGCATAACAAATCACGAAGAGATCTCGGGGAATGCCTCGAACAGTTGCTCTCAGTCTGATTGCTGCTTGTGAGTGGTTGACTGCGTCTAACTCCAAAGGATATTTTTCACTTCTTGTCCTAAATAGTTGCATGACGTTGCTGTGTGCTGCTGAACAGCTGGCTTGTTCTATCCCAGATATGGCTGCAATTCAGTGGTGTTGACGAGATCCCCTTTGTACACCATCTGTAAGGCACTTTGGAATCCTTCAGTGAAAGATGTTCTGGAAATGTTAGCTATTTGCATTGATTTAATGGGCTTTGTCGAGTCCCAAGATCCTGATACAGAAGAGGCTGAGACTCGCTGCATTAAGCTAATGACCTTCTCTGGAGTTTCCTGCCTGGAACTGCTGTAGAAGCCAGCCTCGCCCTCTTCACAACTCTGCCATCAGCCACCACATCTGACAGCTTTGCATGAAAGCGCTTCAATTAGGCACTGTTATCCAGTGGTCCAGGCAGTCAGAAAGGATGAAGGACGATGCCTGATGATGTGTGAATTTCCCTTCAGAAAGCCTGACATTCTAAGGGAGGAGAGGGGCTGCCAGGGATGTGAAGGGAACAAAAGCCCTTGTCAGTCTGAATCCTCCTAGCTAATTGCTGCCCGGGACTGAACGCTGTCAGTTCCATCACTCAAAGGCATTCTGGCTTGTCTGCCGCTCAGGCCGGCGGGTTAGCAGATCACTGCGTTCCTCCATCTCCAAGCTGCTCTGTTCAATCGCCGTTTTCCCCGTTGTTTAAAGATGGCACTGGGAAGCCAGTCCCAAAGGTAGGGCTATATTGAGTTCTAGGCACAGCATTGAGCAGAGCGTAGGGGGAGGGAACATCGTCTGAGGTATAGCTCTGGGTGGCACGATGACTCAGGCTTGGGTCACAGTCCTTCCCCTACCCCGTCTTGCACTCAGGAAGGAAGTCAGTTACTGCAGCCCTTGATGGAGAGCCACTTTCTGCCCCTTTGCACCTTAGCATTGTTATTAGAGCTGGTTGAAAATTTTCCGACACACCATTCATTCCTCTCGGAAAATGCCGATTTGATGGAATAAAAATGTTTTATGAGAATGCATCGATTTCTGCAAAATTTCTTTAAAAATCCCATCAGAGTGAAGTGTTATGATGCGGTTGAAGTGCTCCAGAAGTTTTGATCTTTCATTGCAAATTTTCTTCTATGTCATATTGTAAATTATAACGTCAGATAAAAACCAGTTGAAACTGAAACAAAACATTTTGATGGACCTGAAATGAAATTTTCCTGGAAATGTCCTTTCCTGGGAAATTCCAAATGTCAATGTTTCATTCTGATTCAGAATAAAAAGACATTTTGAAATCATGAAATTTCCCTGTGAACTCTAATTCTGATACTCGTATCTCTCCAGTTGTTGATGTTCATTACTTATAGTATTGGAACATCTAGGAACCCTAATCTAGCAGCCAGACCCCTTTCTGCTGGTCTCTGTACAGACCAGTAATGGGGATACTGCAGAGACTCCCCCCACCTGCTCTGCCACTCTCCTCCAACTTGTTCATAGCAGGAATATCCGGAGAGCAAGGGAATGCACTGTGTGCCCAGCCTGGACTCAAGATCCAGGCAGATTCTATTCTGGCAAGGAAGTTTCCTCCTTTTTGCTCCCCTGCCCGGCTTAGTAGAACAATGGCAAAATCTGGCCCATAGGGTTTTGTAAATATTGAAATGGATTTTGCAGAATGTGCTACGAATCAGCGTGGATTTTCTTTGATTTCAATGCAAGCATTTTTCAACAAACACCTTTTTTCAGACAACTCCAAAAAGCTTAGATTACTTTGTGCTAGTCCCTGAGAAGCCAGAAACGAAACTGACTATATATAAACACAGGATACTGACTAGAGCTGGGTGCTATTTTCTGGCTGAAACTATTTTTCTGTGAAAAATGCAGATTCAACAACACCGAAATGTTTAGCAATTCCTGTCAGCTTTGCTGGATCGTTTGCACTGGGAAAAAAACTAAAAGAATCTGAAAAAGTCAGAATGTTTCATTCTACCATTTTTAAAATAAGTCATTTCCATTTTTCAATTCAAAATGGCTTTTTGTTTCAAAATTTCCTTTTAAAAATTAAAGAACTTCCAACGTCACATTCTGGGTCAAACAAAAAATTTGTTCATCCCAAACACATTTTTTTAGACTTCTTGATTTGCCAAACATTTTGTTTTCAGGTCAACTTTAAATGTATTTTTCTCAGACTTTTCAGAATGGCCAGTCAACCAAAAAATCAGTTCTTTGTCCAGCTGTAGTACTGCCCAGTCCGTGGTGTTATACCATCCGTGATAAGTGTAATACAAAGCAAACAAGGGAGAACTTCTGTGTATGGTAGAACTGGGACATGCTGTGATTTCCTTTCTCCTTTGCAGCAATGCTGGCCACTGAGGTGACAGTGCTGCTTGGTAACTTCTTTTCTCTCTCCTTGTTTTCCAGCTGCTGGCTATCATTAGAAGGAGGCCTTCTCTATGCCTTCGTGGGACCAGCAGCTGCAGTCGTTTTGGTATTTACTCTCACTTGAGAGTTTTCTTTTTTCCCTCATGTGCCTTCCTCACTCCCTTCCTCCCTCCCAATTCCTTTTTATCTCCCCTTCAGGGGAAACAACCTTGTAGGAAATAGCAAAAACATCAGAGGCCAGAAATGTGTTGATTTCACCAGCAGCAAAGCATGCCACATGCACCAACTGACTCATTTGGCTCTGAAATGTAACATATCAGCTCTGATCCTCCTTTTAGAACCAAGCTGGTTAAAGCTGCCATGTTGTGGCCTGAACTGGATGGAATCGCAGGGCAATGGTAGGAAACCCTGACACAACCACTTTTAAAAATTGCCATTCCCCATTGAGGTCGGACCACGCTAAGCCAGTACAGCCAGTGTGTATGTGATCATTCTTCCAGACTGGAAGTGCATGCAGGAGCTTTTCTTTTTCAGAGGCTAAATGAAGCTCTTGAAATCAGTGGTCAGACAGTGCTGAGCAGGTCCTGTGCAAGCCCCCTTTGCTTTCAGCTCACAGTATGATCCAGAAGGCATGGATGGGGGAGAGCCACTGCTACTTTAAACTAAAGGAGCCACTGATACATTAAACTAAATTAAATCATGCTCATAAAGAATCTGTGGTTACTTTCCAGTTACTTTGCCTGCTTTCAGGTAAAGGGGCTGCAAAGACCCTGTGCGTGCTGGAGAATCTCTGGGACATGGGGATTTTAGCAATGTTTGATGTTCCTTTCCAAATCAAGCTTTCGCTTTTTTCACCGTATGTGCCTACATGACAATCCCACATAGACAGGAATAAATATGACACAGCTGTGGCCTGCTAGGACATTACTGTGCATCGTGCCCTGGCCCTATGCAATTTCACAATGATGAAGGAGATAGAACTCAGGGTATCCTGCTCTAGAACAGGCTTCTAACAGCTAGGCAAAAGGAAATTTGACTCTCTGTTAGTTGCTAGCAGTATAGGACCTATGGCACACAGTCAAGCAGTTCAGATTACATTCAGTAGAGGGCAGTGGTATACCGATATGCACATTAGCCAGCACAATATACCTCACTGGTTACAGGATCAGTTGAGTTTTACTTAGTAATGTTGCAGATGAGGTCATTTTTATTATAGAGCAAATTATTCTTATAGTCAGTCCTAATTAATAATAGTATGATACAGTATCAGTGCAGTGACTTTGCTGATTTGGACACATGCCAAGGCTGAATGAAGGGGACCTGGTGAAGATAGCGCGGTAGGAGTGGGTGGCAGTAAAGAAGCCCCAAGGAAAGCTGAAGAAGTGATGGATGATTCCATCAAAGAAGATGGCAAGCAGGTGGACCTTAATGACCCATGGGCAGATGAAGATGGCAGATGCTTGACAGTGACCTGATGCCAGTTGATGGGATACAGCGAAGAAGAAGAAGTGCTCTCAGATTAGCCAATCACTTGCCCGTGTATCATATTTTCCATATGGTTTGGTGGCCAAGAGAAGTTAACCAGTACTGGATACACATCTGTGATGGGTCGGAAGTGATATTTGAGAACGTCCAGAGAAACTGGAGTCATTGTCACTCCTCCAGCCATTTTGCTTTTGCTGTGTTGATGAGCAAGACACTAGGAAGGCAGGGAACTTAATCCTCCAGTTTTTCTTAGAATGGGATTCTCTTTGACTTGAAAACAGAAGCATGGTACTTCTTCCCCGCACATCTCTTTTATTATTCTCCCTTTCCAACCACCTGCAGCCCTGTCCTTATTGGCCTCCAGAAAGGGAGTGTCTTCTTGAACTCAAGTATCAGAGGGGTAGCCGTGTTAGTCTGGATCTGTAAAAGCAGCAAAGAATCCTGTGGCACCTTATAGACTAACAGACGTTTTGGAGCATGACGAAGTGGGTATTCACCCACGAAAGCTCATGCTCCAAAATGTCTGTTAGTCTATAAGGTGCCACAGGACTTTTTGCTGCTTTCTTGAACTCAGTGCACTCAATGCATTCTCTCTGCTGGGTGGCAGGAATTTTAAAGAGCCAGGCCTGTAAATTCAGCCTTCTCACTGCCCATACGATCTACAGAAACCCCTGTTTGGTTTACCTCAGCACTGCCAACCCAAAGCATTCAGAAATCATCAGAGTCTCTTGTAGAAACAAGAAGCCAGGTTCTTTTTATTTGCCTTGGAGTTTTGGAGCCTTTAGGGTTCACGGTTTCAGTCTTTTTCCCTGCAGTCTTGACAGCTAGAAATTTACTCTCTTGCAGGTCAAAGCTGCTGTTCTCACGTGATCACATGACTCCGTGAGATGAGGCTTTAAGAACAGCACTAATATTGCAAGGCTCATGAGAACTCACAATACAGTTATCACCATGACTCCAGGCCTCTCTCTGGCTGCATAGATCTTCCATTATTTCACATTCCCTTTCTCCTTGTTTATTCTTTCCCACCCCCCCAAGGTGGTTTCTCTATTTGAGTATGTCTACACAGAGAGAGAAGTGACCCAAGTCAGTTGAATGGTGCTCATGAGGCTTGGACAGCGCGGCTAAAAATTGCTGTGTAGATGGCTGGGCTCAGGCTGGATCCTCGATCTCAGGTTTCAACCCAAGCCTGAACTTCTACACAGCTATTTTTCAGCCCAGAGCCCAAGCCCCATGAGCTCCAGTCAGCTGACCTGGGCCAGCCGTGGGTTCTTTATCCCCATGTAGACATACCGATTATCACTATTGGTGTTAAAGTAGCACCAAGAAGCCCCAACCATTGTGCTGTACACTCATCTCACAGTGAGAGACAGTCTCTGCCTCAGAGAACTTATAGTCTAAATAGACAGACAAAGGGTGGAAGAAAGAGGAAGCAGTATTCTCCCTATTTTATAAATGGGAAACTGAGGCTCAGAGAGAGTAAGTGACTTGCTCAGGGTCACAAAGGAAGTCTGTAGCCAAACCAGGAGTTTAACCACAGTCACCTGAGTCACAAATCTGTGCTTTGACCACAAGACCATCCCTCTTTTGTCCTTCTTCCTTTGATCAAACTCTATGTTCGGGCTTGGAAATATCTTTGTAGACATTGCTATTCTTAGGGTCATCTCCAGCAGCATGTGCACCTCTCACTGACATCAGCAATGGAAGAACAAAGGTGTGATATAACCCTGAGCCTAAAATCCTGCCAAGCTCCCAGTATGTTAGTCGGTTTCACTCACCTGATCTGAGGTGAACTCCAGGATGATACTTCCTTGCTTGGAAGTGTGGTTTGTGGTAGCAGATTTCTGCATGGAGACATTCAGGGCTTGGCTAACATGAGACAAAGCATAATAATCAGCTTCTTTCATCTAGTTATCTTAATGGCTGGATCTCAGACTTGCTTATTCATTTCTAGATATCATCCCAGAGATAAGGAGAGGGAGTTATGAGGCATGTAATTAAGAGTGGATGTCTTTGTAAGCAGGCCACTGCCATACTCCAATGCATGCTTGCAAAGAAACATGGTTATGATTTTTATTTGCTGAAATATCTTGTATTGATTCAATTACTGAGTTACACTACATAACATGGATGCTTCTGGAGATGAATGATAAGAAATGATTTACCATGAGATTGCAGATGAGCCTTTGGGTTGCAGCTAAAAATTCCATCGACTTCCAGGTGAAGCGTAGATGTTACACAGCTGCTGTGTTTACCAACTGCCAACAGGGATAAAGCTCTGAATATACCAGCTGCATTTCAGGCAGAACACACTTGTAACACTCTTGAGTGTACCAGGCATTTCGCACCTATTGGCATGCTAGGGACACACACTAGTAGACCAAGTAGGTACACCAAGCAGACCACACCCGCAGTGCTGGGATCAACCACTGATCTATTCCCTGCACATATCTTTGGCTTTACTGCTCAGAGTCCCTCTGCCTCCTCAGTGTTTTCTCAGAGGCAATCACACCCGGTGGTTTTGGATTTTATTAATACCTGCGGAACAGAATCCAGTGACCAAGCAGCTTATCCTAACCCCAACAGCAGTTTCCTCATGGGGAGGAAAAGTAAATAACCGATAGCAAAAGAGATCAGACTGCGGTGCACCCACGTTCTTATATTGACTGGTCCCTGCTTGCTGCACTAGAGCCAAAGCTGCACCAGGTCTTGGGCTTCCCCCATCATTTAAACTAGCTCATGGTGGATACTTAGCCAAACAAGAACCAGGCCCAAATGTCATTGCCCATTCTTAGCAACAGTTGGTAGCACAGTCCCGGTGTGGTTTAGGTTCTTGTGCTGCAGCTAACTCACCTCAGGTCGACGTTCTCTAGACTTTTTGGTAGTTTCCTGACTCAGAAAAAGTAACACCTGGTTCTCCTCCTCTGTACCCCCGGTGTTGTCATTTACACCAGTGCCGCGCGACTGTCGCCAGGGCAGAAGACAAGGACAAGGTTGCCTGTGTCATTTACATGCAAGGCTCCAGGCAGGAGAGAATCAGGTCCTACCAGTCCAAATTCTGCCTCCTGTACTAACACGAGCAGACCAACTGGCATGAATGGGACTGCTTGCCCAAATAACCAAAGCAGGCTTTTATTTAATGTACTGTTAGTTCACATCATTGGATGGTGCTATTGGATCAGCTGGCAATCAATGAAAACAGCCCTCTCTTTTCTTTTCAAATTAGTGGATTTAGGCAAGTGGATTCAGGCACACAGACTTTTCTACCTTCTACTCCTTTTCACTGAAAACCCTCCAGGACTTTCTTTTAGCCTGTGGATTTTGGTACCTTTGGGTGGAAGCTGCCCCGAGACGACCGGCTTTTAGGACTGTTTTTGAATGACTCTATATTGTTTACCCTAGACTATACCAAATGCCTCATTTGGGCCTTCTGTGTCTCTAGCAGGGTCTCTAGGAAATAACCCAGAGCTGGAGACTGCCTGGTGCTGAGCAATTCCATTGACTAGAGTAGGAGGGTGGGACTTTGCAGGATCAGCCACCTCTTGGAGCTTCTTGGTTCATTCCCAGCAGTGAGGCCCCAGCAGTGAGTTCCTTCTTGCTCCTGCTGAAGCCAGTGGGTCAAATGCAAAGGTGATTCGAAATCTCAGACAGTCTGAAGGAGACTGAAGGGCAAGTTAGGCAGTGTGACGTACATCTTCCTGCCCCGCAATGTGCTGTGTTCACCAGCATAGCCTGCCTCTAGACATGCGTTCAGGGTATGGCTCCCTTGCAGTCAGGAGGTGTGATTGCAGCCCAGGGCTCGGTACATACACAAGGAGCTGCCGCGACCTCACTGCTGTTGTTATTCAAGGGAGCTGCACTCACACCTGCTGACTGCAGTGTAGATGTCCCCGCAGATGCCACTAGACTTAATTATTTAGACTCCTACTTACGTGCCAATGTGTAACTCGCCCCCCTTGCACATCTCTGGATTTGGCCCTACATTCCTGAAAAGCCCCACATGTAGGATTTCTAACCTGAGCAGAATAGTATTGGGACACCATGGCAACAAAACTTGGATGGTGTCATTTTTCCACCATGGTTGCGGCCTCCTTTCCTGTCCCCTTAATGCATTTTCTTGTGACCTGAGTGATACCTGTGTGATGATGGCACATTCACATCTCCGTAGCGCATGCTGAAAGCCCAGTGGCGTTTGCAGAAATGCAGCTTGCAACAGTGAGTCCTGCTGTGCATTAGGAGTTGGGGATTGGTCCTGCTTTGAGCAGGGGGTTGGACTGGATACATCCTGAGGTCCCTTCCACCCTGATATTCTATGATTCAGGACCACTAAGGGAGTTGGCTTCACCTTGTGAGATCTGAACTCCAGGAGGTCCTTGTTGCTTCAGTCATGGGTTCCCCATACATCTGATCAGCACACATATTAATTCATGCTTTTATAAGTGGTCTGAGCTCTCCAGAGAAAAGGTTCTATAGAAGTGGAAAGACATGCATCTCCATGTTGTATATACACAGCTATGATTATGGTCAGCAGATTTCTGTTCTGAGCCTGACCAATCATGCCAAGGGACCATGTGCTTCCCTCTCATATATGTGTAGGACTGGAAGAGACCTCAGTAGGTCAGCTAGTCCAGTTCCCTGCGCTCAAGGCAGGGCTCATCCTCTAACACAGTGGTTCTCAACCCATTTACCTTTGTGAGCCTCATGCAGTACTACCTGTATGGTCCTGAGGATGTCACATGAGCTGCAGCTCTGTGCTGATTGGGCTGCAGGTTGAGCACCACTGCTCTGACACCTCTTGGAAACAGATGGCTAGCACAGGCTCCACCCTTGGCAACTGCATCGTCCCCCAAAGTCAACATAAGGCTAAGATAGCTATATCATTGACATGCCACTTGCCCTGAATGTGGCTGCTTTCACCACATATTGGAGTGCCTCTGAGCAGAACCACAGGGCGGTGAGAATGGCAGACTCTCACCACTGCCTGGTCTCACCTTGCCATGGCTGCAGCAGCTCCTTTAGCTTATGTCAGAGATGCTGAAAAGCATTTGAAACCCAGCCCGTCTCCTCTCCCATTTGCCTTTCTCTATGTGTATTCCCCAGAACGGCCCTGATCATTTGGTTGGGCTGCCTGTGTTTTCCTTTCTAGACTCCGAGCATTCATCGCCCAAAGCCCATCAGGCTTCAGATGCTCGTGCTATGATGTGACCGCTTTGCAGTCTTGTCCTGAGTCACAATGACCTCTCAGATCTGCTAGCCGCTACACTGGGTGTTGCTAAACCCACTGGCCTGCATTCGGGGGGCTGTGGAGGGGTGGCAAGAGGAGGGATGACTACTGGTCAGCTGGAGTAGATGTTCATGTGCCAACCTTACCGAAAGTTTTTGTGTTATTGAGTCCATCCTGAGCCGTTTAAAAACAAACCTGTCTGTTATTTTTCTTCCAACAGGTGAACATGGTTATTGGCATTCTGGTTTTTAACAAACTTGTATCCAAAGATGGGATAACAGATAAGAAACTGAAGGAACGGGCAGGGTATGCCTTATCACTACATCTAAGCAAAGAATGAAAATAAAAAATGCCATGATCAATAACCAGACAGAGAGCAGAAAGACAGATGGGGGAAAAAAAGCCATGTAGAAAAAGACTGATTTAAAACAACAGCAACAGAAGCATAACTTTTTGCTGTGCCACTGGGTGCAGGGGAGACAAAACATGAGATGCAGCATTGTGTTAGCAAGCACGGGGGTCAGACGTTCAGACGGCATCAGCCCTGGCTGACATATCACAGTGAAGATTAGGAAAAGCCTTGCTTAGTACTAACTCCCTGCGACAACAGCTGGCTAGGAAAAGGACGTGAGTGTTTGGAGCATGGCGCAAGCTGGGGAGAGGTGCAGAGAGAATAAAGGCAAGGAAGATGCATCCTGTAGAGTGCTGAGCTCCCTCACTGCCTGCCAAAGTGAGGGTGCTCAGGACCTCACAGAAATGGGCCTGCTGGATTTCTGAGTGCATATATGTGTAGGGCTGGGCAGATGCCATGATGGAAAGAGAGAATGATAGAGCTGGACTCGTCTTCCAGGCCTTTCTGGTATCCCAAATTCTGTTTACATTGCAGATCTCCCTGGTTTTCTTTTGAAACGCATCTTGATTTCTTTGTGAGCCAGATCCCACAGCCCTTGCTCACTTGATTTCAGGGGGTGTCGCTGTGGGCAGCCAGACAGAGCCCTAAATACCATGCCAGTGCTTGGCTGACTTAGAACCAAGCCCTGAGTCCACTGAAGACAAATGGATTTTTCCCACTGGTTTCAGGTGGGCCATTTTTTGCCTTGAGATGAGTTAGTTCACACACCCACGGCAGCATCCAGGCCAGACTTGCAGCCTGTGCTACCTCTCAGACTTCGAGGAAGGGGCCAGAAAATGACCCATAGTCTCCAGGGGTCTGTTTAAAATCAGATCAGAAGTAAGGCAGTGCAGCGCAGCACCTCTGATAATGTAAACACATCAAACCTTGCAGCCCTACCTGTGCCGCTTCATGTACAGACTGTCCGTTCTCTGTCACTCCAGTAATTCCAGTGAGGAGCACAAACACCTGCCCCCATTCGTACATTGCTGTTAGCTGGTGGTCTCTGATTTACCATCCGAAGTGCCATTGTAGTTTTGAAAATGTCACTTGCTTCCAGGGGCTGAGTGTGTTGGTGCCTAAATACCACAGTGATGAGGCAATTGTAAATACTTGAGAGAGGAGACAACTGGATTCACAAGGGGTGGGTGGGAAAGGTACAAGATAGATCTATATCTGCAGCCCTGGGAAATGAAGTAGATGCCACATTAACATACCTATTGTAAAGGGGGATAAACCAGGGCTCCTAAATGATGGGCATTACCTGGGATCCGTTGGGATCTAGTGGATTAGGCACCATTTTAAGAGTCAAGGGTCTTGACTTTTTCTCCTGGTTGTAGTACAGAAGACCAGAGAGACCAAGAATTCCATGGTCCATGGAGTGTGATCTCGCCAGGCGCACTCCCCACCATTCCCCAAAACTCAGAGCAATATGGGGAAAGAGGTGCTGCTGTCCGTAGGCTGTTAAACCATCAGCTTAGCAGTGTTGCTGTAGCCATGTCAGTCCCAGGATATTAGAGAGACATAGTGAGTGAGGGAACATATTTTATTGCCCCAGCTTCTGTTAATGAGAGAGACACATCTTCGGGCCACACAGAGCTCTTCTTAGGTCTGTCTCTCTCCCCAACAGAAGTTTGGCCAATAAAAGATACTACCTCACCCACCTTTTCTTTCCAAACCATCGGCTTGACATCCGTTTTATACCAGTAAGCAAGTACTAGGTGCCATGATCACCAAGTGCTAATTCAGTGGAATTGCTGTCAGGTTCCATGGTCTTTACCATCGATTCACCGTGCAGTTAGTTGCCTTCTAAATCAAAGGATTTTACAGGATTCTTGGGCCTGAAGATGCCTGAAAATGCCAGTGGCATTGCATTGTGAAATATACAGCGAGAATACAGATTCTGCTCATGTAACTCAGCTGAAGTCAGCAGCTAATGGCGTTACACCTGATTCACACGGGTGCAATGGAGGGCTTCTAATCCTCACTAAGAAATAAGAGGATTTTAAAAAAATTGACTTTTTGATTCAAGCTCTTGAGGCTCCCAAATGGAATAGGTCATCGGTGAAATGAGGTGAGACGTTCTCTGGCAGCCTGCCTGTTGGTTATTTGCATAAGCACCTTTTTTTCTGGCTTTACTTTGGGAAGAGAGGTGTCAGAGAAGAGAGGCAAAGAGCAGGGATGTTAAAACCTCCAGACACCCTGTCTGCTGGAGGATAATTCCTCCGGGTGGGGACTCAGTGTGTTTATTTAAAAATATTGTTATTCAGAGCTAGGCTGATATGTAATAGCTGAGGATCAGGCCCCAGATTCTTCTCTCGCACCAGGGCAAATTGTTGACATTGGTGGCTTTACGCCTGTATAACAGGGGGAAAGAATGCAAGTGCACCATCCCTTGTTGCTGGGGGAAAAAGAGGGACCTGGGGAGCAACCTTCAGTGCACTGCCGAACACTGCTGCTGCTAAAGGAGGGGGCTTTATTGCCTCCCCTACAAAGAGAGAACTAGAGTAAATACTTTAACCCCGAACAAGAGTCTGCAGCCAGATAATTACAATTGAAAGTGAATGTTCAGATAAGTCATTGATTGGATTAGCAGAGGAGAGAGGCATTGTCTTGTGTGCTCACTCTCTCTCTGAGCAAAAACACCCCGAAGTCCTTATTTAAAAGATGCCAGCTGGTTATTGATCATACTGAATGTTATACTTTGAAAACAAAACTGACAAAAAAAACCCCTTTTTTTCTGATGTTTTTTGTTGTTCCCCCCCTTTCTCTTCTTTTATCCTCTTTCGTTTCCATGTGTGCATGTGTGCGTGTAATGATTTTAAACGTTCTCTGTGTTTAATGATTTTGCCAATTTCATTCTCCTTTTGAAACACACCCATTGAGAACCCTAATATGCCTCAGGGAACTGTGTCACATCTAGCCAGTCATTTACAGTGTGGGCTTGGGAGCCATGTTGGAAGGTAATTCTGGAAACCATCAAGACAAGCAACTGCATTGGAGATCTTTGAGTTTGGGCACTAGAGGGGAACTGGTATAACCAGTGTCTCTGTTTCTCTTGTAGTAGAGGCAAGAAGTATGGTTCGCTATAGGAGAGAAAGCTATGTGACACTATAATAAGCACAAAACAATCCCTAGCCTACAGTAGTTCTCATTAACAAGTCAACAGTCACCATACCGTGATATCTGAGATACAACAGTTTTTTCCCCTATACTTAGAACAGGAAATAACTGTGATTATTGTGTCAATATTCTTGGCAAATGTTGACTTTCTAATGGTAATGACCTCACACGAATACCGTACACGCCAGCACTTAGGCCAAGATCTACAAAGATATTTAAGCACCTGACTCCCTCTGATTTCTGCGATTTCAATGAGGGTTAGGCACCTCTGTACCTTTGAGGATCGGGGCCTTGTAGCACAATGATGAGTGCAGATATATAGCTAGCTAGATCAACACGCACCATCAGCCTGCACATGTATATCACCACACTGTGCACTAGAGCTGGGGAAAAGAGTATATCACGTTTTCAGTGAATACTCACTCCACATTGGCAATCAGTTCCCTATGGCCAGTCTTATCCCTTTTGCATTCACTTGCTGCAGACATTCAGCATTTGGGTTTTACTGAGGCGTGGGCCTGTGTCCAGGCACAACACAGCTTGAATTATGAATATCTGCTGCCAGTGTATCAAGTAAAACAATTGTAAAGATGTCAAATAAATTAAAATGGGGTCAGATTCTAATCCCTGTACACTCCGTAGTACTTTCCCCCACAAGTTGTGGCACTGAAATCAGTCAAGCTACTCACGGCTTCCAGTGCTGGTCAATAAATATATCACAATCCAGGCCCTCATGAATACTTTGGAAGAGATTGTGATCTGCTTGTAGTCTTTTAGCAAGCAGAAAAAGAAGCTAAATTCACAGAATACGGTATTTGCTATGATTATTTCCTTTGCTGTACTGCACATACTCCCCTCCCCCCAAAATAGACACATGGACTACACAATCAGCCCTCCCCCCAACAAACACACACCAGAATATGAACCACCTATATCTGTGTTTACTTGTCCCAGCTGTGTGTGCCCACATGACAGCGAACCTCTTTCTGGTGTGTTGTCACTTACTTCCTAGCAGAGGTTCCCATCAAATGCCTTGTTAGATCGCATTTTTTGCTCCTTATACTTCCCTGTTCCTTGTGGCCCACAATGGAAATCTGGGGAGAAAGCACCTTTTCAAGGGTCATTCAGTGGATGTGTCTCAGCAAGGCACACACAGTGCCAAATTTATGCCTGGTGTGACTCCGTTGATTTCACTGGATTTACACTATCCATAAGTTTGGAGCACACTTGCTAGAAGACATGCAATTATTTATACACTCACATCCAATGGAGCCAGTGGCTAATTTTGTCTCTGTCTCAAGGCTGTGATAGCTGTGAGATCCCTTAGCTACAAGTCATTATTTCTGATGAAAGTAATGGCTTATGTTATACCAGCTCATTAAAAACTGTCCAGTAGCCTTTTAAGTAATAAGCCCATTGGACACATTATAAATACTAAGCTGGTTTTCACAGTAACATGCTTTCTTGTATTTTAGACTGAATACATAGTTAGAAAAGCTAAGGAAAGACATTTGTCTAGTCCACCTTCAAGGCAAAGTGGGTTTGCAAACACTTTGCATTTGGTATTAACTAACTGCCTCTCACCAATGGTGCAAGGCACACCCACTGAGGGTGAATATCATGCTGTCTCTTGCCAGTGAAATAGCACTCTCTCTGCTGTTAAGCTATTTTACTGGCTTTATTAAATCCAAGTGTGATGTCCAAAACCTGTGCATGGGCCCTCAAATACCTGTCTGTGGCTAGTGCCATTGTGAAAACAGAGTGGTCCTTCTCTGGATACATGGACGGAGCAGCGGGGATGTATAATTGCCTACACCGTATGGGATGTCGGCACAGCAGCTGTGAGGTGTAATGCCCATTTTAGGTAGAAGTTCACGCACTAGCTCTCACTGAGCTGGCACACTCAAAATTTCAGCATGGCCCGGTGGCTCAGGCTAGCCGCCCAAGTACAGTCCTGTCCGAGATCCTAGTTATGTACTCGGGCCACTGGCCTGAGCCGAGGCCACCATGGCCCCACAGATTTTTTTAGTGAACTAGCTCAATGTGAGCCCTACCCTTGCTGGGAATTACACCACCCAGCTTCTGTTCAGACATACTCTTTATGAGCAAGGCCCAGAGTTAAGCGTTGTTGACTCCTAAAAGAGGATCCTTGCTGGAGGCAAGGAAACAACCTGGTGGGACCTGCAGTTCCAGCTCTCTTTATGGAAGGATTTAGACCCTGAATCAGCAAAGTTCTTAAATCCATGCTTAACCTTACGCACATCAATAATCCGATCTCTGTTGAGCAAAGCGTTTAAACACATGCTTAATGGGAAGTAATGCTTAAGACCCATTGAAAACAATAGGATTTAAGCATGTGCTTAACCGTAACCATGGCCTTCTTTGCTTTGCTGAATCAGGGACTAAGGGCCAGATTTTTAAAGGTATTTAGATATCTAAAAATGCAGATAGGTGCCTAGTGGAATTTTCAGAAGTGCCTAGGCACCATTGATAGGTACCCTACATACCTTTATAACTCTGGCCCCGAGTCACTAATGATTTCTTTCTTTCCTGTCACCGTCTGCTGCTAGGAAGGTATTTTGCCTGCTGGCTGAGCTAGAGCAGAAGGGACAGTGGAAAAAGCATGTCGTCTACACCTCACTCTGCTTCATCAAACAAAATTAGCCAACACAGTGCTGGTCCCACCAGCCCTACTTCTTGCCTTTCAAGTGCAACACGGTGCAGCCGGGCCAGAAGCAAAAACACCACAGAGAAAGGACAGACGGGGAGAGAAAATATGCTCACGATCAAAAACATGCAAGCAGGCCTGGGAGGGTAAGAAAAACATGCAGTAAAAGGTTACCACCAATGGAGGCATCAGAGGGTCGCCCTGAGCCCGGCGGAACCTTTCCCAACACGGTTCCTCCCACACCCGTGGCACCAGCACAGCTCTTGACTTGACTCCATGCATCTGGAATGACACAGCCGAGAGTTTTATTCCTTCCTGTCTTTTGACCTCTTCACTCAAAATGGGTGTGGTGTGGCTGGTTGGTTCCTTTTTTTTTTCCCTTTTCTTTTCTGTTCCTTTCTTCGTTTGTGTTCACAAGCAAAGTGTTTTGTTTTGTTTCAGTCTTTTGATTTTAATTGCAGTCAGATGGCAGTGCCTCTTTACGGCATGACGCTCAAATGTTCCAAGTGTGGAGTAGTTTCTTCCGCTGAAGTTTCGGCCACAGCCACCAGTAACGCCATGTTAGTTCCTCTAATTTCAACTTCTTGCTTTCTTTCGTTCTCGCTTTCTTTCTTTCTCGCTTTCTTTATTTGATTTCCCTCTTTCATTTTATTCCCTGTTTGTTTTCTCTCCCCATGTCCCACCCACCCTCCTGCCTTCCCATCCCCTTGGGCCATAAGAAGTTAGAAGTGTAGGCTTCCTGCAATGTCCCTGGAACAAAGCCTGCAAGAGTTAAAGTCCTGGGGTGGACTAGACCCTACCGGGTGCTGAGCACTCCAGCAAAACACTTTGATATGTCTTTAAAGCCATGCAGGTGACTAGCCCCACTGACATCAATGGGGCTATTCACGTACTTAAAATTGAGCCCCAAATTCAGCATAGCGCTTGGGGCTTGACTCTTGATGGTAACACTCCCATTGACTTTAATAGCTCATCGATGCACAAATTAAAGACAGAAGGGGCCGCTGTGATCATGTAGCCTGGACTCCTGCTTAACACATGCCGTAGGACTTCCCAGGCTCAAACCCTCAGCCCCCAGTTTAGCAAAGCACTTAAACACGTGCTTTAGTCCCATTCACTTCGGTGGAACAGACTGCTTAAAAATCACCACATACTGAATCAACCCTCAGTGTCCTACTGGACCATGCAAGAGTGCTCATCACCTCACAGGACAGAGCCCCTGGTTCACTACATGTTCTTTGGCACAGAGAATCTTACAGAAGCAAGGAGCTGTTTGAACTGGATTTAGATGCCTTTGGTTCAAGGGACACTGTCAAGTGACAAAATAAAATATTGTTAAACGTTGTAAGTTTGATACTAACTGGTTTTGAGCTGGTTGAAAATTTTAAAAGTCATGAACTCAGGGATGTTTTTGTTCTGCTGTTTTTTTAATGGATCAGGGTTTGGTTTTTTGAAAGTTTCTGTAGAATGCTATTTTCAGCATTTTGGGGAGGTGTTTTTCATTTTGATTGTAATTGACAAAACAAAATGTTTCAATTTTGAAATGATTTTTTTTTTCAAAAATGAATGGTTTTGATTTTGAAGAGTCCCCATCATTTGACTAAACTGACCAATCAAACTTTGCAATGGAAAAAACAAACCAAAAAAGTGAAGTTTTTTGTTGAAAAACTTTGAAAAATTGAAAAATTTCAAGAAATCAAAAAGGTTTTTGAAAATTTTCATTTTTGAAAAATGACCAAATTTCATCAAAATAATTTGAATGAAAAATTTTGATCAACTCTATTGACAGCTTAGATTTTTTGAAACTGTGAGGATTAAAAAAATCATATTTACTTTTCCTTGATGATCCTGTTTTACTTTGTTCACCAGCTTGGATGGTGAAACTGCACTGGGTGTGACACTTGTGTGTTTCTAGTGAGTTTCACATACCAATTCCTGTGAATTAGCACCACATCGTGGCATCTCAGTTTCCTACCATTCAGGAGGAATGTTTAAATCTAGCAAAAATATGATCATTAATGAAAATGATATATTTCATGGAATAAAGATATAATTCATATTAAGTTTTGCAAGCCACACTACTTTTTTGAAACAAATTCAAATATATTGTCCTATTCTACTTGACATTGTTCCTGTACAAAATACACTAATTCATTTTCAAATTTTTAAAAAAATGGCTTTACAGGGCCGTTGGAAATCACTGTCTCCCACTGAGCCTGAGAGCTGCTCATTTACTCAATTGATTTGATAAGTATCAGTAAAAGAATGTATATATGCCTTGTTTTCCTGGCAACAGAATAACAAAATCAGTAAATTTCAGTGCAAGATTTTGTTTGCTGTGATCTTGCCTTTGATAAAGGACATCTGAGCACCTGAAGAAGAATTTGTATTGTTGGCCCCGACCCCACTCCCATCATCCACTTGGTTCTGCGGTTCATTATTATCATTTTGCCCACTCCAAATCTCTTGCAAACAAGGCTGTTAATGAGGCAAAATCCTAGAGTAGCTGACCTTGCCTCTTGTTGATATCACTATTACATTATGCTGGGCATTCGAATCATTAATGCCAGGTTTGGGGCCAGCTTTACCTTTTGATATTGAGACCTTTGGATGAAAATTGCACAGGGCAGATGTAGACTGGATTCTTGGCTCCTCTCTGGCACAGACTATAGCAGTGTCTGTTGTGGTTGGTGGAGAAAGGCAGAGAAGGAATAGCAGTGCCTTGTTATTTCCATGTTTCTGTCTGGCAGAGGCATCACCTGTCAGACCAGAAGGTCCCCTGGACAGCAGAATGCATCTGGGATGATGGTGCATGAAAATACACAGCAGGGTCTCCATTTGCTTGACTTAGGGGATTTATGGTACTTTCTGACAGCTGGGTCATGAAAACACCCATGCATCAGACTGAAGAGGAGGCAGAAAAATAGGCGTTTAGCACCAGTCGTTCCCAGACTGGGAAGAATCAGACCACACCACTGGTAGGGAGGGCTAGGTAGGAGGTGAGAGCAGGGCAAAGGTCAGGGGTACTGGACATTGCCAGGTTTCTTTTCTTGGTAAACATTGAAACAGTTCAGAAGGTGGAAAACTTTGGACCTCTTTGACCCATGAAGTGTAGAGCAAATGTGCTAGATGTGTCCTTTACCAAGTTGGCTTCCAGCTATGGACTCTACCGCCATGCTGTAAAACTGTTCCCTGCTAAGCTGCACTTTGAGAAGCTGCGTAGATTATTTTGCTGGTGAATGGGCTCTTCTTCCTACTGGGACCTCTTTTTAGCTGATTTGTGCCCGGTCTGCCTGCTTCCTTATCCCTGGCCAAACGCTACCCTAAAATCTTTTGCTTTTGCCACCTTGGGAAGAGGTTTGATCTGAAAATGGGACTGCTACAGATGGTCTTCTCAGCCATACCAATTCTTTGCATGTTTTCTATGAAAAGGGGGCTGCACTGCAGAAAATTGGAGTTACTGTTGTTTTGATTAGATAGCTAACTAGCTAGAACAGGGGTAGGCAACCTATGGCACATGTGCCGAAAGCAGCACGCGAGCTGATTTTCAGTAGCACTCACACTGCCCGGGTCCTGGCCACCAGTCCGGGGGGCTCTGCATTTTAATTTAATTTTTAATGAAGCTTCTTAAACATTTTTGAATCCTTGTTTACTTTACATACAACAATAGTTTAGTTATATATTATAGACTTATAGAAAGAGACCTTCTAAAAATGTTAACATGTATGACTGGCATGTGAAACCTTAAATTAGAGTGAATAAATGAAGCCTCGGCACACCACTTCTGAAAGGTTGCCGACCCCTGAGCTAGAATTACTGTCTGTAAATGTGCCACTTTATATGACATGTTCAAAGACAGGGGATGAAATACTGGCCTCAGGGAGGTCAGTGACAAAACTTCCATTGATTTCAGGTGCTCCAGGATTGATTTCCTGGGACATCCGTTCAGGTGGGAGTAGTTTACCAGCCCATGGTCAGTGTCCCTATTGAGAAACAAATTTTACAGCACGTTTTCTCATCAGGATCGTTGGAATTTAAATGCCTTTTAAAACTCACAATACTTTTGTTAAACAACTAAATGATTATTTGGGGGGTTCATTCAGGAGAGGCTGTTCTTACATTATGCCGGAAACTTTGACAGGAGATTTCAAAGTCCACTGACATGAGGCTTTCCATGGATTTCAGTGGTCCTTGGATCAGTTCCTTATTTCTCAGTTTGCTTGTGGAGGAACACCTGTGTCTTCTATTTATTTCAGTGGGAGCTGATGATGTCTAGAACTTAGGAATGGCCAGAGCAGATCAGACCAATGGCCCATCTAGTCCAGTATCTTGTCTTCAACAGTGCACAGCTGCTCCAGAGAAACGTGCAAGAAACCCCGCAGTAGGCAATTAAGGGATAACCTGCCGTCAAGAGAGAGTCTCTTCCTATCCACTCCCAACTTAGAATCAGACTACTTATTTAGTTGCCGAAGTCTAGGCACTGACATTTGAAAGCCACAGCTGAAGCCTACTATAGTTGAAAGTTTCCTCCATTATGCAAGTGGCTGTTTAGGATTAAAAAGTGCCGCCACCCCTTACTGCTCCCCCCCCTGCACACACCCATCTCCGGGATGGCTCTTGCTGGACTATCAAAGGGATGGAGGAGCTAAACATTAAAACAATCCTAACTAACAGGTCTCCATGTCTGCATGCTTTGAAGATCACCTTGTTTATGTGATTTCCCTAGGAACGGGATGTAGAATTGTGAGGTCTCAGGTTAGCTTTGGGCATGACTTATTCTATGAGTTGTGCCATGCCATGTACTTTATGGCTGCTGCTTTCCTAGCCTCTCTCCTTCACTTACCTAGTGGCCACTACTTCCACGGAGACCCTAAGACAGCTTGTTCTACCTGTCAGGCCTTTCTTGGAGTCTGTCCTTTCAAGAGTGTCTCGGAGCTGGGGATTCCGTTTCTATTTTTCATTGATCAAGATGTAGGGTTGTCCTTTCTCTATCCTCCAGAGATGCCGCTATCTGCTTCTTGATCTCAGAGCGTTTGCAGTCTTTTCTTGGCTCATGGTCACTTCCACAAAATTCTAGGTGCTTTCAGAGCCTGATTCTGTGGCCCTTACCAACCCTGAGTACCTCTTCCATGCTTGGTTAGTGCCATCAATGGGACTACTCACCTGGGTAAATGCTAAGCAACACAATTAAGGAATGCTGAAATGGACCCTCAAAGTGTAGATGCTTCTTTGCCACTTCAGGCCCCTGTTTAGACTGGCAAAAAACAACTTCTATATTTAGGTGTCAAAGTCCTGTCTCACGTAACAGGACCTCGTGGTGCAATATTTTGATTGTAGATTTCGGGTAGATTTGTTAAGATGGCCATTGCTAATAAACTGTCTCGGAATGGTAGCCATCCCACAGCTAACCTATCATCTACTCAAGTGACTCTGAAGAAACTGTTCCATGTACATGAGATGTTAGGTCTTGTGATTGTCCATTCACAGGGTTTAGAATCCAATTACTGAGGGAAGTACAATTCCCTCAGGAACAATTGTGTAGAGATGGGCAATCGTATCCTGATGGTTCCATTAGAACTTGTTGGTTGCAAACTCAAACATTAGCTTATTTTCTGGCATTCTTGGGGAACTCATCCTGCTGGAGGGAGGCTTGGAAAGAGGAGTGGGACTGTGATGCTTAGGTACTTCTCTCAAGAGGGTCCCTAAAACGGAGACAACAACTTATTCCCCTAGGGCAATGGTTATGTTCCCAACTTGAGCTGAGCAGGAGGAAGCATGGTGCTGGTAGTCTGTGAACTGCTTTTCCTACAACTGGACAGTCATAGAACTAGAGAAGCATTTGGGTTAGGATGGACTTCCATAAACTCAGCTAATCTCTACCCTCTGCATCAGGGCAAGACAGACATTACCATCCCTAAATCTTCCCTGATGGATGTGTGTCTGGTCCCAGCCTTACTTGTCTTCAGCTTTGGCAGTTGCACCTCCCTTGGCAGCTTTTTCCATAGCTTGAGCTGCTCTTTGAGTTATTAAGTTTATTTCCTGCTGCATCTTTATCCAATTAATGCTTGTTCTGTCATCCTAAAGCAATGAGAATAATTGATCTCAGTCCTTTTTGTAACATGCCTTTACATCTCTGAAGACAACCATTGTGTCTCTTTGCCTTAGTCTTCTTTTCTCTAGGCCCAGTCCCCTTAAACTTTCATCATTGTAGATCTTTGTTTCCCAAACTTTTTTTGTCATTTGTGACATACTCCTCTGAATTCTTCCTAGTTTATCTTTGTCCCATGGCAAAAATGGAGTTCTTAGAGCTGTCGATAATAGAGAATGAAACAGGGCATCTATTAGGGGTGTAGTATTGGTGAACATCCTCTGATTAAAGACCATGACATGTCCCTGCTTTTGACAAGGCCGAATATGGTCCCACATGTGCAGCCCTACTAGGTTTTGCTAGCTTTTCAGTATATGTCCTGTTCAAGAAACGTGAGGGCCACAGTATTGTAGAGGCTTGTTGTCACGTGGCATCATCATGTTACATCATTGTGCTGTGTTGTGGCATCCGCACATCCTGGCATGATACCATTGTTCTGGATCATACGGTGCTGCAGCAGCATGATGCCATGACATAATGTCTCTGTGCTGGCATGTAGCAGTGTTGGACCATGATCATGCCTCGTTAAAGCAGCATTCTAGTTCAATGATCCAATAGCACAGGACCCAAGCTATAATGTCACCGTCATCCATATGAGGAGAATATGGGTCTTTGTCCCCTCTAGTGCATGGGATACATACATAAAAGGATAAAAGCCTACCTCAGCTGCCAGCCAAAAGCCTTATTTCTTGATCTCAAGCCATTAAGGTCTTGGGTTTAATCCCCTCTGACAACCCATGAAAGACGGCTGTTATATAACCATATTGCACCACAGCACCATTAGTTAGCAATACCATCATGTCATGTTGCAATGCAACGTCATGACATGCTGACATGGCATCTAAGTATTATGATGTTGCATAGGCCCTGAGATTTATATCAAGACCTCTGCAGGCTTCATAGCTGCCAAAGCATCTAATAAGAAACAGGACAGTCCTAAAGATATAGTATGTGTGAATCACAGTACAGAGCCAATGCACAGGAGGTGGAATTAAGGGCATGCTCCTTTCATGCCTGTTTTTCTTTCCCTCTTTTTTTTCCTTAAGCCCCAGCCTTTTTGTATGTTTTAAAAAAAACAACACAACCCTTTTGCATTCAATACTTCAAAAGCTAAGCAGAGCTATGAAAGTGAAATCAGAGTAATTTATAGCCCATTGCCATCTGTTGCCTGGGAGAAAAATTGTGCATTATATGTCAAGTAACATTTCCATAATATTTGTAAGGGATGAATATTGCTGAGAAGGCCCCCGGAAGATGAAGCAGAAAAAGATCAGAAAGTTGGGTTAGATGGTGTGTTGGCATAGGTCCATTGAAGTCAATGTAGCTATACTGATTTACACCAGCTGTGGATCTAGCCCGTTGTTATTTTAATCATTATTCTTCTGGTTAACATTTGGCGGAGGCAGGGACTGGGGAAGCAGACTGTATCTGCTGTGTAGTAACACATCTAAAGGTTGTTTGTGGTGGGAATTGGAGAGAGGTCCAACAGAATGTCTTGACTAAGAGGGACAGGAGAACAGTCGCATATGGAAAGGATGTAGACTCCAGGGAAGAAGAGGGATTGTTTCAGGTGATCCCACTGCAGTCTTGGGCCGTTGTGTTTGAGACTGGGAGGACAGCTTCAGCCCTGACTCCTCGCTGAGTCAGTTTGTGTGCACGCATGCACATGGCAGGAGTCGTATATGGAGCTGGTGTTCGCACTAATGTGAATCAGAAGCAACTCCACTGAAGGCAGGAGAGGTATGCTAGTGTGAATGTGATCAGGACCAAGCCCATGGTACTGCTATTAGAAACAGGACTGAGCCAAAGCCCTAATCTAGCCCTAATCTAACTCTGAACTCTGGATCCGAGTCAAAACTTTTTCACATTTAATGTTTGGACTCAGCCTGTTACAGAGACAGTTTCAAGCTGCCGAATCTCATCCAAAGCCAGATTTGTGGTTCAGATCTGAGCTATGATTCAGGTGTGTTGCTCTTGCCAGAGGCTGTTGTGTGCTTTCCTGCTAATGTCCTTAATGTAGCCATTCCTATGATAGGCCAGGGAACTTCAGAGGGCAGAGTAGTCTGATATCACCCAATCCAATGCCCTCGCTTTCCCCTTGTTCTCTCTCGTCACCAGAAGTATGGTGAGCAACTTGAATGAGCTGCTTTGCCCAGCCAGACAGCTGACATGTTGGACATTCTGATCCTGGCATGGAATACACCTGTCATCAGGCAAATCACATTTTTCCATTTGGCTTTTCTGCCACTTCAGTTTTGTTCTCCCAACACTTGTTGTCAAGTCAGCTTTATTAGCATCATGTTGCAAATGGTGATTCTGAGAGGTTTCTGTTATCAGATGCTCTCAGCCACTTGGGAGAGAGGGGAAGCAGGAGGGGGAATAAAAACACCTGCCTAGTTTATGACTATGCTGAAAAACTACAATATGTCTGCAAAAAATTGGGCATTCAAGGGTCAGTCGTAAACTTTCCATTTAATGTCCTATGTGCAGTTATAGGGCATGCATATCATGTTGTGGCTCTTTCCTTACATGGTAACACAAAACCCTCTACTTGGTGGAGAAAGGGCAATTACACAGGGATGGACCTGCTCTTTCAGTTGCTGGTTAATTGCACCAGTAGCTCCTACATTCATGAACTCAAGCCTGGAATGGTGTGCAGAAATGCTGATGCATAATTATTAATTACAGAAATAACCCATCACCGCAACCTACCATCATTGCAGTGGGAAGTCCTTGGGCGTTGTGCCTGGATAACGAGTGAGTGTAAATTGGGTTAGAACTTACTTGACCATGTTTCATTAAATGGTCAGTGGTTCCCATGTAAGTGCTGCAAAGTGTGAGTCATGATATCTGTGTCCTATAATAGGCCATGTTACCTATCTATGTGTCTTTACGTATAGGTCAAGATTTTCTATCCAGAAAAGTTTGAGGTCCACTTGTTATTTCCGTCTCTGTGTGAACTCTTGCTACGCTTCTATTGTAGATAGAGTCCATGGTTTCCTCCCTGCACCGCTGTCCCCAAATGTTTAGAATTAAAGTCGAGTCCATTTCCTATGTATTGCCACTGTCTGCACTGATTTGGCTCCCTTGGTGGCAAAGAAGTCAAGCATGGTCCATGGAGACGGAAATGCCTTCTTATTTCTAGAGGGGGTCTGTCCAGTTCAGACCTGGAGCTCCTGGTTGGGGTAGTGCAGGGATGCTCACATTCCAGATGACTGTGATGTACAGTATCCCTGCCATGGCTAAACAGATGACTTGAATCCTATGAGCCATCAAGCCGGCACTACATTCACTTGCAAGAATAGCTTAAGGTTAATCAGATAGAATTGGTTCTAGTTTTCCAGGGTGTTTATTTAGCAAGGTCCCATCTGTACTCCGTAGCCCCTTGTTAACAGATAACAGGATTCAGGTGCCAGCGGCCTCCTTAGTTGTCTGGCTATTTGTACCTGGGGAACATTTGATGGAGGGCAAGAAATGCTTCCAGGAGCTTACCGTGCAGGCTCAAATCTGTCCTTGTCAGCTTAGCCACCCGAACCCTCCAAATAAAACCCCAAGTAATACTGATTTACTGAGTGCTGTGACAGTCCAGGCACCAGTAGCCATTACCTAAGTGTTGATGGCCATCAAGGAAACCTGGCCTCTCCTATAGATGTTTCACTCCCCTCTTGCAACATACAGTGGCCGCATCTTCTCTCCGCTTCTTGGACAATACCACTGCTGTGATTAACAGTGCGGAGTGGGAGGGGCATGAGGGGGACATGATATGCCTGCCTCCTTCCTTCCCAGCCCGAATTTCTGTGCATGCTTGCACCACTGAGCCGTAGTCCCCTTGAAATGTCTGCCGCCTGCTCTCAGAGCATGAATGTGATGAGCAAAGCAGCCTCCTGCGTCCCTGAGAGGGCTCAGAAATCACCCAAAATGAGTCCACTGTTACTGAGGAAAATTCTTCAGCAGCCCTTTGGGATCAGGAGGCTGAATTGGCTCCCCTGAGTGATCACAACGTTTAACTGGCTGGGGATGAAGCTGAACTCAGATTTACTTTCTCTTCCCTGACAGGGCCTCCCTTTGGAGCTCCTGCGTGGTCCTACCTCTGCTGGCGCTGACCTGGATGTCTGCGGTTCTGGCAATCACGGATCGGCGGTCAGCACTCTTCCAGATCCTCTTCGCTGTCTTTGACTCCCTGGAGGGCTTTGTCATTGTGATGGTTCATTGCATCCTGAGACGAGAGGTGGGCATCACCAATGATTCCTACTGCACAGCCCAGAGGGCTGCGTGTGACTCGTCTACCAGAAGGCAGATTGGGAATTGCAGCCTTCCCGCAGTCTCTCTGGGGATTCCTCTGATCCCTTGAGCTGTGGACCATGACATTCAGCTACACAGACGTCACAGTGATGAGTGTGACAGAAGTGCCTGGACAGATGGAAGGATAGGTGGACATCACGCTGAAAACGTACAGTGGAGCAGAGTTTTGGGGACAAGCCTCGTTCAGTTTTCATTGGTCCAAAATTTAGGATTAGTTTAAAAAAAAAAAGGTTCTACAAAACCTAGGATTTGCAGAAAAGTTTTCCTCTGTGTTTAAAGACAATATCAACAAAAAACAAGGTTGTTTTCTAGGTGTTGTATTGAAATAGTCCCCAGCAGTGTTGGAAACCCAAACACTGCATATATGGTGCCAGTTTATGGGACCCGTAAGTTAAACTTGACTATGAACAGAAAGTGAAACTTTATTTTACTTTAAAGCAGTGAACTCCATCAATGATGAAAAGTTACATTCTTTTTTTTAAGTTCTTTCCATTGCAATAAAATGGGGTGTCATTAATAACATTGACAAGGAGCTTTTTGTGTATATATATTTGCATGTTACCTTGATATAATCCCTTTCAATTAAGTGGGCCTGATAGATTCAGTGGAATTACACCAGGGGTTGGCCTAGCCCAGAGTCTTTTCATTAATTTCATTAGCCATTTAGGCCCTCTCATTGCAGTCATTGGGAGTTTTTCCATTGATTTCAGTGAGCTTTCGATGAAACGTAATATGCAAGCAGTATAGACTCTTGATCTGACATTATATATCTCTATGCCATGATTTATGCAACAGGGTCCTTTATAAATATCATAGGTTACAGAATAAATTCATGGTTATTCCTGCTAGGCAAATCCAGCAACTAACTACTTTGGAAGCCGTCCCATGTAATAATCCTGTAAACATGTAGGAACCTGTAGTTGCTGTATTGGTGTGTCAGATATGTGTCCTCTCAGCCCCTCTGAAGTCATTGTGTAATTCCTAAATGAACCCATGTGTGCATTACAATCTATCCCCAGCAGGGTTGGATGATTCTTTGCTTTAAACGGTGCCTCTGTCTGACTCAGTCTTGTGAAAATCCGTTTCCGCCGGCAGGTCCAGGATGCAGTGAAGTGCCGAGTAGTGGACCGTCAAGAAGAGGGCAACGGAGACTCGGGGGGGTCATTTCAGAATGGACATGCTCAGCTAATGGTAGGATAAAGTGCCACTCACTCGCTTGCCTAGGGACTCAGTGCATTTAGCCTGAATCCAATGAACTGAAGGCTCTGTTTCAACATCTTAGACTTAGCTGTCATCACTGTCCTTCTTTTAAATCTATGGTTGGATCCTGTTGGAGCTTGGGTGAGCCTCAGTTTCACCCATCTATAGCTCCCATTCCCTTCATAACATTCAGGATCCCATCCCTGTCCCGCCCAGACCTATGCAAGCACCGGGGCTGTTTTGTTGATAAGCCAGATCCTTTTCGCCTAAAGATTACAAAACCCACATGCACCTGCTTTCCCATAAAAGAAATTTCCCAGGCCTTTCTACCTCTGAGAAGTCTGCATGTCCTATCCAGCATGGTGGTAGGAGACAGCAGTTTAATACCTATTCGCTCAGAGCATGTCTCTTTGTAGTCATGATTTTCAAGACATCCTTTCTGAGGAGACTTTCTTTCTCCAAAGTACTTTTCTTCCCCATTTCAGTAACATTCCTTTCTGGATGCTCATTTTAAGATCATTTTGTGCCAAGATAAAAAACTTCATCCTGTTACGTGAGTCCTTTAAAACTGGACTAGGTAAAGCCCTAGGAGAATATGCCGTAGGGAACAATCCTGCATTGGTCCCTTCGTGATGGACTGGATGTCCCTAAAAGGTCTTTCTTGTCTCTGATTTCTAAGCTTCCCACAGTTTACAAGATTTTCCCAGGCTCCAAAACAGGACTGTTGGGGCTTTCCTCTATCTTTATGCCTGAGTGTCCAGCCAGTCAGGCCTAGAGATGCAACATATTCATAGATTCATAGAGCTCAAGGCTAGAGGGAACCATTAGATCATCTAGTCTGACCTCCTGTATAGCACAAGCCATAAAATTTCACCCATCTTGCCCCATATTGAGCCCAGTAACTAAAGCTGATCTTCCAGAAAGGCCTCCATCTTGATTAGATATCAAGAGAGAGAATCTACCACTTCGCATGATAGTTTGTCCCAGTGGTTAATCACTCTCACTTTTAAACATTTTTGCCTTATTTCCAATTTGAATTTCTCTGGCTTCAGCTTCCAACCTTTTGTCCTTGTGGTGCCTTTCTCAGCTAGATGAAGGAGCGCCGTGTGACCCGGTGTTTTGTTCTGGTGAAGGTACTTATACGCTGTCATCAAGTTACTTCTTAATCTTCTTTTTCAACTGTTGAACAGATGGAGCTCTTCAAGTGTCTCATTGTAAGCCCTCGAGTCCAGCCCTCTGATCACTTTTGTGGTTCATTTCTGCGCTCTCTCCAACTTTTCAGGGCCCTTTTTAAAATACAAACATAAGAACTGGCTGCAGTGTTCCAGTATTGCTCTTGCCAATGTTGTGTGCAGAGCTGAAACTACCTCCCTGCTCCTAGTCGCTGTTCCCCTATTTAGACATCCAAGGATCGCATGAGCCCTCTTTGCTACAGCATTGCACTGAGAGCTTCTGTCGAACTGCTTGTCCACTCTCACCCCTAGATCCTTTTCAGCGTCTCTGCTTTCCAGGATACAGTTCCCCCATTCTGTATGTATGACCTGCAGTCCTTGTTCCTAGATATAAAAATTTGCATTTGGCTGTATGAAAATACATTTTGTTTGATGGGGCCCTGTTTCACAAGCCATTCAGATCACTCCATGTGACTGTAGTGTCCTCGTCATTGTTTATCACTCTACCAATCTTCTATCACCTGCAAATTTTACCAGCAGTGATTTTATATTTACTTCCAGATCACTGATAAAAATATTGAATAGCATCGGCCCCAGTTGCGATTCCTGCAGCACCTCACTAGAAACACCCCCATTCAACGATGATTCCCCATTGACAGCTACTTGTTGGCTGGTGAGTCTTGCCCACATGCTTAGGGTTTAGCTGATCGCCATATTTGGGGTTGGGAAGGAATTTTCCTCTGGGGCAGATTGGCAGGGGCCCTGGAGGTTTTTCGCCTTCCTCTGTAGCATGGGGCACGGATCACTTGCTGGTGGATTCTCTGCAGCTTGAGGTTTTCAAACCACAATTTGAAGACTTCAGTAACTCAGGCATAGGTTAGGGGTTTGTTATAGAAGTGGATGGGTGAGATTCTATGGCCTGCTTTGTGCAGGAGGTCAGACTAGATGATCACATTGGTCCCTTCTGACCCTAAAGTCTATGAATCTATGAGTCTACTTTTAGAGATCTGTCAGTCAGCCAGTTCCTAATCCATTTAATGTGTGCTGTACTAATATTGTGTAGGGGTAATTTTTTAATCGGAACATTGAGAGATACTGTGTCAAATGTCTTACAGAAGTCTGTGTATATTACATCTACGCAGTTGCCTTTATCAACCAACTTTGTCATCTCAGCAAAGAATGAAATCAAGTTTGTTTGAGAAGACCTATCTTCCATAAAAGCATGTTGCTTGGCATTAATTATAATCCTAGCCTTTAATTTGTTATACGTCGAATCCCACATCAGCTTTTCCATTCTTTTGCATGGGATTGATATCGGGCTAACCAGCCTATGGTACCTAAGTCATCCTTCTTGCCAAGATCATTAGCACCTTGCCAGTCTTCTGGTGTTTCCCCAGCATTTCAAGATTTATTAATCATCAACATCAGTAGGTTAGCAATCTCCTCAGACAACTCTTTGAGTTGTGCAGGTTAGCTGGGCCTGCTGATTTCCAAAGGTCTATCCCTGGTAGGTGCTGTTTAACATCCTCCTTAATTACTAATGGACTGGAAAGTACCACACCATCCTCCTGTGGTACCAGCTGCTTAGAACATCTAGAATGGAAATATTTGTAGGACAACTGTCTTTTCCACATCGCTATGAACACGATTACATGGAAGCCCATGTTCTGGTGTGACTCCATTTCTCCCATTCTCTGGGATGATGGCAACCAAGGGTTTCAAGGCAGGGACTAGTTTAGGGGAGAGGAGGGCTGCACGCAGCTGCTTTTGGCATCCCCTGCTCAGGCATCCCCTGCTCCTGTTTGGGAGGGGCTGTGTCTTCTATCTCAGGGCCATTAGGCAGCGAGTCTGATTCCAAAGTGCTGAGCCGAGCCCTTGTTCGCACCATTCTGTCTGGATTTGTATTGCTTTGTGTGTGGTGCATGAGTAGAAACGTTCATTGGATTCCAGGTTGTCTGCCCCTTTCCACTTCCCCTCCCCCGCCCCACCTTTTGACCGTGCCCTCTGCTTTCTGTGTCTTTCAGACCGATTTTGAGAAGGATGTGGATATGGCTTGTAGATCAGGTGAGCACATCACAGGTGAGAAATCAACAAGTGACCTGGTTTGGGGATTGAACTTGGCCATTTTTTCCCTTACTATTTGTGTGTGTCTATGTCCCCTCAGTGGCTTGTGTGTATGTGTATTGGCTGTCCTTGCTCCTGCCCCCACATTGAGAAAATTTCTAACTCCACCCCTTCGCTTTGCTTATCCCCTCCCTCACCCACGCTTTGCTTGGCCTCTTGGCTAAGATCAAGCCTCACCTTAATTTAACAGGCTTTATCCGGGGCTTAGACCTTGCCTGGCAGGGCTGGTGGGATCTGTGACCTTCTCCATCTCTCACTACTGGATCCTGATTTTGTCTCTGCTCACAGAGTCATCTCTGGGGCTGGCCTCATACCCCTCAGGTGTCCTGAGAAATGGGTGTAAATCTGGAGCATCCTCCCCCAATCCGTGAATGGACAATTGTCCTCTGGGTCCATCCATACCAACAGCCACTTGGGCAGTCATAGATCAGACTGTGCTTGGGGAGATGGCCCACCCCCTCCCACACACAACCATTCATTGCAGCTCTGTAGATCTGCATGAGCCTGCAGTCCCTGCTGCCACAACCCCTCTTCAATCGCTCCTGTTTGTCTCCTGCCCACTGTGCTGTCTCTGAAAGGGCTGTACAGAGTCTTCTGTGCTGCCTGTTCCTCTTTGCAGGTTCTGTTCCTTCCTGCCCTTGGCACGCCTGACCAGCTGGCTGATTTTAATCAAACCTTTTGCAAAATTTCCTGCTCTCACTGTCTCGCCCAGATGCCTCCCCTTTCCCAAGCAAGAGTTTTCCCAGCTCATTTGGTCCTTGTGTATAATTCACATCTTCCAAACCAGGATCTCCCTCTAGCTGCCATGGAGTTTGCATCCTGTATGCTCATTCAAGGGGCATCACAGAACAGGGTTTTTTTCTATCTATCTATCTATCTATCTATCTATCTATCTATCTATCTATCTATCTATCTATCTATCTATCTATCTATCCCCATGCACCCCTGCTATCTATCTATCTATCTATCTATCTATCTATCTATCTATCTATCTATCTATCTATCTATCTATCTATCTATCTATCTATCCCCATGCACCCCTGCTATCTATCATCTATCTATCTATCTATCTATCTATCTATCTATCAATCTATCTATCTATCTATCCCCATGCAACCCTGCTATCTATCTATCTATCTATCCCCATGCACCCCTGCTATCTATCTATCTATCTATCTATCCCCATGCACCCCGGCTATCTATCTATCTATCTATCTATCTATCTATCTATCTAATCACATTCTCTGTATCATTATCAGTTTGTCTATCACCCTTACCCTCATGGTATTAATTCCACAGTCTCTTTCTGTCTATACCTTATTCAGGGTCTCTCTCTTTCTCCTCTCTCTCACACTATATTTCTAGCGTGCTCTTTCCCGCTCTCTCTCCCCTTCCTTTCTGATGCTGAGGACCTGACTTTCAAAAAGGCAGGTGCAAAAATTGGTGCCCTCGAGAGTGTGCCCGAGGTGCACATATGGTTGCCTCAGATGTGCACACAAGACAGGTATTTGCACATACAGCTGGCTAATGGGGCATGTGCTCACTGGCATGCCCAGTTTGTGTGCACAATTGTGTGCTTTTGAGAATCAGGTCCTGAAAATCAGTGCTGAGCCCTGGACAGGCTCCTCCAGTGCAGGAGACTTCCTTGTGCTACCGTAGAGTCTCTGGCTCCTGGATTGGGTCTCCCCGAGCAATGGGAGGGAGCCTTTTGGTGTCAGGTGACTCCAGGACAGAAGACCCCTGATCTCCACCTCTGCTCACTAACCTGGCCTGGTTTTCTTTGCCAGCAGCCAGCTGTACAAGTCTTCAAACCCCAGCAGACAAGAAATGAAATAATCCCAATTTGTTGTGCGCCACAGCCTCGAGACAAGACCTAAACACCAGCCCTGGGGAAGCCAAAGCATGCAGGGAGCTCCCATGCACAAAGCATGTCCCACGTGCTTCCTTGAATACAAGCCACAGTGTAAAAAATGCCCAACAACCCATTGGCTGTGGCGTTTGCTGAAAGGGCATTGTTAATAAAGCACCGATCCTGATACCGTAACAAGGATGAGCCGGCTCCGAGGCAACATGTGGTATTTTCACTTAGAGCCAGTGGCAGAATTTGGCCCATGAATGAGGCCAAAGCAAAGTTATATCCTAGCACTATTCTCTGTCAAAGCCATAATGACTGAGACCGTCCATGCAGCGGCTCTGGCTTTCAAAGATGTTTTATGGTTGGTTTCTTTCTCCTGGTTTCCCTTTGATTTTGCCTTGCCTGCCCTGCACCCATTGGAGGTAGCTACACTCGTTCAGCACTCACCATGCCTGGCACAAGTCAGCAGTGAAACTGCAGCACCGTGTTTTACCTGGCACCAGAAATCCACCTGTGCCAAATAGTATCTTGATCATAAGTGGTAATGTGCCAGGTCACAGCAAAGCCTCTGCTTTGTCTCCTCTCCTGTCCGCTGCATTGGTAAAAATGTGTAAAAAGAGCCTGGTTTTTTGTTTGGTTTTGGCTGGAATTGTTTCCCCTTTTCCATGCTGAAATGCTGGGTAAGTGGCATTCAGCCCTGCCCACCCCAGAACCCTGTGACTTTATCCTCTGAAGACATCCAGGCTGATGTCACGAGCTTATTAACATTTCTGTTGCAGCCTAGAACCAGCTGCTCAGCAAAGCAGGTTTGAATGAGACGAGAAACAGCTGTGTTTGTGTCAGTGGATGATGCTCTCTGTGTGTGTCCTGTGTATATCTCCGAATTGGCATGATTGCCCCACCCTCAGATTAAGGTTCTCTCCTATTTGAATAACGAGCACTCATTTAGCTCCCTTTGGCTTCGAGGCAGGGGGTGAGAACTTCAAAACCTGTGGTGTAATTACCCCCCCCTTGTAAGCACTGGCCCAGTCGCCAGTGTGGGGATGTCACGGGCATGGGGTCTAGGAGCCAGAAGCATTAATCCGCCATTTAACCTTTGTCTGAGAGAGTGGAGGGAACATGCCAAGGGGGGTTGACTGTGGTGAGATGGTTGACATTGTATGTGGAGCTCAGGTGAGGTGAGTCTGAGGTGCTGAGGATGCTTCTCTGTTGCCCGCAGTGCTGAATAAAGACATCACCACGTGCAGGACCTCGGCCATCACGGGCACGCTGAAGCGCCCATCGCTGCAGGATGAGGAGAAGCTGAAGCTCCATCACCAGAAGGGGTCCTCGAACTTTAACAGTCTTCCAGCCAACGTCTCTAAGATGCACCTCCAGGGCTCCCCGCACTACCTGGGGGCCATCAACCTGAATGAGTTCAGCAACCACACGCTCACCCTGAAGAAGGAGAAGAACCAGCCACCCAAGTCTATCTACATCTGCGATGGGGACATCTTCAAGAAGCTGGACTCTGAGCTTTCCCGGGCGCAGGAGCAATCCCTGGATACCAGCTACGTCATCTTGCCCACCAACAGTTCCTCCACCCTGCGGGCCAAGCCGCCCAAGGACGATGGCAAATACAGCATCAACATAGACCAGATGCCCCAGACCCGGCTCATCCACCTCAGCATGGCAACCGACCCAGGCTTCATCGTCAAGAGCCCACCCAGGGAGCCCATGGCTATGACATGCACCGAGGTGCAGGGCTCCCCCATGCTGCAGCAGCAGCAGCAACAGCAGCAGCAGAACATCTGCAGCGAGTCACAGATTCCCAACAGCCTGTGCGACCCGGGCAACTCAGGGAACTTGGGCATGGTGCCCAAGAGCGAGACAGTCTCCACTCTCTCCATGAGCTCCTTGGAGGTAAGCAGGCAACCTCTGGCCTCCTTCATCCATAAGAACATCCCAGTTGTCACATTGTTCATGCCACGCTTTTCCTTCTATGTTGTTGCCTTCCCCCTACAGTGGCCAATGCCAGATGTTCCAAGAGTAGAACCCTGCCTTGAATGCACCCAGCTGTGCAGTTTTAGTACCTCTTTCATCCTAGGTAGTTACACTGCAGATGCCGTCTCTTTTCCATATCAATGTCTAATCTGTTTTTGAAGCTTTCCCTCCCTCCTAGTTCCAGCACTGGGTATTTTGATCAAAGATTTTAGGATGGGAAGGAGCCAAAGAGTTTCTTAGCCCTCTTTTTTTAAAAATCCAGCAGATGCAGGCTGCAAGTTTCTCCTTATCTCCCATCAGCCCTATGGAAACTGGATGTATTGACAGTATTCAGAGATTATTCATGAGGTTTTAGCCAGACCACTCCCATTCATTTTAATGGGAGGCACGTGGCTAAACCTCCTGGTTGGCTTTGATGATTTCAACCCTTCTGGGAAGAGACAGGTAAATACAGATACGAGAAGCTACAGAAGAATTCCAGTGGTTGCAGAGTTAAGCTCTATGTAGCAGTTCTCCCTCACAGACAAGCCCTGCAGCCCTATTGATGGCGGTAGCATTGCAGAGGGTATACATGAGTGCTGGATTTCCTTTTTTTTTTTCTGCTGCTTCTTCTGAGTGCTGTCCTTTGGCAGCTCATTTCATCTTGTAACAATTCTCTCAAGTACAGAATTTCCACCTAGCCGGGTTCCGCCTTAGCAGACATTTAGTCCCTCTTGGTTCTTATACTTGGCCCCAGTTCTAACAGTCTTGTGGCATCTGTCTCCTTTGTCCCCTGTTATAGGATGTGGCTCTTAACCTCTCTTATGCGTCCTTCAGACTTTGGTCTGTGGTGCTCCCAGAGCTCACACGGGTTCTGTCCCCTGGGGCAGTGACTGAGGTTGCTTCTATCACTCCAGTTGTCTCCTTTGTATCAGAGCCAGAGCTGCACGGTGCATGCAGAGCAGGGTGGGGAAGGACGCAGGGGGGCCATCTCTGTCTCTAGTCACTATGCAGGGGTGTGACCAACCCGTATCATCACTTACCAATCTTTCTTTCCCTTTGAATCTGCAGAGACGGAAATCCCGGTACGCAGAGCTAGATTTTGAGGTGAGCAGTTCCTCCTTTAAATCCTTTTATGGAGGGGTGAGGTGGGGGAGAGGACCAGGCTCTGCTTTTCCCAGCAGGAGCTCCCCTACTGCCTTCACCAAAGAACCAGGGAAAGGGCTAGAAGCGGACAGTGGCTCCAGCCAGCCTGGCTGAACAGGGAGGTTCACTCTGCATATCTAAACAAACGTGGGATTTACACTTATTTGATACGGCTTCATTTACTGAGCAGCAACTGCTGAGTAAATGTTTGTAAATGAGGATTTTAAGTCAGTTTGCACAAGGCCTGTAAACAATCTCATCTGTCAGTGAGATGCTGATAGAAAGCTGTACTACAGTAGACCAGGATCAGGAATCTGGGCCACTTTCCAGCCAGTGTGAGAGAAGTCAGAGGTCCTGAGTCTTAGGCCAGGTCTGCACTACAAACTTATATCTGCACAGCTACATTGCTGAGGGGTGTGAAAATTCCACCCTCCTGAGCGGCATAGTTATACCGACCTCACCCCGTGTAGACAGTGTTATGTTGGCAGGAGAGCTTCCTGTCTCTTCGGAGGTGGAGTAACTACGCCAACAGGAGATGCTCACCAGTTCAATGCTATACGTGTAGAACTGCCCCCAAACATGAAATCTGCTCAGATGGTCCCCAACATCCTGGCATGGGAGCTCCTCACGAGATTAAGAAGCTTCCCCACGCTCCTCGGAGATGAGGAAGTATCCACATCTTCCAGATGGGGAGATCTGAGGCACAGAAGGGGGAAGCAGGTAGAGGAAGCCAGGCTTCACACAGGAAATCTCTGGCAGAGCTGGGAACTGAACGCAGTCTCCTGAATCCTGTTGCAATGCAATGAAGCTGTCACTTTGAAGAGGAAGGATGGTTGGGTGATGAAGGCATCAAACCATCCTTCCTCTTCAAAGCTACTGCTTCATTCCAAAATCAGCCATCACTCCTGGGACCGCATGGGGAAGAAGGGAGTTTGCTCAAAGCCTGGGCTCTGAGGTTTGCTCCAAAAATTAGGACTCTTGGCTTAGTCTGAAATGGGGACATTGTGGCTCCAAATTCTGAAACTCACGTGTTGGACTAAATTTGAACTCAGGCCTCACACTTCTTCAAAAGCTTTGCAACCCTTGGAGAGCTTTCAGGCTAAGATTCAGGTTTGTCACAAATCCTGTAACTAGCCAAGACTCAGCTAGTTTGGTGTAGGCTGGAATTTTCCTGCCTGTAGTGAGATCTAGATTTCTAGTATCCAGGGCCAAGATCCTCAAAGGGATTTGGGCACCTAACTTGAACCTAGGTGCCCACTTTGGCAGTTTCCTAGTTGGTGAGGGCGGTGTAGACTCTAGTGCCATGAATCTTAAGGGGAGAAAGGTTTGCTGACCTGTCGCCCACGTCTTTGCTTCAGAAAATCATGCACACGAGAAAGCGTCACCAGGACATGTTCCAGGACCTGAACAGGAAGCTGCAGCATGCGGAAAAGGAGAAGGAGTCTCCGACAACGGAGAGCAAGGTCAGTCACTCACCCTTTGGAGCTGCTGGCTTCCCACTCCAAGAACCAGGATGAGCGTGGAGATGGAGGAAAATATAGGGGCTCTTACCAGAACCCTACACTTCAGTGTCCCTCTACTCTCAATATCTCTGTGCATGTGTTTGTGTGTGGGTGTGGGTGTAAAATCATAATAATAGTGCACAGCCAGTGACATATTCACTCTCCTCTAGCTCACATGGCAACAGCTTGTAGTGCTGATACAGACACTTCTGAACTCTATTCCTTGTGTCTTGTGAGACTGTGTGGTTCAGCTTGTGTCTGTGGTGTCCATCTTCTCTGCACCCAGTACTTGGAAACTTTAACACATTTACAGTGTGGACTGGGAAGCAGAGGGAGGGTGCAGTGGAGATGGGCTGGATCTCGTTACCGTCTATGGGAGCTGGTCTCAAATCCAAGGCAGGAGTGGAGATCATAAGTTGTGACGTTTGGACTGTCAGGGAGGTGGGATTTATGCTGGGGAGACAGCATCATCTTCAGATGGTCTGGGAAAGGAGAGGGATGCTGCTGAAGGAGTCTGACCTCAGGACAGAGGTTCCATTAAAGGCACTTATGGCAGTGACCCGTTGTGTGGTGGCTTAGAATCATAGGGTTAGAAAGGACCGCAAGGGTCATCTAGTCTAACCCCCTGCCAAGATGCAGGATTTGTTGTGTCTAAACCAGGGATTGGCAACCTTGGGCACGCGGCCAGTCAGGGAAATCCACTGGACAGTTTTTGTTTACCTGCAGCGTCCAAAAGTTTGTCCAATTGCAGCTCCCACTGGCCGTGGTTCACTGTTCCAGGCAAATGGGGGCTGTGGGAAGTGGCAGCCAGCACATCCCTCGGCCCACACTCTTTCCCACAGCCCCCATTGATCTGGAACATCAAACCACGGCCAGTGGGAGCTGTGCTCGGCCGAACCTGCGGACACTGCAGGTAAACAAACCATCCCAGCCCACCAGCAGATTCCCCTGATGGGCCGTGTGCCAAAGGTTGCCGATCCCTTGTCTAAACCATCCCAGACAGATGGCTAACCAGCCTCCTTTTGAAAACCTCCAGTGAAAGAGCTTCCACACCCTCCCTAGGCATCTGTTCCACTGTCCTACTGTTCTCACAGTTAGGAAGTTCTTCTGAGCAACTTTCTGAGTGTCCTTCAGTGGCAGGGAGTCGATGTTGTTGGAAGAATACAGAGGAAAGCCACGGAGGGGAAAATAATAGGGTCTGGAAAGAAGAAAGGCCCATAGGCTGCTTCTGGCCCTGTGCAATTGTGTGCATTACACTGAATTATACTGTGGCTGTCAGCTCCAGCATATGTATCTATGTAAAGTTCTAAGTCTGTGAGGTGGCCCCTGTAGGGACGTCCCCTCCAAGGAGTAAGTCCACCACAGGGAAGGTACATGTTGTGCTAGTACGGAGGTGGGGCATGCACTGTGGCCAAATCGGGTCCAGCATGAAAGAACCATAGTGGCAAAGAACTTTTGCTGCAGCAGTAAGGAAAAGCAGGCTGGCCAAAGGGCCCTCTTCCTGTCTGAGCCCCTCCATGCCTGCTGGGCTGGTGCCAAATGGCTGGCAAGGAATTTAATCTAGTCCAGCAGAGAGGGAAAATAAGTAGCAGCTGCAGAGTGGTGGGGGCAGCCTGGCTCAGGGCTCTTCTCTGTGAGACTCTTGGGGATTGCCCCAAGGTGGGATTTCCCTCTGTTGGTTGGAATTTCCCCCATCCGTCTTCAAGAGAAGGCAGAGTTGGCATTCACGGCCACCTGTAGCATGGCCAAAAGGACTAGCCAGTGAGTGACTGCTGGAGCTTTTGTTAGGATTTAGTTAGACATCAGGCCAAGCCCCAAAGTTCAGAGTGTGATAGGGTGAGAGGTTTTGGCTTGGTCCATTATAAACACAGGGCCTAGATATAACACTCGGATCTGGGCTGGGATTGTGAAGTCGATGGTGTAGGGAGTCAGGGTTTTGCTCCATGCAATCCCTAGTTTTACTGTGCATTGTGGTTTACTGCAAGGGGTCTGCTTGTGGAGACTGGCTGTTCAGAACGACTAGGCTCTCAGGCTGGCATACAGGTTCAGCTTATGCCAGAACCAGCCCTATTTTTTGCCCAGACTCCAACTGGATCATCACTTGAGATGGACAGTCAGTACACCCTTCACTTGCTATGCGCCTCTGTATTTCCTTGGTTTGGCCCAGGACTGGGAGCAGAAGAGCCTAAATATTTCAGGAAAGCCTCTCCGTGTAACAGTCCTAGGCCGGCTTTTCAAACTCAGGTTGTTCAGCTATTTCAGAGAGGTGTCTGAGCTTATTTGGTAGCCTAATGTTAGGAGACTTGGTTCCAGATACCGCACCAAAGGCCTTTCGGATGGTAACAGCTTTCAGCAGGTGCTGGAGTTAGACTGAGGAGATGTATATTTTAAATATTCACACAGAGCAGCCTGATTCAATTTCTGGCTATGGGCTTTCTTTCCTTGGGTGCATTAAATAAGGAGCATTCTAAGCATTGGTATTTAGTGGTCAATAGTGGGGTTTGGTTATGCAAAGTCCTAAGCCAATAAGAAAAACTATTACTTCCCTCCTGCACCCCTTTCCTGTCATTCCCTTGCACTGGCTGCCATCTGACCTACAAGGTGGACCCCATAGAGAAGGCAACCTTTAGATGCCACAGATACCTTCATTAAACCACTCCCCATTCTTTTCTGTGTGTGTTTAGGTTATAAAACGGTGGAGTGTTTCTTCTGGTGGAAGTGATAAAACTAATGTTAGCGTAAGTCTGCCTTTCTGCTTTGCATCAGAGAGCCTTGTAGACAAGTCTCAACCCCTGCCATGATGCATGACTCCAAACAATTCCCTCACCAACAGAAAACTCCTCAGCTTTTGGAAACAAACGAGATCATGAGCATCCTGGAATGCCTTGTAACCTCCATAGTACCATGGAGGAGAAGAGACAGCTAGTTGGTCTTCTTGCTCATCCACCTGCATTGCTAAAGCTTTGATTTCATTCTCCCTAAGCACCCCTCCACTTGATGGCTGTCTAGTCTTACCTTGACTATTTCCAGCAATGGCAATTTTCCAACCCCCCCAGGTAGCATGTTTCATTGCCCTACCTGCTCTCCTAGTTATGAAGCTTCTCCTAATCCTTCCATGAATCCTCCCTGCACTCCCCCTCCCTCAGATCAGAAACTTGCAGCTGAAATTCAGGACAAATATCTACTTGAGAGAAAACGCCTTTGATGAAGTCTAGAATTGGTGCTTGCTCTATTGTTTTGAATTCAAGTGACAGTCCCCCTTGTATTCCATTGAGCCACTTCGTATCTGTCTGAAAATGAATTGCCTGTCATTGCATCTGGCTAGATTCTCTCAAATGAACCATTTTGCAACCACTATCAAATCTGCAGAAAGGGCTGGGAGGAACTGGCTTTGGGTCTCACAGGGGAGCTTGTAAAGGTGTCCCAGGAATGCAGCCATCACAAGTGGCTACTGTTTATAAGTTGTTCATATTTGATATTAAAACACCCTTCTCCAAATACCTTCAGAAAAGAGCTACAATTGAGTAACAGGAATCCTCTGCATTTCATGGGATACTTTTCGCTAGGTATCCTTAAAGCAATTTGTACTCTTTAATCCTTCAACACAGCTTTAATAAGTTTATGAATGGGTTTCTATGATGAAGTTGTCCATGATAGCAGTGGACTAGACATGACAACTTAGGAGCTCTCTCCCAGGATGGTGTTCCTATGAGAAGGTAAGTATTATTGCTACACTCTTCTCACAGATGAGGAAGTCTGTCGCTTGGGGTGACTTGGAATAGGACTTGAGAGTCCTGACTGCTTGTATCCTCTTCTGACTGTTAGACACAATTTCTTAGATACAAATAAAGGGCCAGATCCTCAGTTGGCATAAATCAATTTATGCTTGCTGAGAATATTGTCCAATAAATCACACGCCACAGTCATGATCTACTAAAGTGTCAGCATTCTTATGCCCTAAATTCCGTGGGCTCACAAGGTTATTAACATTCAGATGTAAAGAGACGGAGTGGGAAATTAGTGTTATTTATTGTTATTATTAATTATTTTCTGATTGGACTCATGGATCAGGCCCCCATTGTGGTAGGTGCTGTGTGAACACAGACCAGAAAGACAGTCCCTGCCCCAAGTTTCTTACAATCTCAGAATAAGACAAGAGACAACAGATGGATCCAGATAGACTGACGGGGGTGTAGAAGGAAACTGGGTGACGGTATTGGTCATCATGATCAGCAGTGGTCTCAGACCACTGTTGGGTTTCCCCTGGGACCTCTTCCACTCAGTTCCCCAAGGACTCAGTTCAACTCCAGTCTCGTCACTTAGGTTCCTTTATTTGGCACACAGCAAAGCTCAGACTCAAGCTTAGAGGGGGTGGGTATAGGGTGTATCACACATCCATGGTGCACAGCAAAACTTTACATTATGTACATGTGTAGTAACTCTAGTACATGCATTTTTAACTCTCAATTTCATTGTGCTTCATGACTGGCTTGGTTCTTTTCAAGAACCTGTACTGCACGCTCTGTCCGTGTGCCGTTCATGTAGAACCTGATCTGTACAGTTCAGCTTTATCTTCATTTTCCCTAGCACCAGGGCATTCCTACTGATCACAGCTAGCACAGATACCCTGACACCAGCATACTGTTAACCTTCCATGCACCTTCCCAGTCATGCCAACTAAGAAATGAGGTCTGACTAATGTCCAGTTACTTATGCCCAGCCTGCCCTGCACACACCAGCAGCCTAGCCGTAGTCAGGTTTTTGTAGCCGTTATGGCAAAGCAGACTTTTAAGGAGGGATTTGAAGGAGGAGGATGAAATACTCCTTTTAGCCGTGATTTCAGCAGGGTACTGAATCTTTTCAGCACATCAGCAGGCCCTGGGGCACAAAGGCCCAAACCTTCAAAGGTGTTTAGGGTCCTAATTCCTATCGATTCCACTGATACCTGTGAGGATCTCGGCGCAGTGCTTTCAGTGAGTTGTCCCATGGATATTTAAGTGGATGCTTACAGCTGGGCATGTATCTGAAAACCCTGCTGAATTTGGGCCCTGGAGCCTGAGTAGAAGACCATTGAAATCAGCGTATTCCCATTGTAGTCAAAGGGCTGAGGATCAGGTTCCTAATGAACATTGGTGTTAATGAGATTTGGTGCCAGAGGCTCTGCTGTGGGATGGGGAGGAGCAAGGGAATAGCTCTTGAAATGGAGAATGTATCTAAAACCTGAAGACAAGGTGGGTGGGGTAATATCTTTTATTGGACCCACTTCTGTTGGTGAGAGAGACAAGCTGTCGTACTTCTTCAAATGCGGGCCAGATAATCTAACCCTGACTAGTCGGGGATAGGAAAGTCCAGTTTGTAGTAGCAGCGTTAGCAGCAATTCTTTCTATGCCTCCCACAGAGCATTGTAATACTTAATTCATCCTGTGTCTCAGAGACCAATTAAATTGCCTAGTTCAAGACCAGGGTGGGATCGTTCCCTGCAATATATTATCTATGTACCTCTTCATCTGTTTGTTTCAGTGTATGAAAATCTGCCCAGTCAGTACTGTGGGCACATGTCCAGCAGTTTATGATAGAAACTACATCACCCAATAGGACTAATTTTGAAAACATAAGAACAACGCTCTCCAAACTCCATCTGTATTTCAAGCAAGGCTTTCTCATTTCTTCTGCCCAAGTACTGCGGCTAAAATAAATGGGTCTTACATGTCTGGGCTCTGATGAACCAATCAGGGACGTAAATTTCACTGCCAAAGAGATGATAACGTATACAACTAGAGGGCTCTTAAATCTAGCAGACAAAGACATAACAAGACGTCGTGGCTGGAATTTGAAGTCAGCAAAGTTCAAGCTGAAGTAAGGATCCAGATTTTTAACACAGAGAATAATTAACTCTTGGAACAGCTTGTCAAGGGATGTGGTAAATTCACCCTCTCTTGGAGTCTTCAAATCAAGATTGAACATCTCGCTAAAAGATCCAGAAGTTATTGGGCTGGATGCAGGAATCCCTGGATGAGATTCTCTTGCCTGTGTTATCCAGGAGGTCAGACTAGATGACCATAATGGCCTTTCTGGCCTTCAAATCTATTAATCTCATCTCCAAGAAGCATCTGCCTTCAATCCGTTCATGAGTAAACTGGGGAGAATTTTAGCTCGGGGCCCTGAGAGGATGCTGCCTGTCATGCTAGTAGTGTGGAAGGGAGTTCTATGAAGTAACCAGGACTGAACCCATTTAAAGATTCATAAGTTGCAACCAAGAGAGCACAGGTCACAGAGTGAAGGTGTAACATGCTCCCTGCGAGCAAAGGGAAGCAGTGGCAGTCTCCTGAGCAAACACAATTAAAAGCACTCTTGGCCACTGCTGCCATCTGGGCATCCAGCCGGCCCTCGGCTTGCAAAAAAATGGGCACATTCTCTCAACAGAGGCAGCCGATATCACCTTCCCCCAATTGCGTCAGTCTTCCCCCTCCAATCTGGGTGAAGACTCAGCCAGCTTGCCTTCACTCCCAGCCAAGGGGATCCTACAGTGTCCCTCTAGGGCAATTTAAAATCACTTTGCTCTGCTCTGGCTGTACCATGCTGGGGGTTGGTTTATTGCTGGCTCAGAAGATCAAGTTCCACCTACTGAATAGCCACCGTCACTTTGCGTCCTTCCCATTGGGTCATTCTTTGTCTGATACAAATTGTTGCCCAGATCCTATCTGCTAAAAAAAACCCCCAAGTTAAGCTGCTGGAAACCTTGTTGCTAACTCATTTTTCTGTTCAAATGCTAATCAGTGCCTGATGATTACACTCTATGGGCCAGATAGACAACATCCCCTCCCCCAAGCTCTGTCTCTCTCCAGCCAAGAGCTGTGAATGTTAAAGCAGGGATGGTAGAAAGTCATGTGGAGCCACTTTGTAAGCTGCTTCTCCTAGTAAATTAGTTAGAGGTTCTAAGGCTTTTCCTGGGTGTTGTCGGAAACCGACACACTCTGCAAGAGCATAGTATAAAAGATGAGCCTTTGCAGGCTTCAAGGTGAGGGTCTCCTTTGTTTGTACTGTGCTCAGCACCTGCTTTGAAAGCGATGAAAGTGATTCTCCTGCAGTACCTCTCCCTGGGCGTTCTTTGATCCGGCACCATTGGCAGAGTTTGAATCACACAACAGTTCTCTCTCTTAGTGTCTAGTTTTGCAGCTCGTTCTTTACTTTTGTTGAGACCAGCAAATGCAATTCCAAAAGGAGCTGTGTAAAATTCTGTGGATTCCTTGGGCAAAGGGTTCTTGCACACCTTTCATTTTAACTCTCAAGGGGTGTGAGCCCCCCTAGGCCTTTGTTCAAATCCAAAACTCCAACCAAGTCCAATGTTCAAAGGGCCAGTCTGTCATAAAGTCTAAGCTCGCCATGTTTCCTGCCAGAGCCAGAAATGGGCTGAAAGTCAGTTAGGCTATATCTGCACAGTGTTTTGGAGTCTGCAGAAGCAAGCCTCCAAGCCTGGGTTGACAGGCTTGAGCTAACAGGACTTGCTTTAATGCACTAAAAATAGCTGTACAGACAGTGCTTTGAAGTGGAATTCAGACTGGAGCTCAGGCTACGAAGACTAGCCCAGGTCAAGCAAAACTGCAAAGCACTGTCTACATAACGATTTTCAGAACGCTAGCTCAAGCTCCACTGGTAACCTGAGTCTGTCAGCCCGGACTGGAAGGCTTGCTTCTGCAGGCCCCAAAACACTGTATAAATATATATTCAGAGGCCCCGGACCTAGCCCAGAATTCAGCCCCAGGCTCATCCCAAAACCTGGCCTCCTCTTGCCCCAATTTCTGGCCTTTTGCTCATCCCAATATCCAACTCCAAACTCACCTGAAAACCCAGCCCTACTCTCATTCTGAAGCCTGGTCTGTCTCTTGGAGACATATATGTATTGCTTGTGAACTTTCTGCAAGCCTAGGTCAAGTTTTATGTTTGTAACTGTGACGGGGCATGACTCACCACTGCGGCACCTCCTACTGGCTGTCCCGGGGATTGGCTCTGCTAGCCAGTGCGCCCTCTTCTGGTGATGTCTCACCACCATCACTTCTGCTCCTGGACCCGTGTCATCCTAAGGACCACGGCATCCTCTTCAGGACACAGGCTGTGCCACACTCTGTGCTTGCCCTTTCCGGGGGAATGTACTGCAGTCCGATGCTCCCGCCGCTTTCTCAGGGGCGAGTGGAGGTGAGAGGGGGACGTGCCCCCCCACACACTACTCCCGGCGCAGGGACCCTGTAGATGGCAGCCATGTGCTGCATCCCCTCCAACCTCTCCGTACCTTTCCCTTCCGCACAGATCTAGCACCTTCTCTGCCCTTATCTCAGGGCTTCAGCATGCCAGTCTTAGCAGTCAGCCAGGAGCTCAGTCTAACTCTTCTGATCCTGCCCAGCACTGCTCTTTCCAAGGGGCTAACTTTCCTCCTCCTCCTGCAAGGCAGCCGGTCCTCCCTCCTTGAGCTCCAGGAAGCTCTTTTTATATGGGGCTGCCAGGCCCTGACTGGAGGTTCCTTTGAGCCCTTCTCTGAGTGAATGCGTCTTGCGCAGACTCCCTAAGATTCTACTAACTATTTAGAGCCCAGTGTGGAGCAGGCACTGCATGAAAGATACAACTTCTGAAACCAAGCATAAAAGCTTTGCCCAGCTCTAGCCTTGACCCCCAGCATGTCCCCGACAGAGGGTGTTCTTAAGTAGAGCTGAGTGAAAAATTGAGTTTTTTGATTCAGTGGCAAAACCAGAAAAATTGGGGGAGGCTGGAAGAATTTGCTTCAGATTGAATGAAAAGTTTTGTTAAACCCAAAATGAGTTTTTATGTATTTATTTTTCATTTTGCTTATTTTGGGAAGGGGGGGTATCCTTTTTTGTTTGGTTGCTTTTGCAAATAATCTAGCAAAATTTGGAATGGAATATCGCTATGAAACCAAAAGTTGAACTATGTAGCTTAGAAAGTGTTGAAACAAATTGTTTTGTGTTAATTTTGTCTCTTTTTGGCCAAAACTGTTCACTGAATTTGACCCAAATTCACAAGTGGTTTTGGTTAACCTGAATCTGTGTATTATGACAAGTGAATAATTCATCTGAAAGATTTCAGCAGTTCCTGAGACGGCTATGCCCTGGCCTCTTGTGGTCTTCTCCAGACATGGCTTGATCCAGCCACTTTGCAACCAGTTCCTCCTGCTCAATCACCAGGAGACTGTACCAGTTTCACTGGTGCTTTCATTGGCATATCCCAGAGTGGAAGGAAGAAATGATTGTAAATCACACCTCTAGGCTGCAAGGGGCAAGGATCTGGATGTGGGAATCCTGTTATGGACAAGATTGAGGAGCTCTGCTTTGTGTCTCTATATCCTCTGCTAGAAATGTGGCTGTCAGCTGGAGGTTTGCATCAAAAGAAATGTACCGTATGGTTCCAAGACTCATCAAAGGCTCTTCTGGAGAAACTCCCCTCTTTCCCTTCTGCCCACTGCCAGCCTGAGCTTTCAAAAGCCTTTTCAGATCTTCCCAAAGAACATACTGTTGTAGGTAATTAGTAGTCTGGGCCATGTGTCCGCCTGGCATATCCCAGTGCATGTCAGAGCTAATTCACTCATTTGCTGGCTACCTTTTTTTTGTTAGCTGGCTTGGTAGCTGGAGACATTGCTTCAGGGTGGGAAAATTGAGCCAGAACAGAGTGCATGGTTGTGGGCTGAGCATACAGGGCTACAAAGCCAGTCTCTGGGTCAAATTTGGAAAATAGAGAATCTGCTTCTAGGAACCGAGTTCTAATCATTGTGAGTCCCTCAGCAGGGTTCCCTCACTCCCAGACAGGACGTCCCTGTGGCATTTACATGTGTAATGCTCTCTGCACTTTTTAAAGGCTTTGATAAAATGATAATTAGCAACAGTTAAAAGGAAAATTAGACTGTCTTTTACAGGGAACGCTACATAAAGTGTAATAATTGCTACAATAAATTCTGTTATGAAAATTGCAGAGAACCTTAATTAATTCAGTCATTAAATATCTCTAAGCTGTCCAGTGTCCCATATACCATCCATCAGCAACCCCGCACCTCACATAGCTCATCTGCTACCCACCATCCTGTATACCTTCCATCAGCTACCCTGATACTCATATACCATCCCAGGACTGTCATCAACAACAGACCTTATCATGCACCTTACATGGTTTTCAGAAGTTCGGGGCTTACCCCCTGCCCATTCTCCCAACCTATCATACAGCAGGTGCTTTTTTAAAGGGAAGGAGCTGAATTATCGAGTAGGTGGAGCAAAGGTGCAGTAGCCCAGAGGATTCTGGATACTAATTCTGGCTGAGCCGTTGGCTTCCTGTGTAACATTGGGGCATGTCACCTGGATCCAGATATTTTCAGTTGAAGTCAAGGGGGGGCCTTCAAGTTCTCAGCACTTAAACTCAGGCCCAGGGGGTCTGAAGTTGGGCACTCATGAAACTGAAGCCCCCGAAATTGAGAGGCACACTGGAAAATATGGGCCTTGCGCTATTAGTGCTTCAGTCAAACACAGCTGTGCAACATAGTGAAAACCAGACAGCTTGCAGGAAACAGGTGCGGCATCACCAAGCTATGCAGGTAGATGAAATACTAACCTAAACAATGAGGAGAGGGTTCCCATTGCTCTGTCAGAGTCCTGGCTCCTTATTGCTGATGTTCCTCTTAGTGCTGGCACATCAGGGTTTGCTGCTTGGTATACTAGACTCCTTCTCCTTCCTTAACGATGAGCCTGTATGACGGGCCAGGTGCATCAATGCTGCCTACGTTTCTATGGTTGTGCACAGTCTCCCCAGCCCTGGGATCTGGGCTGCAGTGACCCTGGTAGGTTATATTACATGGAGCTGAAGAGGAAGCAGCAGTAGAGCTGGTTGGAAAATGGATTTTCTGTCCCATGAAACATTGTGAGAGTTTGAAAAATATTTCATCCCAGGTTGGGACAAACACCCAACATTTTAAATTGTTTGATGAAAAAAAATATGTAAAAAACTGTTTCGGGTCAGTGGACCCATTTTGTTTCTCCAAAGTTGAAACATTGAGCTTTGATGTCAACCCTTTTTATATTTTTATAAGAAATAAAGTAAATTTAGAAATGAAAATTAATTTAGGAAAAAAATCGAAAGGCTTTGATTCAAAAGGATCCAATTGCTTTCCAACAAATTTTCATTGAAATCGAAACAATTTCACAAAAAACATTCAGCTTTGTCAAACAGCTGAAGTCATTGGGAGCTAGTGGGTACTCAGCGCTTTTGACAATCAAGCCACTTATTGAGGTGCCAAAATATGATCTTAGGAGCCTACCATTGGGCACCCATTTTTAAATACCCTGACCTGTCATCGTTCATTTATATGGCATTTTTCATGCCCAAGCTGTTGACCAGCTCATTGATAAACTCTGTGTGACATATAGGAATAATTTCAGCTATCATTGAAATGTCTTCCCTTCCGGAATGGAAAGTAGTAGTTGTTTTAAGAGCCAACAGCAACACAACAGTTTAGGGCAGAAAGTAATTTCTAGGACACATAATGAAAGACAAATTTGCATGCAAGCTCATCTGACTACTGCCATTTGTGTTGAGGAGGTTTCACGAAGTGGGCATGGACTGAGACGTACCAAGGAAGATCAGAGCAGCAAAGGGCTGCAGTCTGAGTTGGTTGGGTCTCAGTCCAGCTCCAAAAAATAGCAAGCAACTTTGGGCCTCTTTGTTGGACATCTCTGCAGAGCGAGGCCCCAAAATTGAAGGGGCCAAGGAGAATATATTGTGACTGGATTTTCAAAGCCACCTAAAGGATCCAGAGAGGCCTCAGTGGAGCATCCAAATCTCTGACAAAGCATTGACAACCTTAACCTGTATTCTCAGCCCAGAAGAGCTCCCTCAAGGACAGAATGGATGCACATGGGAGAAGCTTGCGCTGCTGCTGTGCTGTCTCTTGAGTGGTTAGAGCATATCATTCTCTGCCGCTGTCAGTTAACCCTCATTCACAAGTTCTGAAATCATCACCCCCACCCAGTTATTCCAGCCATTTTAAGATTAGTAACTAAAATGGAAGCCCTCAGCAAATGAGTGAGACTTTAAACAAAGCAAAGGGAATCTTGGCCCCACTGAAGTCAGTGGGATTTTACCATTGACTCCACTAGGGCCAGGACATCACCCGCTGGTCTCTACTTCCACCAGACCAGCCGAGCATGTCAGGGGAGACAAGAGAGCTGAGGCATCAGTACAGTCATTCCCCCTCCCAGAGGTTACAGAGGCACAGGTAGACACTGCAAAGGTCTGCGGCCTTCCTCCTGCCACACACACACCAGGTGTCATGCCAGCGTTGGGCCGCTCTATGAAAGAAATCCGCTCAGCCAAGCTGTCACCAGCCAGGAGAGGATACATGTTTATATCTCCTAGGAGCAACAAGCCCATGGAATGTGTCAGGCCAGAGTAATGATACCATCTTTTTGAATTATAGGAGTGCAGCCCCTCTTCACTTGCAGTTTCTCTTTCTGCATCTTCCTGGCTCTCCCTGAGGTCTTAGACCTGAGGCCAGCACTGGAGCAGTTTGCAGGAGGATCACACAATTCTCTCCTCAGGTTTTTCTTTGCTGTGGATTGGTGGGTCTTTCATCCTGCTCAGAAACTCCGCTAAGACATTACAACACTAAGTAGCAGTGGCCATCTTATGTAAGAAGTGGTCCCAGGGACCCAATTTTAATAATTTTCACATGGAGGTGAGATGAAAAAGGGCACTGGAACTAGCCACTGATCCCCACTGGTCTTTTTGTGAAGAGCAAGGGATGTTTGAGCCCCAGCGTCTGGGCCACTAGTCAACTCAACGATGTGTGTTCAGCCTACCAAGATCCAGTTGGAGACGATATTCTTCTACACTGTGCATATTAAACTGTTGTGCAGTATGGCCCACCTCAAAGGCAGCTGTGTCAGCGACAGGAGCTGTGCTCCTTATATTTCATGTATTTGAATGTTTTTCATGTGATTTGGGGTGGAGTTGACATGCAGGCAAGCTGGCTACCTCTGTCTGGCCACACAAACAGAACAGGAAAGGCAAGCTTCCCCTGGCTGCTCCTCTCCCTGGCTTCTAAAAACCACACTTTAAATGCTGGCTTGCATCATCTGTTCAGATGACTTGGCTGGGTCTCAGCGTAGTTCCCAGTTCTTCATATCCCTAGAACAAATGGGGCTGATCTGTCCAAGAGAAAATTTTGGATGGAAATTAGAAGAAGGATTCTAACCACTAGAGCAGGGGTAAGCAATTTATGGCACGTGTGCCAAAGGCAGCACGCAAGCTGATTTTCAGTGACACTCACACTGCCCGGGTCCTGGCCACCAGTCCAGGGGCTCTACATTTTAATTTAATTTTAAATGAAGCATTTTAAACATTTTAATAACCTTATTTACTTTACATACAACAATAGTTTAGTTATATATTATAGACTTATAGAAAGAGATTTTCTAAAAATGTTAAAATGTATTACCGGCACGCGAAACCTTAAATTAGAGTATATAAATGAAGACTTGGCACACCACTTCTGAAAGGTTGCCGACCCCTCCACTAGAGGAGTGGAGCTCTAGAACAGCCTCCCAGTAGGAGCAGTGGGAGCAAGAAACCTAACTAGTTGGAAGATCCAGCTTGCTAGGTTAACAAAGGGGGTTATCTGACAATAGCAATAGCAGGGGACTAGACTCACATCCCCAGGAGGTCTCTGACAATTTTAAATTTGAAAGTGTCTTGATAGTCATGGCAGAGTGAGGAGTAGACCCCATGGCAGGTGGCTAGCTGAGATAGGCAGACAGAGCTCTTAGCTTTTGATTTGTGGCTCTCCCCACAACGTCACGCATAGGAAGTACACTAAAACACCACAGTTCAGTGTGTGGATGTGATTCTTCCAGTCAATACCTCTGAATAATGGCACAAGGACTATAGGGTGGATCTGGGTGCATCTGACCTGCATGTACATCTTCTTGCCTTCTCCCCTGTTTTTCTTCCTCCTCATAACCTGAATCGTCTTTTCTTTTTGTCCCCGTCTTCCAGACCAAACCCTTTTCCATGGCAGGTGGTTTGCAGAGAATTTCTTGCTGCTATTGTGTCTGGGAGAACACATTTTATTGTAATATTTGGGTGCTTTGTAGGGCTGATAAAGTGTGAAAAGCATCTCTTTAAAAAGGGAAAGGGGCGGGGAAGCTTTATGGAATGCTAATTGAAAATATTATCTATGCATGTGTTTTCATTCACACATGAGAATGAGAACACACCGCAGATTATGAAACCCCTGGCAACCCCTATAAAATATACTACAGTATTCCACAATATGTTTGCAGAAACTTCAAAATGCCATTCATGAGTTGATTGCAGTGGTGTCACACTGGCGTAAAGTTGCACGTACATAGTGGTGGATCTAGCCCCAAAAGCACCATGTGGAGTCAGTGGGAAAAGTACTATTGATTTCAGTTTTGCAGAATTGAGCCTTTAATCATCACAGGTAGCATCAGTAAAAGAAGCAATTACATTTATGAGATTTTTATTCGGTGTGGATTTAGTTCTAGATATATAGAGATGTACTGTGGCCCTTTAAATAAAGCTGGTGAAAAAAATGATTTTTATGCAAAAATTTCTATGAAAAATAAAATTAAATAATTTTCATCTAAATTTTCCATGGAAATGTTTGAATTTTTTTTGATGGAAATTCAAATACTGAAAATATTCATCTGAAAACTGAAATATTTTGGTGTTCAGTATTTTGTGGAAAAACTGAAATTTTCCATGGCAAGCAGCCATTTTGCACAAAACAAACCCTTGTTTATTTGAAAAACTAATTTTCTTTCCAGAAAGAGTTGTGTTAGAAAATCTTCGCCTAGCCCTACCTTTAAAAAAGACAGAAGAAATCTACAAAAAGAACAGGAGTACTTGTGGCACCTTAGAAACTAACAAATTTATTTCAGCATGAGCTTTCATGAGCTACAGCTCACTTCTTCAGATGCATAGAAGAAGTGGGCTGTAGCTCACGAAAGCTCATGCTGAAATAAATTTGTTAGTCTCTAAGGTGCCACAAGTACTCCTGTTCTTTTTGCGGATACAGACTAACACGGCTGCTACTCTGAAAGAAGAAGTCTAGTGTGTGAAGGGTAGTGTTTGCAGGACTGGCAGTAACTTTCTTTTTTTCCTCTTTCTCTGTCTTTCTTCCCTTTGCTTCGTAGCAAGAAAAACAGCAGACACCAAACAAGAGACCCTGGGAAGGAATCAGGAAGGTCCACTCGCCACCATCATGGGTTAAAAAGGACATGGAACCTTTATCACAGTCTCCCTTAGAACTAAAAACTGTAGAGTGGGAGAAAACAGGTGCCACTATTCCTCTGGTGGGACAAGACATTATTGACCTTCAGACAGAGGTCTGAGCAGAAAGGAAAAAAGGGACTTTTTTTTCTGGAAAAACAAACAAAACAAACAAAATTTTAAAAGATGATTAAATTCAATTGAAACCGAGTGAGGAAGAGTGTTTGGTTTCTTTTGAAACCTTTGGTAAAAAGAAGTAACTTTTGTATTGTTCTCAGCAGAGAGGGGGGAATATAACTTTATAAAACTTAGTAGCAGTAGGTACAGAACAACGCGATCTTCCCTGGGTAGGCCCAAAGAGGACATGAGCCTGTAAACGTAAAAGAAGGGGGAAAGGGTGGGGAGGGTGGGGAACAAAATCAACACAACACTTTAGTGGCGAGAGGATGACGAGGAGCCATCGCCAGTATGTTGAGTCTTCCTGCTCTGGAACTGGGAGCAACGAAAGGACTCTGGGAACAAATATGGCGGCAGAAAGGCGAAGAGGATTGGAGTTGTCTTGGGGGGAACAAGGAGCAGGGATTAATTCAGCCAGAACCCAGCCAGGATGCTGGCTGGCCAAAGGCTCCAGGGGAAAGCTCAGCGTTGGCTGGTCTATGATGTCCCATTGCATGGTGGTGGGAGTGAGAGAGACATGTCCTGCTCACTTCTGTCTCCCCTGGCCCAGCTTTTTGGAGAAAAAGGGAACTGGAGTTACCAAGCTGTTGCATCCTGTGATCAAGAAGACCACTGCACTCCAATCTGAAAAATTAGGTTCTCAGCCATGGATCTACACAAGCCAGCTCAGAGGATGCTATTGGGGAGAGGCCAGATATAATGGTTGGAGCATATGGCTAGCAAGAGTGGCGTGGTGGGTATTTCCCCCGGTCCCTCTGCAGAGGACTTCCTGAACTCTCTGAAGAGCGGAATGTGCAGAATGGGAAGAGACCTTCTCTTAAGTCAACAACAAACCCATTCATCTCGTCTCCAGATAGAGACATTAAAAAAACAATAAAAAGAATGTAGATCATTTCATTGACTGTTAAAAACAAAGAGATAAACTCAACGGGAACCTTGTGTAAAGGTTCACATGGCCTCATTGTCTTTTCCTTTTTTTGTTTTGTTTTGTTTTGAGATTCGACTTATTTCCAGCCACCTCCCCTGGAAGCCACAGTGACCTGTTTATGTACCTGAAGATGTTCGGTATACGGAGAACATTGCCGTAGGACATTGAGACAAACTGATAAATGAGTAACATACACTTGGAAAAAAATCTATTTTTTCTTCTTCTTTTCTTTTCTTCAATAAAAACAAAACTTGAAACCCGAGACCTTTCCTTTCTTTGGCTTTTGTCATTTCAAATATCTTTCCGTAGCTTGGTTCCATGCACATGTGGGGCAAGGATGTCACTTTCCAAACATTGAGTGGGGAGTCCGCTGTGGAATGATTGGGATGGTGAGGAACACTCAGGCCCTTGTGTGCAGTAGGTTGGAATGTTTTGTTTTATTGTATTCAAGTCACTGGCTGGTTGTTCTCCTTACACTCCACCCTGTCTTCACTACTTCACAGAGCTGGGATACAGGTTTCTGGTGCTAGTGGAAGGAAAGGAAATAGGTAGAGCTGGACACAAAAGGGGACTTTTTTCATCAAAAATTGTGCATCAATGTTTTTTTCATGAAAAATTTTCCTCAATCTTTTCATGAAAAAAGTTCATTAATATTTTTACACACAAAAAAGTCGAATGGTTTTTGCACAATACATTTTTGTCCCCCCAAAAAGTTGTTCACTTTTTTTATCTGAACATTTTAAACAAAATAATTTCCATCAGCGTTTTTCCATGATCAAATGTTGTTGTTTTTTTTATGAAGGACTTTAATCAGAAGTCCTCACGTAACATCATTTTCACCAATTCTTTTTCACCACATTTGTTTCACCAAAAATTTTCATCTCACTTTTGATCAATTTCCACCAACTCTAGAAATGGCTATCGCTAAGCACCTAATTGTGAAACATCACTTTGAGCCAAAACAGAAGCTAATCTAGATCAGGGTTTGATTTATGTGTGTGTGTGTGTTTCTTTTTTTAGGAAAAAGCTAAAGACGGGAACAAGATTTAAAACAATCAATGAAATCAAATTGTGCTCCCCCCGCCAACAGCGGTTGCTTGATATGCAAGCATTTTTAAAATTTAATTTCAGGCCACATGGTTTAGTTTTTTTAAAGTATAATGGCATTTATCTTGTCATTAGCTGTATAATATTAAAAATAAAATAAAATTTTAAAAAAATTAGAAAATCCAAATAGTAAAAAAAATTACTTATAAAAACTGTGATGTAATTGTCAGATTTTAGATTATTCTATGAAACAGGAAAGCACAAAGGCCTCTCATAAATGCCGGGTTGTAGAATATTGTCATTATTATAATTACACATAATGATTTTAGCATACAAGTATCTTTCTACTGTGTTTTAATTCTTTTTTCCCCTTCGCTACCCAACCAATCTCCCCTCCCTCCTCTTCCAAACCTTTCCCACCTGCTCCTCTCATCCCAGCCAAGCTGCGGGACATTAACAGTGTTATGTAATTACAGAGATAAATGTTTGTTTAAAAACTGTTGATATTCTACTTTTTCTGCTGAGTTTCTCTGGTTAATACTGTTTTCTCCTCACCCTTCTCTGCCCCTCCCATTTTCACCTCCCTTATTTCTGTGTTCGTCAGTTTTTTCTGTACAGTTTTCAGAGCACAAATGAATGTGTCTTATTTCTAATAAAAAACGTATAAACTCTAGTCATGTCTTCTTTTTAAAGGCCTGCTTCCACATCTCCTACCAAGGACATCTGGCAGATGAGGGTTAGGCATGTATTGGGGGCCAGCAGAGAGTGGCAAGGATAAATCCTGCTGCTCTTTCACAGGCAAAACCCCAGCTGGGTTTCCAATGTAGTTTAGAATTGTGGAGTTTCACCTATAGACAGTAAGGGCCAAAGAGTTTGCTTTGCTCAACCAATTTAACCACCTCTAGCACCTACCCTCTGTGGGACAATGTCCCATGTTCTCCCACTGATGACTTCTTCCTAAATATCTTGCAATGTGTTGCCTCAACCATGTCACCTAGGAATCAAAGCCACTGCCCAGTTGCTATTACCATTAAGAACATTATCCTATTGTTTAGCTTGAACTTTTCCTTCCTTAACTTCCAGCCGTTGCGCCTTGTCCTACCATCTTCAAAGACATTGGAAATTTCCATTTTTTCATGCTGAGCGTATGGTCCTCTCAAAGGTCTTTATGAGCTAAGGTCACATCAATCCAGCTGGAGTTAGCATGTGGCACAATGATACTGGCCGTTGATAATGTCAGTATTCCAATGGCACCGGTATTGGCAGATTGGTGGAAGAGTGCCAGGATGATGGTCCCAAGATGGCCCGAGTGTGAGACTGTCCATGCTTAAAGGTATTAAGACTGCAGCTTAATGCTGATTCCTTTCTTATTGCTGCAGCCCTACCACTGAACCGCTGTCTGTCTAGTCACTGAAGGGGCAGCACCGAACAAACGTGGAGAGTGTCCCATCCACCACTTGAAGGAGAGTAGTTGCTATGCAGGGACCCAACTATGATGGCTAAAGTTAGCGAAGGAGATAAAGACACCAACCCACCCGAGGCAAAAATGGACAGGTTTATTAAGACCCAGCTTGACAAAGTCTTGGCTGGGATGATATAGATGGTGTTGGTCCTGCTTTGAGCATGGGGTTGGACTAGATGACCTCCTGAGGTCTTTTCCAACCCTGATATTCTGTGATTCTATGATTTAGTTCCTTGAGTTTTGGGGATTCTCTTCCAATGGGGAAACCTGCTCTTTTCCTTCTGAGTCCATGGTCCGAAGGCAAATGATAGAGTTTAGGTTTGGAGATAGGGTGACGGGTGGGTCAGGAAATTTCAGAAGATCTGCTGCAGGTTCTTTCTCCGAAGAGGCATTGGAAACACTTCTTTGGGTCCTGCGAAATCATGTGGTCCACATTACTCACTGGAAGTGAGTAGGGAGACCACAGCCTGAGTTTTAGAAAAGACTAGGCTCCGACTTTTGTCTGGTTAGCTGTGCAGTGTTTCAGGGGCAGCAGTGCTCTTTCTGGAGCGATTATGGGGAGGGTGGCAGGTAAGTATGAGAGCGCTGCAAGGCCTGAGTCTTGGAAGTGGCTGGCCACTAGCGAAGTGGAGGCCAGACAAGGATCATTAGCCGAAGGTCAGTTTTAGCTTTGATTAAAGCCTAGGCTGATGGCAAGGTTAACCACGATGAGGACAAAATGCTAGGGAATTCTCTACCTCAGCCCCTCTACCTTAGGGACCCTGCCATGGACGGGCAGGAGTGTATGCTGCAGCTTGGTGTGTGAGTGTCAGGTTAAGTGAGGAAGAGATCGGGGAAATGTACATACTGAAGGGACCAGAAGAAGCTGTAATTTACACTTGTGTATTTGAGCTGGGGATTTTACTGCCCATCTCTTTCTGTCTTCTGCAAACTCCCCTATGCAATTTGCTGTATAGCGGAGGTGGGGCGAGTTCCAATCACAGTTATTTCTGAGTGGAGGAGGCTGGGAGTGTTTCTCACTGCCCCTTGTGCCCCCAAAAGGAGGAAGGGATGGAAGAGCATGTTCCATTTGTGGGAGTTTTCTATTGCTCTCCAGTCAAACAGAGAAAAAGCAAATCACTTGTGAAATAAACACTCAAATGTGGGGCCATGCACTCATGTGCGCACGCGTGAACATACACACTTTAGACTAACACGGGTTCTAGAAAACACCTTAAACTTGAAGATGTCTTCCTAAAATTGAGAAGAACCTCA